>NW_004567120.1:25450133-25455611 GCF_000260355.1 Condylura cristata
TCTCTGGCCTGTACCCCAGTTCTGTGTGAATAAATAAATAAATCTTAAAAAAGAAAAAAGAAAAACAGGTTTTTGTCTTTCGAAACAGGGAATTTCAGTTCCATTTTTTGATAAAGGCTTTGGAAACCATCAGATATATAAGGGGGAAATGTCCCTTAGATGTGTTTAGGCAGAAAGAGCCATAGACAGCCTCAGACCATTTCTATACCTCATCCAGGTGCAGGAATTGCTGAGTGATTCCTGTGAGCACAAGAGTGACACAGAAGTAACAGGAAATAAATGTTAAACCTAAAACAGTCAAGAGCATCTCCACGGTTGGGGTCTATAGACCACCGTTGTAGGTTCGGATGGGACCATGGACATTTCAGCACGGGCATATGATAGTGAAAACATAATAGATCACCTCCCAACACTTTGGCACTGCATGCATTATCTACCTCTCTCTCGATACAATACATAATCCAAAGAAAAGGAGTGTGGAATCCCCAAACTGACTACAATTAAGTCCCCAAGCCCTGTTGGAATAAAAAAATTAACTAAAATTTATTAGGAAAGTGTTTCATTTATTGTATGCATGACTTTGTGGAATGAGTTTCATGCCTGTATTACTGTAATCATATATAGAACAAAATACAAACTAAAGAAGTGTTAAAAATAGGAATAAGTGGGCCCTCCCTGGTGGCGCGGCGGGTTAAAGCACAGTACTAAGAAGCTGAGGCCACCTCTGATGGGAATTCCATCCCCACCTGCACAGAGGTGACCACATGGCGCAGCAGACCTCTCCTGGCCCGCCCGCTGCTCCCCTCAGCAGTGCACTTCGTCGATCTGCCTGTTCTGCTCCCCACTCTCTCTGGTGAATCCTCTCACCTCCCGCACCTCTGGCCTGTACCCCAGTTCTGTATGCACAAATAAATATTTTTTTAAAAAAATAGGAATAAGTAAGTCATTAATTCTGGAAACATTTATTCACTGGTCACTGTGACTTTGGTTAGGGGCTGTTGAAGGGAAAATGCTGACAGGGGAATCTGGTAGAAATTTAGAGTCCAAACAAAGAGTTGGAGACACAAGAGCAGAAAAAGAAGTAGACAATGAAACTCTGGCATGGAATGAAAAATAATCATCTACTTATTTAACTTTGTGTTAAAATTTTGGTTCTCAAACTTTAGTGCAAAACAAGGATCAGCTTTAACAGATTTTCTTTTTGACAATACATACATGAAGGCTCCAGTATCAAATACTGATTCCAGGGGTGAACAGGGGTCAGCATATTTGTTTGGGTTTGTAAGCCTCCAAATAGTATTTTATGATTCCCAGCTCAGCTATATGAGCTCTATCACAGCTTCCCAATTTTGCATTGTGGTGCTAAATCAGTGTCTGGGTTCCAATAAACTTTGATTTACAAAACTAGTTGGTAGCTTGAGCTTAACCCGCAAACCACATTTTGCAAATCCCTATTATCAAGCAAGCCCTTTTACACCTACATTTTTTTAAAGATCGACAAATGATTCAAATGCACAACAAAAGGTATCAGAAAAACATAGTATTTAGAACATGATTTTCAAGAAAGCTTTGATTTGAAAGAAGTGTTACTTCAGAGGCGATGCTACATTAATATGTTATCAATCTTTACCAATAGTTTAATTTTAAAAAACCAACAGGAAATTGGCTGAAAAGACACATGGTCACATTTATGAGTGGCCTTGGCAATGCAATGTGCAAGATGGTGACTGTAGTTCATAATGCTGCATCTTTGAAATTTTCTTAGAGGACAGTTCTTAAAATTTCTCAACATAAGAAAAAAATTGTAACTACGTGTGGTGATAGATATTTGGTCGGCTTATTGGGGTGATAATTTCACAATATAAACAAATTTTGAATCAGTAGTTTGTAAACTTGAAGCTAATATATTTATACGTCTACTATACTGCAATTTAAAATTAGAATGATAATACATGTCATTCTTTGAAAAAACAAAGTGCATACAACCTGACTAGGAAAAGTGGGAAAAAATAAAGTACACAATTTCAGACAGAGGGAAGTAGATATACAACTACAGATGCTTGAGATATTTCATAATTTTAAGAGGATGTACTAAACAAAATTTTAGGCAATAAATTTGTAAATTTAAATGAAATTTAATCAAATTCTATATAAGAAGAGATAAAAGTCTTACAAAAAAAAACTACAGAAAAAAATGAAAAGATACACATTTCTAATGAGCAAAATCCCAGATGACTTAAGGATGATTTATCCGGTTTACCTATTTTTAATAGATAAATTGGGCATTACAAAAAATTGAAAACTTTTGTGCATCAGAGGACATCATTAAGAAAGTGAAATGCAGATCCTTGACTCACAAATCACACATCTGATCAGGGCCTCGTATCTCGAATACAGAGCAAACTCCCACAACGTCACAGCATAAAGGCAAAAACCCAACTAATAAGTTGACAAAGGACTCTCCAAAGAAAACATCCAAATGGCCAATAAGCCCACAAGAAGATACTCAAACACCATCATCACCAGGAAAATGCAATTCAAAACTAGAGTAAGCTACCACCTCACTCCTATTAGGTTGGCCACAATTTCAAATGTTTCTATAGGAAAAAACTAACGCTTGTAAGGAAGTAGAGAAGTTGGACCTTTGTATACTGCCTTATGAAAATATAAAATAGTACAACCACCATTGAAAACAGCCTGACAGCTCTTAAAAAAAATGAAACACAAAACCATCACTTAACCTAGCAATTCTATTTCCAGGCATATACTCCCCAATATTGACCACAAGTATTCAAACAAAAACTTGCACAGGAATGTTTTAGCAGCACCACCCACAATAGCCAAAACTTGAGAACAACTCAAATGTCCATCAATTGACAAACAAAATGTGGTTAACTCCATATAATGATATGCCATCCCCCTCCCTCCTGCCACCGGAAGGGGGGTGGAAGAGGATGAAATGCCCATACATACTCCAACATGACTTTTTAAAACTATTTTGGAATATAAAAGATGGAAATCATACCGATTTATTTTTTAAGTCTTTAATAGCCTAAGTACAATACATTATACAAATACAAGAATTCATCACACAAATGTAAGAACTGCAAATAATGTAGCACAGAATCTGCAGTTTATGAAAAACTTTAAGAAACCTAACAACATAAGTTATATTTTAAAATTATAAAGAAAAATAGCCATGCAATTATGACAACACAAATTGCTAAAAGGTATTAAATTTTGCAACTATTCCTGATAAAATCTCCAAAGAATAAAAGGTCAATGTAGTGTTTAAGGGCAGAAACATTAGAACACAATACCTGGGTTTGAGTCTCAGCTCTACCACTTACTAGTGGTAGAAAGTGGGACCAATAATGGCCATTTTTCAATGAGTTCATACACCTAAGATCCTTAGACCAGAAAGGCAGGGTGGTATAGAAGCTGGCTAAATTGAAATCCAAACTCAGCACTGTGAGGTGTCTGTCTTTGGGAAAGTTATTTACCTAACCTGTACCTCCATTTTTCCTTTTTCCTTTGCCTATGCAGAGGGACAGTAGTAAACCTACTTCTAAAAAATCAACATCCTGGCCCTCCCTGGTGGCGCAGCGGGTTAAAGCACAGCACTAAGAAGCTTAAGCCACTTCCGCATGAGTTCGATTCCCGCCTGTCCCGGAGGAGATCCACAAGGCGTGGCAGACCTCTGCTGACCCGCCCGCTGCTCCCCTCAGCAGTGTACTTCGTTGATCTGCTTGTTCTGTTCCCAACTCTGTCCCTGGTGAATCCTCTCACCCTCCACATCTCTGGCCTGTACCCCAGTTCTGTATGAATAAATAAATAAATCTTTAAAAAAAACGTCTTCAAGGGCTAATAATGCCTGATGTGCATCTTCAGTTTAACAGCTTCATATCCATCTATTGCATCCCCTTTGGTACTTTCTTCCTCTTGTCCTTTCTTGCTCTTTGGCAGCCATTTGCTTTCTTTTCCAGATGCCTACCCGGCATTGCGCAATTCAGTCATGTTCCATTATTCTACTTGTTTTTAAATCAACCATATGTGCCCCCATTTAGAAGTGAAGTTCCGACGCTTCTGGCTCCCCCCACCCTTAACAGAAGAGATCTGCTAAAAACAATAGACACCTCATTCATAGATCGAAGGCTCTCTTATGAAGGGAGGTCCTTTATGTTGGTATTATACGCGATATTGTAAAATGGAATAGCGTGCACCTTCTCCAAAATTTCACCAGGCAAAATCCCCAGTTTGGAATGTCTTTACATTCATCAGCTTTCCCGGCAGCATAATGATGCTGGAAATTAGGAAAGCAATGGAGGATTCTTAGTCGGATTTAATAGGCTCGGGCACTTTGCTAACACACTGCAGTGGATCAATTGAAGTTAATTATTATACAAGATTAAACCCCAAGTAACTACAGTACATCAAACCAATGCAAAAAGCTCTGGCTCAGGAAGGAGAAAAAAGCAAACATGAATACAGGAGGCAAGACTTCTCTCTCCAGTCCTTAACTGACTACATTTTGCATATAAACATAATGGACTAAAACTATATGAAATTCCCAATTTAAATTCTGAAAGTAAGATATAAATTTCACCAATGGTCTCTGTGGGGTACTTAACCTGGAGACCTAAAGGAATAGCTGTGACTTCTTAACGTTTCTATTTATTTTTGTATAGTTGATTTGTCTTCTACGGCATGCCCTGATTTACATTTCTACCCACCAGGGACTCAACCTTTTATGATCATTGACCATTCCAAGAAAAATAAGTATCTGAAGAAGCCGCAGAAGCAAATAAATGGGATTTCACATTTATTCACTGCCTGATTCGCTTCATGAGAGAACTGCTAAGTTTAGACTAGATGCTTAATAAGTAACTGGTAAGTTAGAAGAGTTACATACATTCTTCAGTGATCTATCTGGGAAAGACAAAGGAACATACTGGAAAGAAGAAAACTACGACAATTCAAATAATGCTAATTCATGGTCATTAAGTGCTGTGATGTAACTTTTTGGCAAGATATTTTTAAAATCTCAACCATTTCTTCCTGAGAGTTCCTTTCTCTTCTTGCCCTTCCTCCCCTTACACAGCTAAACAGTTCTGTGTTCATTTCCTGTGGCATACAGCAGACAGCAAACAAGAGCATAAAGCAGTGAGGAGCAAAAGGCGTCTCATCTTAGCATTTGGGTTTCAAAAGCTTCGCAAAGGGCTTACAACTTAGACAACTAATACTTGCAAGAAAGCAAAGTTCATCCAAACCATCGTCCACAAGAACAGGAAAAGAATTCCCAAGATGAGAGAACTAAGCAAAGGTGGAGGAAAAGCAATGGGAAAATAGACGTCAAATGTTTCCAACAATTTTTTTTATAAAACAGGTTTTTGTCGGGCCCTTCCTGGTGGTGCAGCGGGTTAAAGCACAGCACTGAGAATCTAAAGCCACTTCCGCATGAGTTCGATTCCCGCCTGC
>NW_004567120.1:25455711-25480205 GCF_000260355.1 Condylura cristata
GCCTCTCACCCTCCGCATCTCTAGCCTGTACCCCAGTTCTGTATGAATAAATAAATAAATCTTTAAAAAAAAAATCAACATCCTAGGGTTACTACAGGCTTTAAATTAACACTATAGTCTTCGGCCACTCCTTGGAACATGCTAGCGTTTACAATGACAGCATGCAGCTTTCTGGGGTTACCTTGGCACTGCTCTAATCTCCCTGGCAACTTGCCCACAAATTCCAGTCACTTTAGTAATCCCAGCCTCCTTTCTCTTCTTCCCTGTGAGACCACCATTCTCTACTTGGGTTCCACCACTATGGGAAATATATCCAGGGAAATCACATCAATTACCGTTGACCTTGAGTCAATATACTTTCTCTCTCTCAAGGACCATGGGCCCACTTTCATTGCTGCCCAATGCCTACAAATACTTATTTCATATCCCCTGTGTTCTTCCCTGCCCCTGGTATTTGAAATACTGGAGTCAACCTAAATGTCTACTGAGAAGAAATTGTTGAATAAGTTAGTCAACGTTCACAGATGTTATGGAATATCATCTGGCTATTAGATTAATACATATGTATTGAGGTATTGAATTGAAAGTGAGCATAACATATTAAAGAGAAAAGCAATTTACAGACTAATATGTACAGTGTGGTTCATCAATTGCACACCTAGTTTCCATCATAGAACTCAGCCCAGAACTTAAGATTTCCCATTCAACATTTCCTCCTGAAGACTCAAAAGCACTTCAAATCCAGTTATGTCCAAAACTGAACTCAAGAGTTTTCTATCCCAAACCCCAATTGCTTCCAGTGTCCTTTATTTAGTTAGTGGAACATACCCAGATTTGAGACAGCTAATATGTAAGCCGAGAGTTAATTTATCATTGACAGCTTCTCTCTCATCATTTTCCCACCAGTTCAGTTTGCCCACACTATACAACCTATCCAACCCATCACTACGTTCTGCTGAGTATATACCTCCATCTATTTTTATTTCTATTGCCATCATGCTCGGTAACATCACCAACATCTTTCAGTTGCCTTTCTCTGATAATTCTCTAACACAACTAGCTTCTCCACACCAGGCTAGCCTACCTGGATTCATCCTCTTGACCCTGAGTTGTAAAAGCAAAGACAGCTGTCAATGTGGAAAGCTTTTCTCCTAATCTTTATTGAACAGACAGAAAACAAGGCATTATCATAATCACAGCCTAAGGTATTCGATCGCTTTGTGTTATTAAAAGTAAAGTAACAACAGCTTTGATATCTGGGAAATATTTTGAGTCATTAATGCCCTTCCCTTAAATACTTGTATCTTATGCCTCTGAGCACAGTACATGTAACAATAAAATTCACTTAAAATTCTCCCAAAGAATACTTAGCAAAGAATCTTTTGGATACATGGGCAGTTCAAAGAATTTCTTTCTAGGGAGTTTCTCTAACAACCATGCCCTGTTTATTAAATTCCCACTTGGCTACCACCTTATCAGTATTACAATAGAAGAGATTCTTGCATTAGGCTCAGGTTTGTAGCCTGAAAGACCTTAATAGCCCAGGGGTCTCCTCCAATTAGCCTGGGCTTCTCATTCAGTTTCTACTTCCTTAATCTTCCTGGTTCTTTTTGATTAGGGCTCTAAGACTCCTGCCAGTTTCAGTGCCCTCCCCTGGATCAATGTCCATTGGTTAGGATCCTGCAATCTAACCATTGTTTAGATTTACCAAATGTACCCAGCTGCTCACTGACCTTTGAGGACCTGCTGCCCTGTATTCCACTCGACCTTCCTAACATACGTGAACAGAACATACATTGCAGTGTTGACTCTGGCTGGAATCCTACTGATAGAGTTCTGTTAGCAGGAAGAATGAGGGTCACCTCTCATTCACCAAATCTGCCTGCTCAAAATGGGTTCTGTCATCCACTGTCTAAAGACAAAGCATACTCTTAGTGCATCAAACCTTCAACAGAAAAGAGCTTTAATACAATGAGTGTGCAATAGGGTATTAATGTGCAATAAAGAGAAAGAATATCATTTCCAAATGAAGCACCCAGTTTGCCAGCCCCTGTGAGTGAATGCCCAGACAGACAGGGCTGGTCCAAAGCCACTGAGCCCTGAAAACTTCCCACAAGTCTAAGGCTCTTTCTGATGCAAATTCACACAGGAAAAGGACAGAAGGGGCCAGGCAAGTCTAGAGGGAAAAGATCAAAATGAAAATGCAAGTCAAGATAAAGGCTGCCATTGCCAGCCATCCCAGAGATCTCACCCATGTATCTTTCAAGTGTCTCCTTCCATGTCCCAGAAGTCCCTGGTACTAGTCCAAGGCTGAGCAGTAAGCATGGCTTCTTCACATCTCTCAGCTGCATTTGCCTCCTCCAGACCTTCTCCCTAGTGGCCTTTCTTCCCCTTCCTCGACTTATTCTCAGTCTTTACTGGCTTCTCCTCGATGCTCAGCTCCACCCTTCCTTGGGTGGGGCAGGAAGTGTGGAACCTTCTCTTTCTGTGGATACCACACTGTTACAGCTATGTTCTCAATCCCTACGCCGCCTCTGAATCCTGGAAAGTTTCTTGGGTGATTGCTCTTTCCCAGTAGTATATTTCGTGCCAGGACCCAGGGCTCGACAGTAGTTTCCCTATGGGAAGCACTGCTCATGATTCTGAAATATTGATGAGCTCTGGGGAAGGGGGCAAGAGTGAGGATGGCAACTACCATTTCTCAATTAAGCACATCGAGGTCCATAAAACAACATCATTCAATCTTTAAGAAATCTCTGACCTTTCGATACACTTAATAAAATATTAATGATAGTTCAATGTATATGATTTTTACTCTTTCCAAGCATTTTCACTTTCTCATTCGCACCTGCTATTTTATTGGTTCTCATGGGCATCTTAGAAGATCCGTACAGTAGGTATTAAATGAACTATAAACTCCTTAAGGGCAAGAACTGACTCTTACATTATTTCAATCTTACCTCATACCCAGTGGACTGGTTTTATATAAAGCAAAACTTAACATATAGTTATCAATTTGCCCCATCTTATAGATGCAGAAAGTAAGGTTCAGAGATGTAAGTCCACAGCTAAGGTAAGTTATACCCCTCCTTCATGATCCAGTGCCCATTCCATGAGAACAGTGGTTCTCAATATAAATCCTGGAGCTCCAGGAAGCTGTGCAGTGAGATGAGGGGAGACGATGTGGAGAATACACCTCCTCACTCTGCCCAACTTTCCATTCTTCCATGTTATATATTGAGGTTTTCTATCAGATTCTACTTGAATCAAACACTGTGATACTACATTTTTCCTGAAGACCAAGCAGCCATTTCCCCATACTCATTCCTAATGATCCTTGTGGTTAAAAAAAGAAAAAATAGCATCCATTTGATGGTTAAAGTGGAAGTGAAGGAGAAAAGAAGCAGAAAACTATTTGATCAGAGTTCATAGTGAAAACAGGATTCAGGTCCTCTGGCTGTCGGGGTCTTGAGGCAAGTGTGTTGCCAAACTCCAGTAGCACCAATCATCTCGACACAACTGGACCTAACCAAGGGACACCATGGACCTAACCAAGGGCTCCAGAACAATATTGCTACAGCCTCATAGATGTCAGAACGTACAACACAATTCTGTTTGGTGCATACACAGTTAACAGAAACGATTGTTGAGAGTGTCAAGATGACTACTGGTATGTTTTGGAGTCCCACCACCTAGCATGTTTTGTTGCCTTAGTTACTATTAAGCATTTTCAGCTCAGGCGAAGACAGAAAAGAATTGTGTTTGTGAGCAGGGCGTTGTGCAGGGGTGAAGTATTGATAGTTGTATAAGTTTCACTCCAAAAACGAGTGCAAAGGATGCAAGTAGGCAATTCACAAAATGATAGCCAAAAAGCACATACAAATGCTCAATGTCACCATTAATTCATAAACAAAAAAAAGGAAAATCAACGTGATGTTTTAACTGAGAAAATTAGCACTGTTTCAAAATGGATAGCGGCCAGAATTGCAGAGATCCAAGAAAATGTATACTCGTGCACTTCACTTAAAGGATCATAAATTGATAAAACATTCCTGGAGGAAAATTTAATAGTAAGTAGCAAAAGTCTTCACGTTTTGCATATCCTTTGATTCTGCAATACCATCTCTAGGAATTTATCCTGAAGAAAAAAAAAATCACAAATGAGAATAAAGACGTATGTTAATTGGGCTTCACTGCAGCATAATTCGCTGCAGTGAAATATTAGAAACAGTTTAAATAGCCAATAATAAGAGATTGATTAAATAAATTATTGTATAACTACAGATGCAGCTATTAAAAAACACATTACAGGAGAAGATTAAATGGTACAGAAAATGTTTAAATATATTATTATTTAAGTATATTGAGTTTAAAAGTTGGTTGCAAAGCAGTTTATACACACTAGGCACACATACACCCATGCATATCTGTAGTAATCATTAGGAATGTTCATAAATATTTCCATGCTGGGTCTCCCTGGTGGCACAAGTGAAGTCTCAGCACAATGAAGCAACTGAGTTCAGTCCCCAGCCAGGGAGCTAACCCACATGTCACAGCAGACCTCTCCTGTCTTGCCAGCTGCTCCCTTCAGAGGTGTATTTCAGTACCTTTGCCTGTTTTGTTCCTCACTCTGTCTTTGCTGAATCCTCTCTCTCTCTCTCTCTCTCTCTCTCACACACACACACACACACACACACAGACACACACACTTCTGGCCTATACTCGAGTTCTTGTATGCATAAATAAATAGAATAAATCTATTTAAAAAAATAAACATTACCATGGTGTCCTTCAAGGCATGTATTACAATTGTGTTTCTCCATCCCCTTTGAGGTTAGGCATCCCCCAAACTGAGCAAGTACTGTGAGTGGAACATGTAAGCTGAGTGTGTCACATGTCCCCTTACCAACTATGACAATTGTGGAAGCCTATCTAAACCCTTCAGTGGCTTCTTACTGCCCTTCAAATAAATCTTTAACCCATGCTATGCCCCACAAAGTTGTGGCTGTTCCATCCCCTATTTGGCTCCCAAACTTCATTTCGTGAAACTTCCCCTAACTTGTTACATTTCAGTCATTCTGGTCATCTTTGAAGTCCCTAAGAATACTAAACTTTTCCAATCTAAGGGATTTTGCACATGGTCTTCTTCCCTTATGTCTGAAGAGCCCTTTATCTCCTGTATTTCATTTGACTGAGACCTTCTCATTCTTCATGTTGCAGTTAACATGTCATTCCATCAAATGCAACCTTTTTTAAAAAATGTTTTAAAATTTTATATATAGATTACATCACTTTCACTTTGTCCATGTCTCTATGTGTTCACCAGCATCTACCATGGCACCTGGCACTGAACAGGTGCTCAAGAAATATTTGTTAAATGAACAGACAATTATCACATCCACAATAAGACAGAGCCAGTTGGTTTAAATGGTGACTGGGAGGGTAAAAACCGCAATGCAAACACTAAGAAATAAATTATATTAATGCCTGATGTCTTAAATTTTAGTTTTAAAGGGATGCAGAGTGAGGAAGATTAAAAAATGGATATCTGAGAATTTTTTTTTAAGGATTTATCCATTTGTGCATACAGAACTGGGGTACAGGCCAGAGGCTCAGGGGCGGTGAGAGGCTTCACCAGAGACAGAGTGGGGAGCAGAACAGGCAGAGCGACGAAGTATACTGCTGAGGGGAGGAGCGGGCGGGTCAGGAGGTCTGCTGCACCATGTGGTCAGCTCCCGGGCGGGCAGGAATCGAACTCATGCGGAAGCGGCTTTAGATTCTCAGTGCTGTGCTTTAACCCGCTGCACCACCAGGGAGGGCCAGATGATGTCTGAGAATTTTAACATGAAGAGCTCTTGTCCAACCTCCAAGCAATCTATGTCTCTTCATCTCAAGAAGACAAAAGATAATCACTTCCAAGCCTCCATCACACTAAAAGTAAGTTTACGTTCCTCCCTGGAGCAGATCAGACATACAACCTGGATTACTTCACTTTTTGACTCTTTCATCAGCTTTGACAGTTATGAATAGCATTTTTATTGCCTTTTTACAAATTCAAGTAAATCTAAGATGATGGCACAGTGCCACAGACGATGTCATCTAGATAGCAAGCATCTTGTACAGGGACATTCGAGCTTATCTAACTTTGGAAGCCCTAACCAAGACAGGCCCTTTGTGCCAGAAGTCAGGTCACACTGAGAAACTGTATCTTTAAACAACAACAAAATACCGCCCCTTTGCCAAGGTTACTGAATTACCATTTCCTTCATAGGGATTATGAGTTAGGTTATAATTCATATAAGTAATAAGAAGCAACCTATTTAAATGAGACTATACTATGTAGGGAGGTTAATGTGTTAAGTATTTGCACTTTTGAACAGATGACAAAGTTCTGAGGAATGGAACATTGTAGAGAAATTTAATGGATATGAGAAAAGAAAGAAAATTCTGGACAGGGGAAGGAATGTGGGCCTTGGGAGGCTAGAGCCAGCGGGATGGTAAAGCAGATGTGGAAAATACCTGGGAAGAAAGCTAGTAAAGGCTCAAGCAGCCCAAGCCTGAAATGGCCTCAGATCTCCTGATGGCTCACTTCTGATAGAAACCTGAAAAGAAAACCACTTAGTCTCTTCATCTGTAAAATGGAGGCTGAAGAAAACACATAATAGTAGTCAGGGATAGCAGCTGTATAAACAGGATGGCAGATAAAGAAAAGGACTAATGGAAGAGACAAGCTAGAAAAATACACATTTCAGGGGGCTGGTGTCAGTAGGGTGAGTCTGGACAACAAACTTGGGTTAAAATGTGATCAACTGAGGTGATAAAATTTCCTGGATTAAGCAGTCACCTAATATCTTAGTTTAATTATTAACAGTATCCATGTTCATTCTCAGAAGTGTCCCAGGTGGGGCAAGAGATGATGTGGTCACCCTTATGAAAGATTGGTCATGGTGTCCTGTGAACAGAGTTGTGCTGACTTAATAATTGTCTCCAGGTCGCCAGGCCTGAAGTGGTCAGAGTCCCCCAACTTGTAGACTCCAGTTCTGAGGAGCTGCTGGTGCACCATGATGGAGAAAAGTTGGGAAGTCTGTACCAAGTGCAGGCTATACAGCCATTGTAACAGAGTGCTCCCGCTAGCAGAGGGTGCCTATGAGGATTTCATAAAGCACAAGGCCAGTGGTGAAGAAACCAAGGTGTTGAATTGCAAGCACTTTGAAGCTTCTCAAAACATACTCAAAGGAAGAACTCATCCATTCTTCCTGAACGGAAGGCTGGACCTGATCTATGTATCCAAAACAGTTACCACACTCCCCTTCTCCACCCACAAAGGAAAGACAGTATTTATTCTGGACAGGATCACTCAGCCCTTGGCTGGGCTGACATTCTTAGATGATTCTGGTTATTTACTTAGCCCTTCACTTGTTAGAAACAATTGATCCCTGTCTCAATGCCAAGTCCAGCGCAGCAACTACAACCAAAAAAATTAATAGCCCATGCACAGAGAAAATACAAAGTGAAAAGATCTGCCACACTGGGTATGAAAAAAAGAATCATTTGATTATAAACATTGGATTTCAGTTCTCATCTTACAACACGAGAGCGGAAATTGTTCCGAAACTGATAACTTGTGTTTTTCCTTCCCAAAGTTCATGTTCCCATTCAAATTGCACTAAATCTTTAGAGACATTGCCTTCTGAGCCTAAAACTATTTCCCCACCTAATTCTCATCTCTTGGTAAGTACGGGTAATGTGGCCTGGAAATCAAAGACATAATTTCTTTTTCAATATATGCAAAGACATTTGTCTCCTGTGGTTGAGGGGATGAGTTAAATACTACAAAGAAGTCACAGGAGAGCAATGGGGGCTTCTGCCGAGTCCCTTGACCCTCTGGCATTAGTTTTATTACCCGGCAACAGCATCGATGTGTAAGGGGAAAATGCAAGGTTCTGGCCCCTTGGCTGCTTGCAGGAAAAGCCAGTGTTATCTCAATGTACACTGAGGAGGAGGTGAGGATAGAAAAATAAAAAAGGTAATCAAAGCCCTCCCGCCACCTCCCTTGATCTAAAGTCTTAACCGAGAGCCCCAGACCCTGCTATTCTATCTTTTGCTGTGTGCATAGAGAGCAGGTAATCAGCAAAGCTAATCAAATATGCATTCATTACCGCAGAGCGGCAGTGGGTGAGAGCGACCACAGCTCTCATTTGGCAAGTGGTTTCTGGACTGGCACAATCCAGTCTCTGTGCCTCTTTGGCAAACCTTGTGCATCCCCCTGCCCTCCCCCTTCCCCCACCATGCTCAACTCTGCTTCTCTATTAAAGGCAATCTAATTCATACACTTGACAATGTTTCTCCCTCAATCACCACAACATTGCTCTGTGAAAGCTGTTTTCTGTCTAATAAGTCTTCTGAGTATTTTTAAAAAGGTGTTTCTTCACTTAAAAAATACATTTTTTGCTTTGTTTTCAAAGCAGGAAGCCATTCCTTGCCAGTGCTAAGCAAACTCAAATACTGACAGATTCTGCAAATGCACGCATCTTTCCTGCTTTCTCCAACTTAGCAACACGGACTCTCTCAGAGCCCCCAGACCAGAACTGAGCTCAGAAGGAAGCATGCTAAAATATGCTGAAGGGTCTGAAGCTAATAACAATAGCAGCTAATGGGCCTCCCTGCTAGCCCAGGGGTAAACTCTCAGCACTATGAAGCTATCAGCTGCCATTGCAACACCAGTTCAATCCCTGGGCCAGGGAGCTGACCTAGATGTCTCAGGAGACATCTCCTGTCTTGCCCTCTGTCCCCCTCAGCAGTGTATTTCAACAGATCCTCCTGATTTGTTCCCCGCTGTCTCTAGTGAATCCTCTCACCAACACCCCAATCACCTCTGGCCTATACCCCAGCTCTTGTATGCAAAAATAAATAAACCATAAAAAAAGTAGCTAGCACTGGGCAATTATGATGTGCCAGGCATCATGTTACACTTCAATGACTTCATTCTGTCCTCTCAACCATCTTGTGGGGAAGGTATTACTATTATACTCCCCATTATACCAATAAGGATGATGAAACCCAAAGTCAAATCACTGGAATATCAGTTTTGGATGGAGGATTTTGATTCAGGGAGTGGCACTTGCTCTAATCAACAGTGTGTGTAACGGTGTGATAGCATAGAAAGGGAGGCGAACCTCCAAGTTCCCTGCCCCACTAAGGAAGGGCAGGGCTGAGCAATAGTGAGGAGAAGCTAGAAAGGAGAGGGAGAAGAAACAAAGACAGAGGAAGGAAGAAGCAAGAGAGATCACCTCCCCTGCTTGCAGCTGGGTGATCTCAGTCAAGGCACTTGGTCCCTGTGTGTTTCCATTTCCTTAGCTATAAAACTGCGATAATAGTGCCTACCTCATAAGGGGCTTTGAGGATTAAATGACCCAGTATATTAATTCACGGAACACGTGCTTGTCACAGTAAGTACTTGGTAAGTAATAGCTCATATGATAATTCCTTTCCCATTGCCATAGAATTTATAGCTTATGTCATGTAGTCTAAGCTTCAGTAAAGAAGTGAATGGTGGTAATTTGAGGCAGGAGAGGACAGTACTATATACGTTTCATTAACACTTCAACTTTGTCCCAGGTAGTCTGACAAGTTTCTGACCCAACTTCAGAGGCATAGTATGAAAAATGAGCAGATTGGAATACTGGAGTTGGAAGGAAGCCAAATATCCACCAGGGTAAACTTTGGTGACAGAGAAGTTTTCAAAATTAAACAGCCCCAAATTGCATTTTTTTTTTATCCAAAGTAGCCTATCCCTTAAATTATAGGTGTTGCTCTCTGAGTGTTTAGTACATACAGGAAACCACAATAATGACAAAATTTCTTCGCTTGAGAAAATGACTTGCTTCAGGGTTCCTGTAAGTGGTAAGCAACCTGTCTTGTATTTAATATCGGCTTCAATTTACCTACATTCATTTTCCACACGAATTTTTTGATGCACGTCCATAGTATAGAGCACGAGCTGCCCCATCTTAAGGTCTACCCACAAATCCCTTGATTCCCATTTCCACTTTGCCCCTCAGACTCTTAGCACGTTGTGACCTCTTACAGACAGTCAGCCAATTCTCTGTTCTTAAGAAACAGCAAATGTTATACCAACTTTCAATTCCCCTCCACTGCCATTCATTCCTTAATTCTCTGTAGAATATACCAACCACATTTACCTAATGAAAACTTAAAAGAAGGAAGAAAGGAAGGATGGGTAAGAAGTAAGCTAAGAAAGATGATTCCCTCTTTGCTGTGCCAGATTCCCCTGTTTTCCTCCACTGGGCTCTGTACCTCACGAGGCCTAGACATGGCTGTAGCTACCGCTGTCTAAGAGTTTGCCAGATCTAACCAGCAGACAGAAGAGCATTTGGTCATTTGGTCTCTTCTTTTTTAGATCATGCATGAAATTAGAAGCCTTTTTCCCTTGTATTCCTTTTGGTTCATGAACCATAGTGTTAAATAGAGCATCTTTAGTTCTTGCTTTTGGTTAATTCATGTATTTATTCATTCATTGGGAAAAAAGGTAATAGGCATCAATTATTGCTGGGATTACAGCAAGAAACAGGCAAAAAAATGTTGTATTCATAGAGTTCACAATCTTCTTTTGTTTGTTTGTTTTTTTAAAGTTTACCATCTTAAACAAGCAAAATAAGCCAAATATCTAGTTAGAGTGTAGAGTTTCAGTATATTCCACTACAAAAGAAGTTAGTTCCCTCAAGATTCACTCTGGTTAAAAGGACAGTAAAGTGTTTATATTTTTTTAAAATTGATTAGTTTGGAAATGTAAACATTCTAGTTATTCATGGACTTATTAATTACACTGTTCCTAACTCCAAAAAAGAATGTTAAGAAACCTACCAAAAAATTCAGAAATCTTATCATGTTAATTTACTGCCCATAAGCCTAGCTAAGGCAAAAGCCAAGTAACCTTGAGGAAGAAATGTTAAGTTTCATTAGTCAAGATGCTACTGGGTTCTGCTTGGGTAATTTTTCTGCAATTATTGGAAACATCCACAAGGTGGTGGTCATGATGCCTTTGTTTACATCCCTGCCAGAAATACACTGAAATGAAGGCGCAGTGTATTTCTCCAACTACAAAATTTTGTTCCTCAAAACCCTTGTGGCAGAATTTATGATTAAAAAACTTACTGTTTTCATGAAACTTAAGAAGGTTGAGGTCTTGAGAGAGCCCATGAAAACCCTCACTTATTATTTCATTCTGCACACATTTATTGAGATGCCTCTGGGTAGCATGATGAAAAGCACGTAAAAATAAATTTCGTGTTCACAAAATATGCAGTAGAAGAAGCATCATAAATAAAAAGAGGACACAAAAATACTTTTCACATTCTAACTTGTTAATAATGGGAACTAGGCAATTACTTTCCATTTACCATCTCTTATGTGATAGATGCTCTTCAGGGCCTCTTTAAAGTTTATAGGAAATGCTTCTAGTTTTGGTTTGCATCAAATATGGGGACAATAATAGTACTTACCTCAAGAGTTGTTGTAAGGATGCAATGAGACAATACATTTATCTCATTTAGCGGAGTACCTGGCATGCTGCAAGAAATAAATGCTAATTATCATCATCATTATCATCATCACTATGATCATTGTCTTCATTATCGTTTTCATCATCATCATCAGGAAAAATGCCAAGTTCATCTGTATACACCAGAAATTTGAGTAAAGGCAACTCAGAATTGGTAAGGAGTCACTGCTTTCTCTTTAGTAGCAAGATGTGACAATGTCCTAAGTTTTTTTATCAAAATTTGGAGGGAGAGAGGCTGCTCATTTTTCCTTTGTTCTGCCTTGTTTCAAACCAAAAGGCTTTGCCTCACAAGGGCATTCCCAGTGTGGTGTCTCTGGCCACATACAGGCCTTCCCCCTGGGAACTGAGTTTGAGTTTAGATAGCAGAGAAGGGAAGATTGGGAGACCACTCTTTGGCCTCCTGCCAAGACAGTGCTTTTTTAAAAGTGAATTTTCTTGGGCCCTCCCTGGTGGCGCAGCAGGTTAAAGCACAGCACTAAGAAGCTTAAGCCGCTTCCGCATGAGTTCGATTCCCACCTGCCCCGGAGGAGATCCACATGGCGTGGTGGCAGACCTCTCCTGACCCGCCCGCTGCTCCCCTCAGCAGTGTACTTCGTTGATCTGCCTGTTCTGCTCCCCACTCTGTCTCTGGTGAATCCTCTCACCCTCCGCGTCTCTGGCCTGTACCCCAGTTCTTTATGAATAAATAAATCAATCTTTAAAAAAAAGTGATTTTTCTCTTCCTTTATAACACACACTTCTCTTGGGGCTAAGGCTACCCACTGAGGGAGGCCAGGAGAAGCAGTGAGGACTGTCCTGTGACCTCCCTAGAGGTAGTGCCTTCATTTCCTTTGTGTCCTACGGGTCTTAACTCAAGACTCCAGGAAGCTGAGGAGGGAGGCACCCCATCCTGAGCATTCTCTTCTGGAGCAGGCCCTACTGCCCAGGCCAGCCTTTGAAGCGTGAACAGTGCAGTCACACTGTCTTTCCAGGCCAGAAAGACCCATGTGCTTGGTTTAATGCTCTGCTGTCTGTTGTCTTGAAATTTTAAATAAAATTTTCATTCAGCGCCAGTTCCCATGAATCATATAAACAGTTCTCTCTGCCCTAAGGAGTTTCTAATCATTGGTTGCGCCTTCTTCCTAATTTCCCTCCTTCCCGCTGCAACTCAGCAGTCAAATTTACTCAGGAGATTACCACATAATCTCCATGAAAGGGGGAGATTCCATGTTCCCTGGTCCACCTAATGAAGGGTGGAGCTGAGTAGTGAGAAAGTGCAAAATACTTGCGAGAAGACTGGGAGAGGAGTCTTGGAGAGCAGCCTCAGAGAAGGGCACTCTGGGAGGCAGGGGGAGCAGAGGCATATGAAGGAGAAGAGCTTGTTGGCTTCTCAGCTTTGAACTTGCACAGGGGATTTGGGCGACTTGAAAGGAGACTCATGAAATTGAGACATGCGTGAGAAACCCACAGGGAGGCAGACAACGGCAGCCTTTAGCCTGATTTATACTTTGATTTTGTTACTTTCAGACCTGCTGGCCCCTTCTACCCTTTCCTGTGAGTCCCCACCACAAAGTGCCTTAAATTCATGGCAAGCTCTCAGCCCTCAGTGGCCTTGCTTTGGGCTAATCCTGTTTTTCTGGGCATTTGCCCACAAGAGGATGTGTAACTTAGTTTTTATTATTATTATTATTGTTATTGTTATTGTTATTGAAAAGCTATTATCCTTTCTTCTGTGTCTATACATACTCATCTTATGAAAGTCTTTCACACTATGAGAATGCTTTGTCTTTATGTGGCAGATGGCAGAAGCCACTAGAGCATGTAAGATAGGGGGCCCCAGGGTGCTGCTCAGTCTGCCCATTAACAAGTCCATCTCACACCGCACCCTCAAGCCCAACTTAGTGGAAGCCAGCTTTCTGCTACTGCTGTGCTCAGAAAATCACTACAGAGGTATTTTCATAGCTGCTTTAGTGTTTTCTCTAAATTCAAAAATGCAATAATCACAATAGCAATATTCCCTAAAGCCCTGATCAGTGCTGACAAGCACTACACGTAACTTGTAGTGCCTTAAGGCGAAAGAGGCAGCATAGGAAGTTAGGAAGACTTGGTCTGTGTGTCAGATCTAGTTACAGACGTTCTGTTTGCCTCAGTTTCTTCATCACGGAGGGAGCTGTTATAGAATGTGTAGAAAGGCAAAAAGAGTAGAAATACAGCCTGAAAGTTCATATTTCTTTATGTCTATAAATTGAACTAGTCAACTTTGCCAACCTAAATGTCCTAATATTATAATATTGAGAGATACTCTTTATCAGTGTGTTCTCTCCCTCTCCATCCCACTCTCTCTCTCTCCCCCAGAGCCTTCTATAGAGAGATATTTAATATATATGCCCTTCCCCTCACATGTGTAGATCAAAACACCAAAGCTCAGAACATTTCAATGACTTCTGAGGTGATTACAGCTCTATACCTAGAGCAGAACTGCCACTAGAATCCAGGTTCTCAGATAACAGGTTCTGTATCCACATTTCTGAAAAGGTATGTACAAACCCACTTAGGTTTTTAAAAACTCTATTCTGAATACATTAGGAATAAGATCAAAACTGGGGCTGGAAGACCACACGGGACTATGGTGGTGGCACCTGGGTGAAGTGGTGGTGGGAAGTCCATGGGGATTACAACTGAGATGAAAAATGTACAAAATGAAGAATGAAGTAATATTATATATATATATATATACACACATATACATATATAATATAAATATTATATATATTATGTAATGTATATATGTAACAATTTTTTTTTAAGAGTTGGGTTTCTCAACAATGAACTATTGACCTTTGGAACTGAAGGCTATCCAGTGAATTCTAGGTTTAGCAGCTTCCCTGGCTTGCACCTATTAATGCTATTAGCAAGCCCCCTCCACTTCCAGTACTGCAAACAATACCACTGTCCCCTCAGGGGGGCTAAACCACATATGTATGATAACTACAGCACAGGAGCTATTTGGTACATAAATAAAACCACTGGTTGGCCAGCAGGTATATGAAAAAATGCTCAACATCACTTATAATCAGGAAAACAGGGAAATGCAAATCAAAACCACAATGAGATACTACCTCACACCCATGAGAATGGCCCATATTTTAAAATCTGGCAACAATAAATGCTGGGGAAGATGTAGAGAAAAGGGAACCCTCCTACACTGCTGGTGGGAAAGCAAACTGGTCCAGCCACTATGGAAAGCTGTGAGGAGGATCCTCAAATGACTAAAAATGGATCTACCATGTGATCTTGTGATTCCACTCCTAGGAACCTACCCAAAGGACACAAAAACACTAATTCAAAAGGAAACCTTCACCCCTATGCTTACTGCAGCACTATGTACAATAGGGAAGTTATGGGAACAAACTAAATGCCCCAAAACACATGAGTGAGTCAAGACAATGTGGTATATACACACAATGGAATACTATTAAGCAGTCAAAAAGCATTCGTGTGACGACATAAATTAATGGAGCTGGAAGGGATTACACTCAGTGAAGTAAGTCAGAAGGAAAAAGAAAAATATTGGATGGCTTCACTTATAGGGAGACTATAGGGAAACTGAATGAACTCTGGAAAAAGACATAGTTCACAGGCAGACCGTAGTCTGAGGCATACAGCAGGGGAGAGGTCAAAACAGGGAAGGGAAGAACGCAAGGGACTGTGTGATGGTTCGCAGGTGCCATAGTGGTGGGAGAAATGCAGAGACTACACTTGAGAAATCAAATATTGTATAAAATTAAAAACAAGAAAAAACATTTTAAATAAACATATTAAATTTTTAAAAAAAAATCATTGGTAAGTCCTTTAAACTACAAAACTCCAAATTTGTATTTTCACATGCTGGATTGTCTTAAAGAGGAAAATCACAGCTTTTGATTGTGTAGATAATCACTGAGAAAAATGTGGAATGGTTGATACCAGTTTCCCTCAAAATACTACCATGTGATATCAAAAAGACTCCACAGAACATGTTCACAGCACACAGTATAGATCAGGTTAAACTTTAGGAAGTCCAGTAATTCCTCACACTACAGTCAAGTCCCCAAATTCAACTGTTTCCAGTTATCTTTTCATTCCCCTAAATACCCTGAATTCACTTTTAAAGCAGGAAACACAAAATTCCCTACACTAAAAGTGTAGTACATGCCTTATTCCTCAAGATCGCTAATGCCCAATCCCCAGTTCTCAGACAAGGAAACAGAGACTAAGAGGTGGAAGAGGCAAAGTCCTTCATCCCGTCCTTAAAGCAACCCCACAAGCCACACCTGGTCTCAGCGAGGTAGACCACAGAGTTTATCGTCCCTGCTGGGATACCTCTGAGCATGCAAGAAGGCATTAGGAAGTGTAGTCCGTGTGCAGTCGACACCAGCTTAATTGTCAAAGCAGGATGCACGGTCACCCAATCCTTGGGTCATTCAGAAACGCACCACTGCCAGATACCTACTGTGTTGGTTGACTCAAAATCTTACATAAGCATTTGTTCTTTCTTCCCCTCTGCCTATTGGCTGCGGTTCAGCTCATCTAGATCGGGCTCATCTGAGCTATTTTGCTATGGACTTCAGTGGCTGAGAGGCTTCTGCTTCTCACTCGGGTCTGAGTCCGCTGGGGCAGTTCTGTTCCACATGTCTCTCTCCCTCCTTGAACCAGGATACTAGCTGGTCCACGTTCCTCTCAAGGTATCACAGAGGTGACGATGCCATAAGGAAGGTGGAAGTTTTCTTAGACACAGGCCGGCCTTGGCATTCTGTTACTTCTACCCGTATGTCATTGGCCAAAGCAAGCCTCATGGCCAAGGCCAAAGCGGTAGAAAAGTAAAATAACCATAGTGAGGTCACCAGAAAGATGTAGATGCAGGTAGGAGTGAATAACTGGAGTGCTCATTCCATGAAGACATTACAGCCACCCCCAACCGCATTACAGCCACCCTCCTACACACAGAAAAAGGGAACAAAAAATCTGTGTGATATTTGTTGTCGTAAGAACTGTCTTTGCTTTTATTTATTTTTTTCAAAGATTTTTTTTCATGCGTACAAGAACTGGGATACAGGCTAAAGAGGCAGGGGATGAGAGGCTTCACCAGAGACAGAGTGGGGAGTAGAACAGGCAGATCTACTGAAATACATTGCTGAAGAGAGCAGCGTGTGAGACAAGAGAGGTCTGCCGCGCCATGTGGGTCAGCTCCCAGGCCGGGATTGAACTCCTGCTGCAGTGGCTGCCTATTGCTTCATAGTGCTGAAACTTAACCTCTGTCACCACCAAGGAGGCCCTCTCACTCATTTTTTATGAATTCACATTGATTTCCATAGTTATTTGTGCTTTAGAGGCCAAGGGCTCCCCCCTCACCCCCCCCACACCGGGTCTTCATTATGACATGGCATGATGCTGCCCGAGTTCCTGACATAGACATGTAAGTTTCATATTTCAGAGGCAGTTTATAATATTCGTAAGTACTCAAAAAATAGAAACTTTTCCAGTTCAATATAACGCATAGTACCTCAATCAATTGACATCCAGAATTCATCAGTAAGATTCACAAATCTGCTCATATATGCCACTTCTCTCCAACTGGAGCAGAAACAGGGCCATTTTTAGGCTAGGGGTTAATTTTCCCCTCACTTACTTGTGCTGTTTCACAGTGACAGTTTCTAACCTTCCCAGAGGGGTAAAAACATGTACATTAATAAAAATGTCAACAATATCATCTTTGGGAGGTACCCTGGAATAATTCACAGTAAATTAACACATCCCATCAGAAACACATTGTAGCTTATAAGAATGTCATTTTGTTAGAAGCAGCAGTCTTGAAGCCGTGTGATTTCCATCTGCAGTTTTCAAGCCCATTCAGAACCCACCAGGGGATAATTACTTACTAAGATGTACCTATCTCAGCAGAACATATTTGTTATGATTCAATTCCTTCACAGCATGCAGGGGACTGGCCTGGTGCATAAAGCCCTTGAGAGACAAGAAACTCCATTCACCACCACTTGGCTGTGTGACTTTGGGCTGTTCACTAAACCTCTCTGATTCCTCAGTTTCCTAGCCCAGATGTCAGTGGCAAACTGTCTAATGGCAAGATCTTTCTGTTAATTTAGTAACCCAGCCTCCTACTTCTAATAGAACAGAGGCAGGACCATTTCAGCAAGTGTCCAGGGACCTCTAGACATTTCCAGAGTAAAATTGTTTCCATGCACAATTCTCAAGGAGCAGACCTTCGAGATGATGAGGATTGCAGTGGTTATTGCACTTGTTTTCACACCTCTGTGCTCCCTCCCCTATAGCCAACCTTGTGGTTAGGTGAGGGGTGAGGCAGAGCCGCCAGTCCTTACTCTCAGCTCTCTGATGCAGCATAATCCTGTCCCCCACACAGTAATGATTAGATCAGATAATTCCGGCCTAAGCATGGCCAAAGGACTGAATCATGAACCATCGTGTGATTCAGTTGGAACCAATGATACAAGAAACATGTGAGGCACATGTTAAGACAAGAAAAGAAATTAGGTCTTTGTTGAAATGTTTAGCTACCAAGTTTAATCAGTTCTTAAGCCAGCCCTACTTCTGTCCCTTCCAGTTATGTGAGTCATTGCATTTCCCTCATTTCTGTTATCTGGAGCATGAAGCATCCTAACTGGTCTAGGAAGGGCCAAGAGTAAGGCCACTAGGCCTAACAGATACAGATAAAACAGATAAACGTGCTTAGCACAGAGAGAAAGGTTGGAAAGGCTGTACTACAAATGAAATATCACCTCCAAGTAATTGTACCCCCAAAATGCTTCAGGGTATGTCTTCAATGCAAACTATGAGCTCTAAGCACCTTTGCCATCTATGAAAAGTAAACCCATCTGAAAGCAATATGAAGCAAACAGTTGCTGCTATGGCCACTACTCACTTGGGGTGACTCCTGCAAGTTGCCATGAATCCATTCCTGGCACAGGAAATCAAAGTTCCTGAGGCTTCTCCTCTGATGCACGCATATTCTCCTACCAAAAGAGTGACAAGGCCTGCAGCTGCAATTTCAGCTCTCCAGGACTGTGGATATATTCAGCGTCAACAAGGTTACACCCACATAGGGGATTTCTACCGGGCTTCCTGGAGGAGCAGGTATAATAGAGAAGATGAGATGATAGAAAATGCAGAGGGGAGGCTTTCTTAGATATCACACTCAGTATGCTCTTTGGATATGGCACACCTCTATTCTTCGCAAAGAACCCAGGAAAGGCAGTGCAAGAGACAACTGTAAAGAAATCAGCAGTACCTAGATTAGATCTTTGATTCGAGTATAGGATGGCATCTCAACAGTTTCTGACCCAGAAGTAAGCCCATCTGGTAGAATCATAAGACCATGGAACAGAGAGCAGGAAGGGGCCTTAGAAATGACCTTGTTCTCTCTTCTATTTCATCTTTTTAAAAATATTTATTTGTTTATGCATACAGAACTGGGGTACAGGCCAGAGGTGCGGGGTGGTGAGAGGATTCACCAGAGACACAGTAGGGAGCAGAACAGGCAGATCGAGGAAGTACACTGTTGGGAGCAGCAAGCTGGTCAGGAGAGGTCTGCTGCACCATGTGGGTCAGCCCCCTGGCCGGAATGGAAGGCATGCTGCAGTGACTGAATAGCCTTGTAGTGCTGTGCTTTAACCCCTTGGGACAGCAAGGAGGGACATCTCTTCTCTTTTGAATGACCTGGGATTGACTCTGGGGTCCGGGGGAACCCTGCTTCAGGTGTGCACACACTCTCCTCTGCACTACCACAATAGCTGGTGCTTACTATTTTCACAAAGCCTACCACGTTGCAAGGGATTGTCAGTGAATTTGCTGCTCTTCTAAACTTGAAATTCATTTTGAAGAAACTATGCCTTCTTTCCTCCTCTCCCTGGAGTCTAGTAGAGTTTAATGTTCATTGAAGAAATCAAAGCTTCAAATCAAATGGCAAAGGATAGCATGTCTTGGTTTCACTACCTTTAAAGGGTACAGCAGTCTCCTCCCAATGAATGGGGCTGATGTCATTTTTCTGATTAGCAAGGAATCAAGTTAGCAAGTAAGAGGTTCAATGTATGGTATAGATCCCCTGTCCAAGCTCTACTGGTTGACATTTCTATTTAACCATCTGCCCCTGCCCCAAGGGGAAAACAAAGAGAACCTCATGGATAGAAGCACCATTTTCACTTTGGAAATTAAACATTTAAAAATTTCAAGTTTTTCTACTGCTTCAGCATCCCCACAAAACAGGTGTCAACCCCACCCAGGTGAGCAGGTGCATCAGTGTGGTCATCCTGGCCTCTGTGACCCCACCCTTTGCCTGTCCTGCTTCTCCCCCTCCCCGCCCCCACTCCCGTGGCTTCAGCTGTGCCAAGGAAACCTTCTCACATCTTTGGTTGTGTGCTCCACGCTGGTCCCCAATATAGGGAGCACTTACTCTCCCCCCCTCCCTACCTGCCTACCCGCTGGGCTGATCCCATTCCCACAATGCTCTCCTTCCGCCCACCAACTCCGCACTTCCCTGTGCCCCTTTTGTCAGCTACACTGACTATTTTTCTCTAGGACCTTTGAGCTTTCCTGTGCCCCCTCTTGTGGTGGCACCTGACTAGAAATGTCCTGAAAGTATACAAAACAACTTTTTAATAAAATCTGCAGTGCAATTAATTTTTTTTCCCTTTAAACTGTATCCTAAATCTCACTTAAAACGGTAAACCTTGGGCTCTAAGACCAGCAAGCAGCCCTAAATCCAACAGAGGGAGAGCTACATGAGGGGCTTTGTTGGCAACTCCTGGTGGCTATGATGCTGCCAGCTCAATCTCTAGTTTCTCATTGGAAAAGCGAAGATGAAGTTCACAAAGAATCTCGCTGCTTTCTTGCGTAAGGCATCGATTACAAAATAATTTGCATGTATTTGTCCAGGCTTCTTAAACAGCAGCAATTTGCTTAGTCCACCAGTGTCCCTGCTGGCTCAGATGGGACTAGTCAATTCTGCCAACAGCTGCCTCTGACAGCTAAAAGTTGAAAGAGTTGCAGCAGATGAAAGAGGAATAAAGGTAGTAGGCTGGGAGACTGAAAATGGAAGAGGTGGGTGCCATTTCCAGTAATGAATTCAGTGGAAGATTTTCAAATGCACAGGCACTGAAATGCCCTTCTTCTTCTCAGCTTTCCTCACTGGCCCATCCCATCAAGCTAAATGTCTGTGAAGATGCCACAGACCTCTGGCCACCTCTTCCCATGGCTGGCCACGCACGGATGGGTAGTCAGCTGACTTCAGGAGTGAAATGAGGCGTGCCACTGTGTTGATTGTCACCTCTCCAAGGTCTACTATTTACCCCCCAAAAATCAAAACCGAAACTCCTCGTTAGAGCTTTGCTTGGGGGAAGGTGTTGAAAACACTTGTTAAAATGCGACTCTGTTATCTGAAAGGAGGAACATAGAGTACCTCTAACTGTAACATTTTTATTAAGTGGTCACTGCCTGCCATTAGAACCTTAGGAAACAGACATCCACCAGATTCTCTCCTGACTCCTAGGACTCTAGATGACTAAGAGTGAGAAGATGTTGCTGAGCAATCGCCAAGGCTTGGTAGCAGAGACTGAGATTGGGGAGATGTTGCAGAGAGGGGAGGCTCATAGCAACAGCGTAGGAGCTTTGGAGCAGAGGAGGGCACTTTTGAAAGGTGAGCAAGAGAGGACAGGGTGTGGAACATTTATTGATTCTTCAGAGTCAGGTACTGAATTAAAGGCTTTCAAACTCCATTATCTTAATTTTTTTTTTGATCCACAACTGTTTTCTAGGGAAAGGAACATTAAAATGGCCACTACTGCAGATGAGAAAACTGGGGTCCGGATTAACATTATGCTATGCCTGAATGTGATGGAATATAAACATATAAACTTGAACTTGGACTTAGATCCTAAAAGCTTACTTTTTGAACCATGCTATTTCAGTCCCCACCTTCCTCAAGGGGTGGCCAACCTAGTCTCCTCTCCTTTTTTTGCCCTAATGCTCTGACCACTTGCAATCATCTCCCTCACTCTCAGCCACTCACTACCCACATGGAGATCAAAGATGTCTATGGGCAGAGGCAGAGGAAGAGACTGTGCATTATCTGAATAGACAGAAATTTGGAAAGAACCTAGAATCATTTTTCTGGTCGCCCAAGGGTTTGGTAACTTTCCATTGCAGGCTCCAACCTGTGTCATGCCAAATTCAGAGCTTTGGGGAAATCAGTGTGCCAGTTGAGCCCTGTGCCCCTGTCCACGGGCACCGGTTTGCTATACACTGGCAGGGAGGGCCATTTTCCACACAGACCAGGAGGAAAGGACATGAAAAAGAAAATAGCCGGTGTGGGGAGGGATCAAAGCCATTTCTTCCAGAGTAGCTGTAGGGTAGGCTTGAAAGAGATCAAGTGGCTTCTTTATTCTCACCACTGAAAAAAGGGCCAGGGAGAGGAGTTCATCCACAAGGTGTTAGGGAAGGGACTGCCCACCCCCATCCCCCAAATGAGATCTGGACTGCTCTACCTGACTTCCAAGGTTCTTTCCTCCCCCGGGAGCTCAGTGAGGACCTGCTGTATCAGTAAAGGGGCCTTGACAAGGCTGCTAGAGGGAACCGGCAGGGAGCAAGGCAGCTAGGGATGGTTTCCTCCAGCCTTGGCTTTCAGTACCTACCCTTACCCCCGCTCAACCCCACATTTCTCTGCTCCTCCCAGAGGAAGAGACTGAGTGCCTTTTGATTAACCTTTTAGTTACCAACTCCAGGCACATAACTTTTTTTTGCCCTTCAAATCTGTCAAGTGCCCTCAAGTGCCTTCTCCCGCCCCCCGCCCCCAGCCTGGTTCTGCAGTTGGGTTAGGGAAGGTACCTGCCTGTTTGAGTTGTGTGTGTTCGCGCGCGCGCGCGCGCGCGCGTGCCCGTGTGCTAGTGAGGGATGATGGGGGGGGAGTATTGGTGTGCACCGGCCTCTGCTGTAAAAACTGAGCGGCAGGGGCCGGGCATGCGCAAAATCTTTGGGTGCATTGTGATGGGAACTGCTCCTCTGAGTCTCTACAAAAAGACTCAGGAGTAACCACTAACCGACCCCCACTCCCAGCTTCCCCTCCCTTCACATTTAGACAGATATACAGATCCAGGTGCAATGCAGCTTTTCTTTTCTTTCTGTTTTTAAAAGGACAGTTTGCAGATTGAAAGGCTGGCCCACGTGAAAACTAGTGTATCTCTATTGATCCCATCTCCCGTGTTGACAATCGCCAGCGCCGAGGCTTTGCAGTCCGCGGCTGCAGTTTGCAGTGGAGCTACGCGCTGTGCGGCTTTAATTCCACGTCAGATCAACTTTGATCAATATCCCCCTACCGGCCCAATCGGAAGAGCCCAGTTCACCGGCGCTGAGCCTTTTCGCTCTTTCCTTCTTTTTCCTTCTTTAGACACATCATCTTCTAGGGTAGAAAAGTCTCAGATATTCTTTATACTCTGTCACTGTCTCTGTCTGTGTCTCTCTCTCTTTTTCTCTCTCTCTTCTTTTATTGTTTGTTTTTCGGTGCTTTGTCTTTTTTTGTTTTGTGTTTTAGGCTCTCTCTCCCTCTCCTTCTCTCTCCCCCTCTCTCTCCCTTCCCCCTCCCTCCCCCAATCTCTAGTAGTGATAGGGAGAGAGATCTTTGGCGAACCCAGCTTGCAGCCAATGAACCCGCCTTCCACATTGGTGTGAAGACAGAAGTGAGGTGGGGGGCGGGGAGGGGTGGTGAGAGAGCCTGGGAGCGAGAGGGAGGAGAAGGAGCCAGAGAGAGAGAGAGAGAGAGAGAGAGAGAGAGAGAGAGAGAGAGGAGAAGGTGGTGGAGGAGGAGGACTAGTGTGGGGTGGAAAGGAAGAGTGAGCAAGAGCAAGTTGAGGGGAGGGGGTGTAAGAGACGGCGAATTCTTTTTTCTTTTTCTAGTATTATTTTGACGACTCCCGAGTTGCGCCCATGCTCTCGTCAGCTTCGTTTTAGGCATAGCATGGCCAGACAGAAGAAAATGGGGCAAAGCGTGCTCCGGGCGGTCTTCTTTTTAGTCTTGGGGCTTTTGGGTCATTCGCACGGAGGATTCCCCAACACCATCAGCATAGGTAAGCGCGAGCGAGCCCGCCGGTCTGCGGGGCGGGCAGACTCTCGGCCACCGAGCCCCCTGCCCACTACCCGGCGGTACGCGGCCGCGGGTCCCGGTCCTGCACGGCCTGGGGAGGAGACTGCGGAGCCGGAGCCGGCAGGAATCGCGGGGAATCGGAGCCCCAGCGAGCTGGCGGCTCTGCGGAACGTCGGGGGCCAGAGGGGTCCTCCGCGGCTGGAGTAGGGGCGCGGGGTGGACCGCGGGGCTTTCGGAGCTGAGCGGGGCAGGCGGGCTCGCCGGAGGCCGGAGGCTGCAAAGGACCAGAGAGTCGCGGCTCTTCGGCCGCTGCTCTGGACTTTGCCGTGGCGTGCGTGCCGCTGCTGGAAGTTGTCCCAGGGTGATGCCGCCTGTCTGGCCACGCCAGGGCTCCGAGCTCGGCCCGGGGCACCCCGTGCAAGTCTCGGGCTCCCCAGAGACAGGCTAACGCTGGGAAGGCGGGCGCGCACTCCGGCTTCCCCCAGCCGCGGGAGCAGCCGGGTCGCGGGCTGTGGGGTGGGAGGCGGGGTGGCACCGGGAGCCGAGCGGCGAAGTCACGCAGACCTCGAATTGGTGAATCGCTGCTGCGCCCGTCTGGAGCCTGGCTCCGAGCGCTGGGAGGGAGTTCTCGGGCGTCTGTCTGTTTTTACGGGTCAAGAAGTTAGAACCGTTGCCATGACTGAACCAAACCCGTGTTGTCTTCGGGAAGGAGGGTGGTTATGGAGAACAGGATGGGGCAGCCGGGAGAATGAAATTGTTATTCTTCCCAACCTTTCCCTTTGCGCCAGG
>NW_004567120.1:25480535-25522427 GCF_000260355.1 Condylura cristata
CCACAAGCCAAATGTCGGTTCCCTTTGCTTGTAGGTGGACTTTTCATGAGAAACACGGTGCAGGAACACAGCGCTTTCCGCTTTGCCGTGCAGTTATACAACACCAACCAGAACACCACCGAGAAGCCCTTCCATTTGAATTACCACGTAGATCACTTGGATTCCTCCAATAGTTTTTCTGTGACTAATGCTTGTAAGTAGATCTGCTTTTCCTCCCTTTGGGACCTCATGGATCTCATTGGCATTTTGCGTGTGAGACTTGGGGTCTGCGGTGTGTGATGGGGTGACTGTCTCAGAAGACATTTTAGGGGCTCTGGTCAATCCAGGTTTCCTGCGGCATAGATCAACTCCGGAGGGTCTTGCTGAAGGGCTTAAGGCAGGGCACGAAACTCTGTCATGTATAATGTTGGATGCAAAAGTTTTATTTTCCTCCCTGCTAAACTGGTGTTCCCTCCTACACACTGTTTTTTCTTGGGGGGGTGGGGGGGTGGGTAAAAAAATCATGTCTGTTCAAGGAAATTTGTTCAGATGGGATTTTTTTAAAGAGTCTCTTGGATGGAGTCAGTTTAGACTGTCCATTACTTGACAATTACAGCTAGTGCCTGGATGCAGGAAGCTGAATTTGACAATTGCCTAAGGTTTCTGAGCCATAAGAGAAATTCTGCAAACAAATGACCTTGAGGAATATATCAGGCTGGGCTCCCTGGCCTCTTTCTAGGCTAGTGTATCACCTTTCTTATCTAGAGAGCTCGGATAGGAACCTGTAAGACAGCAGACTGATTGCAAGTGACTGAACACCTGGCAAACTGGGAGAAGCCACAGCTCTGGTGACTTTTCGGAAGCTACTTCTGGCTTCTCTTCTGTCTCTGCTAGTGATCACCCCCTCGTTGTTAAGGACAACCCAGTTCTTAACTTAGAGCAAAAGGTGGAAGGGGGAGGCTTTTTGCAGGAAAACTGAATATCAAACGAGGAATTTCATCAGCCCCAAAGCCATTTCTGGAACACATAGTTGTGCCCTGAGCTTGTTCCTCCGGAAAGGGGACCTTTTAAGAAGTAAAATCACCCCGTACCCAAATGACTGAATAGCCAGTTAGGCACAGATTTTTCTTCAATGGAATATTTTTTGAGAAAAGCTGATAATTCTTCATCTAAGCTTGTTCCACTAAAAGTTTTCACAACAGTGAAGCTGATGATGGCATAAATATGTTTTGCTTTCATAGCTGCTGTAGTTTGTAATTTTGGGTTTTTTTTTTCTTTCACATGAAAAATATCTGTTTGCCTGGGTGAAACTTTGTTTATGACCTTCTTCAAACTCTTCTGCTACTCAGGATATGTGATTTCCAAAAACTGTTAAAAGGGTCTCCAAGGGCACAGGCTTCTTGAGTTTGAAGACTTAGGTCAAGGTGATGGAATGAAATAATTTGCAAGAAATGTGACAGTTAACCATCTTTAAAAGAATTTTAGCTGAAGGTACAGATCCTTATATGAACATGTTCTGAGATACTCTGTATTTGACATTCTTTGGCTTTCTGACATTGACAAAAATAGGAACTTATTAATTCCAGCTAAGTGTGAAAGTTACAACATGTCTGTCTATACTTTGCATCTTATTTCGGTAATTCCAGCCTGTCTCTATAACATTTACAAAACACATCTGACTCTTAATCCTGAAGCACTGTTCTCTTGTCACGTGGCTAAATCTCAAACACAGTTTCCTAAATAACAGAACAGATTTAAAACCAAATACACAAAACTACTGGAATTTATTATTATTAATTACAAACCATTTTTTTTTCAACTCACTTTAGTGTCTCTCCACTGATGAGGACCAGGAATAAGAGTGTAAATTGACTTCTCAGGAATAATGGATATCCAGGGTTTTGGTCCTGTTTTTTTGTTTGTTTGTTTGTTTGCAATGTTCAAATCAGACTGAGACCTGTCAGTCTAGTCCCTATTCAAGGAACTCTTAGAAAATGATCCTTGCCATGTGACAAGCTCAGTTTTTAGTACAGGCAATAAGTCATCCATACTGCTGTTGAGTCGTCTTAATGCCTTAACTCTCCAGGCAATGAAGCAACAATCATAGGAGAGGAGAAGAAATTGATTAACCTCTCCACCAAATCCAAGGCACTTCTACTTACAACTTACAAGGCTAGGTTACAACTGAGGAGTTTAAAGTGTGGAGTAAGTGTGGTGTGGCTCACTGGACAAGAAGAAAGATAAAACAAAAAGGTGACCTTGCCCCTAGTTATAACAAAGACACATGTACATACACACATACAAGGGAGAACTATCCAGAGACCACTGATCTGCAATAACCTGCCTGTTGCACACTTAGACTTTACAGTTCAGGAGATAGAAGAAAGCGATCATCTTCTCTGGTCCCCAAAACAGTGTTCTCTGAATGTCACAGCCATTGAATGGGGGCCAGATCTGAGAGTCCTCCCCCTACAGCTGCTGCCTGGAGCTTCCTATGAGAAGGATGACTGACTAGTCCACACAAAGTCTGAGAGTCTCTGAATGCAGAAAATAGCCCTTTCAAAGGGTCAGGGAGGCCCCGGAGGTGTGTCTCATCTCTCCCTCTGGCCTTGATTGTTCCTTTTCTCAAGGAAATGAAAATCACAGATCTCAGAGGAAGGCATCACTACCAGGTCCGTACTGGAGCCTGGCAGGTGACAGGCATCCACTCTTGCAATTGATCGCGCTATTGTACAGAGAAAACAAAACAAAACGGGGTCCTCTGACCCATCCCTCCCTGGAGACATAGGGAGAATTCATAAAAAATCCCAGATAGAGTCTAAACATAGTCACCCACCTCTCAGATCTGGTTCAGAGTGGACTAGGTGGCTAAAAAAGGGGAGACATTTCCCTATCCCTCTTCAGCTTTATTAGTTTCAGCTTCCTTTAAGACATGAATTATTTCTTCCCATTGTCTTTCCTGCACCCTCAACCCTGAGGTACGCATGCATTTGTGAGGGTAAACAAACACCCAAAGGGCCATGCCTTCTGTGTGTGTTCCTGTGTGTGTCTCCCTCTGAATCTCCCCTGTCAATGTATTCAGAGTTTTCTTGCAATGAATCTCAGACATTAGTTATTGAAAGACTCTTCTTCACCATCAACCATTTTTTTTTTTTTTTACACAACCCCCAAGAGGTTTGGTTAAGACAGACTCCAACTTCATCTTGCATCTTAAGAGACCAATAAAAGTCTCTCTGGCTTTGAAAGGTGGTTCATTTGGGATCTCAGCTCAGAGGTGAATTGAAGTTTATTGGAGAGACTCATCTGACTAGAAGCACATGTTCCCATTTCATAAGGATTAATTGAGTTTGCTGCCTTACTTTTCAATATGGCTTGCTGTCCCCCAAAGGAAGGATGAGGTGGATACTAAGGCTTCGGGGTACGTGCATTCATACACACAAGGGCCCATACAGACACAACCAACACAGTTCCAAGGAGAAGTTCCATGTCTATTCTTAAAAAAAAAAAAAAAAAAAAAAAACAATGTGACCATCCTCAGGCCTTGGGGAACGTGTAAACATACCCAGGAACTGTTGGGCCCTGCATCTGGCTTTACTGCCCGCTTCCTCAGGAGATGCCTCCGATTCCCTTGAAGCCCCTCCTGCGTCTTGCTGCTGTGCGCTTGCTGTGCATTCCACACTGCATCACCCCAGCCTCTGCAATGTCAGCTCATTAGCACACAGATCTCATATTCCCTCTCCGCACTGTCATTGCAAAAATTGCTGTTGTACACCTTTACAGCCAACAAATGTGCTCGTGCTTTACGCACTGTTTGCAAGAAGCAAGGAAAAGGCAAATGTAACCTTAAAGGTTATTCACCATGGAATTGTGCTCTAAACACATTGGCTTAAATAAAAATCTGTTGATGGAGGCGCAGTAGTGATGGTGGAACTGAGAGTGGGACTTGAGTCAGACTCTAATGGAGCCCCAGGCAAAATCCCTCTTGCTGGCTAAATCTTAACTCATCAGCTGCAAATTTGTATTCCATTAAATTTTTTTGAACCGTTTGAAATGTACCTGCTAACTGAGAGCACGCTCCTTTCATAACTGAGCGCATTTTGCTACCAAGTATACTTAGCCGAGACAGGTTTCTGTCTTTGGCCCACAGAGTCACAATCTAATTATCTAGTTATTCTAATTGCCAGGATCCATTTAACTGCTTAGTTCCATTTGGGAAGCAAATGGCTTTCCCTGCTCCTATTCTCTGCTCTTTGGTGGGTTCGGTTTGGCTGGATTTTATGTTTGTCCCTCTCAAGTCATCTCTGGAACCCAGGCAAAGACCTGCTCTACCATGGCCCCTGCCTCCAGCGGGGCTCACACACTACCCACCTCTTCTACCCAGTTTCACCGCCCACGCTCACTCCGTCTTTGCGCCTTTGCTTCCTCTTCCCCTGTCTGCTGGTCTGTCTTCAGTGAGCTCACTGGCTTAGCTCACCTCTCAGGACCTCTGGCCAGCTGGCTTAGCCCACTGAAGCAGGGAGAGGTCGCCGACATGGTGCCAGTCAAAGATTTAAGTCACCTTCTCACGAGGTTTATTATGGCTTTTTCTAAATCTATTTTTTTATGTGGAGAGGAGGGAGGAAGGTGATGCTGTTCATTTGGGCCATAAAAATAGATGGCAATCAGCAGGCTGTGAAGGCGAGCTTCCAGCAAGGTGTCTTCCCTCCCCTAGAAGGCATCTTCCAGTTGATATACGAAGGGAGTGTGTGTTGGGGAACAGGGGTTCCAGGGCAACAAGATAGGCTTGAGGGGAAGGAACAAAGAACTATTTGGTTCTCTATGCTTACTGCAGAATGAGCCACTGTTTTCTTCCTGTCAGCAAGTTTTAACTTTTTGCCTTAAGATGAAGCTCATTTTCTATATCCACCACTTCTGCTTTGGTCAAAGGTTGTTTCCTTAATTTTTCCATTTTCCTCCCTACTTTGCAAGACTGATTGAGAAATAGTGCAAGCTGCCTAAGGTTTTTATGGTGTGTTTTCGGCTGCTGATACATTTTTAAATTTCATTACTGTGGGTGGTCAGAGTTGATTGGTTGGTTTTGTTTGAATGGATTGAAGCCACCAACCTGTCATTTTGTTTTGTTTTTTTGGTTCTCCTTTGTGGATAAGAGACTTGTCATCTTGAAACAATTGCTTAAAGGATTAAAAGATAGCATAGATTTGAAGAGTGAGCCAGAATTTGAGAAGATGGAATTCACAACTTTGGGGGGGGGGACAGAGAGGAGTAGTTCAGAAAGAAGCGTGTTTATTCAGATTATTTAATTTTGAACTTCTTAGATTGAAAGTGTAAATATACCTGAAGAACACTTCATAAAACTTTCTGTCTTCTCTGAGTTTCAAGAAAACTACCTGCATATTTTCCGTGGTCCATTTAGGAAAACTCAGTATTGACTGTGTTCTTTTGACTTTGGGTCTAATTTGATGAAATGCCCGCAGGAGGATGCAGATAAGACTCTGGGTGGGGGCTCTGGGTGTGAGTATTCCTCAGCAGGAGTGTAGGATTCCTGTAGACAAAAAGGAACTTGAGGGAGTCCCATCCTGGGGAGGCGGGGGGTGAGCTCCCAGCTAGGGCAGCTCCTGACAGGGATAAAAACGTGGCAGAGGTTAACATGGACACAACTTCTCCTCACACTTCCACCTCTTCCATTCTTGCCATTATTTTCCCCTCCTGCTCTGTTTGCCAAGCTACACGCCCTTTTGCTGGTCTATCAGTGGCCCCTGACTCTGGTATATCATCTATAATAAACCCACCTAGGGACTATTTCCTGCTCTGGACTTCTCTAGGCCTCCTTTTCCTCCATCAGACTACTGTTATTGGCTGATCCTCTTGAGGGCCTGCTAACTGTACTTTGGGGTTGATAGTTTTGTACGTCGTGACTGATAACATGGTAGTATTTGATGTATAACCAGGATCTATGGGAACCATAGTGCATTAATTTCAAGGAAAGATGATCGAATGAGGGAGGTTCTGGAAATGATGCACGGTGGCATTCCACTTTATCCAAACCCAAGTCAGCTGACCCAGGCCCTGGAAGACCTGTACAGGTCAAAGGACAAGGATGCTTCCACCTGATAGGTTCAGTATATGTACATCCAGGCAGAAGGCAGATTCAACTCACCATGTTGAAGTTAAAAATCTTTGGGGTCTGCTCTCCCTGGTGGCACAATGAGTTAAAGCACCACATTATGAAGCTCTCCGAAGCTACTGCAACACGAGTTCGATTCCAGGCCAGCGAGCTGACCCACATGGCGCGGCAGACCTCTCCTGTCTTGCCCCCTTGCTCCCCTCAGCAATGTATTTCAGTCAGTCTGCCTCTTTTGCTCCCCACTCTGTCTCTGGGGAATCCTCCCACCCACCACCCCTCTGGCCTGTACCTCAGTTCTGTATGCATAAATAAATAAATTAAAAAAAAAAAGCTTTGGGGTGACTTGGGAAATCTCCCAAATTCAGAGAGATTCATTTTATTAAGGAGGCAAATAGGTATAGTTTTTTCATGTCTATCATACCTTGAGGTTATTTTTCTTTTAGAAAATGTGTAACCTTTTATATGTACTATAAGGAAAAAAGAAGAGGTTGTGGTAGTCTAAAGGTGCTGAGGTCGATACTGGCAGGAGATGCACTCACATGGACAGCAGCAGGTCACAGAAAGGGGAAAGATGTCAAGAAAGCGGGGAAATGGAGCAAGGAGGCTGGGCCTCAGACTGAAAGCTTCTGTACTGGGATGGCAGGTGGAATGCAGGGACTAGGCATCACGGCCTGCCAAGTGCTAACTGGTAGTTCAGGACACACTTGGAAGCCCAGCCCAGCGGTGTCTCCTCGCCACTCTCTCTGTCTCTCCCTGGCCTTTCATCAGGATATATTCTGCCTCCCTCTCAGTGAAAATAACCAAGACATTCCCTTCTAGATTTTCATTTCAGCCTTGGTCAGAGAGGTGTTTATGTCCCTCAGTCTGGCCCTCCCTTCTCAGTTTCGAACTGCCATTGGCTTCTTTAGCAATTGTCAGCACAGCCATCATTTGCCCTGACTGGAGGGGCTGGAAGCGTAGATAGGAAGGAGGAGCGAAAACAAGCTGGTAAGGACCCTGATCCCTCTGGGGCATGGACTAGTCCAGAGCAGCACCTCTCAACCTTCCAGGTGCAACCGATCACCCAAGATTCTCATTGTGTAGGTCTGCAGTAACAAGCATTTGTATTTCTAGCAAGCTCCCAGGTGACGCCAGTGCTGCAGGTGGTACTCAAGCCACAGCTTGAGTGAGAATTCAGAGCAGGGACACTATGATTACCACCAAAAAAATGGCTCTCCCAGATAAGCCCTTACCCACATCCTATATATATATACCTTCTTGCCTTTCAAAGAAAATTTATAAAACATGCACTTGCACTTGGCTCATTCTGACTCGAGTGTCCCTATTATATTCCTCACAACCCTGCGTCCATCTCAGTAACGTCTGTAGGAGTGACTAGATATGTGATGAGCGCACTTGTTGAGAGTTGCTTTCTGTGGGATTTGGAATGGAGACTGGGAGACAGGCTGAGAGTAGAGGTAGCTCATGAGCCAGGATGACAGTGTCTTGGCTTCTTGCCATACCCCAGTGTGTCCCTTTTAGAAACAACCTGCCCGAGAGAACTAAGGTTGGCGTGCAGTTCCAATTGCTTCTCTGGGTCAAGGCACGCCAGAAGCGGGCATGGGGCATCTGCTCTTCAGCTGTCTGCCTCTCCTTAAACAGGGTTAGAAACAAGAAATGCAGCATAACCCAAATTCTGTCTTGTTCTCTAAGAAGCTGAATAATTGACTTCAAGGCTGGTGTCCTACACTCATTGTAAGGTAGAGGGGAGAGAAGGAAAATAGTGTCACTTTCTAACATATCTGAGTTTAGGACTGCTACAGAAAGCCATTAAAAGCTTATTTTGAGGATAGCAAATGAGACCTTATGACAAAACATTGCTCTCCAACAATCTTTCATTTGTCTAAAATACCACAAACTTTTTTTGTTACCCCACCAAAAGCCAAAGATAAAATGCAAACTTGTTATCTGAATGGGAAGAGTTAAATCCTCACTAGCCATAAACATTTCAACCAGAATTCTTTCGTGAGATTACCAGCTGTTACCTTGAAGAATCCTCAGAGGCTTTCCAAGACAGGTAAGTGACCCAGAACAAGGCACCTGCCCAAGGAAGTGGGTCGCCAAATGGATGAAGGGCATTCAGGGGTTCTGAGAATCTTGAAAATGAGAAAGAGTCCTTCAAAGACATTTCACCTATTTTGCAATGTTTATCCTCCATGAATAAACTGACAGCTTTTTTACTAAGATTTTAGTTGTTTTTAACCCTTCAGGTCACACGCCTTTAAGTCTGATGGTGGTGGGTCTTTTGTCTCAATGGTTATTTGCTATATCGACAGGCTCAGCTTACATAGTTCCCACAATCACTGTGATATTTTCACAAGTAAATTCAGTTTGTGATGGGATGGGGATGTTGAGTTCTTTAACCTTTAAAAAATGTAATCAAAAATAGATAGATCTACTTAGTTAATTACTCACTGCAGAAGAGCCCTCATCCTTACAGCTTCCCAGATAGCATCAGGTTATGAGAAATGGGTGACACCAGAAGGTACTAGAATCCATCCCGTAGAGGAGTAATTGTATGGAGGTGGGAGTGGGTCTCTCTGTGGGTAAACTTAAAATAGAAAGGTCACTGACCTCCACAGTCAATCAGAACCTGTTACAGATATTCAAATATTCTTATATCACACTAATAATACTAAAGCTACATCTTGATTAGTTTAGCACAGTGTTTCTTGAACAATTTGCCTCAGAATCACTAGAGATACTTATTAAATCTAGGGTCACATCCCAGATGTACTAAATCAGAAAGCATCAGGGTAGGCATAAGGACTCTGTGGGAGATTCTAAAACCCACTCAATTGGGAAATCACTAGTTTTGTGAGCTCTGGTACTGACTGTGTGCTGAGCATGTACTAAGCACCAGGCCTTGTACCACACACTTTCACATATTTACATCTGTAAGTGAGGTGCGGTTGATCCATGCAAGCTTTAGTGAATTTGGCTCTCAAGTTGGAAATCCAGACCTTAAAAAAACCAAGACTAAACTCAACTCATTGTGTCTGAGGTTAAACAAAGCAAAAAGGTCTTTGAGATAAGTAGAGATAAGGAAATGACTTCCATTTTGACAAAATGATTTCCTTTCTTTGCTTGTCAAATGGTGATTGGGTCTTAATCATGCTGTAATGATAGATATCACGTCAAATACCAACCCATTTGTTAAAAACAGATGTCTTACTGCCAGTTTATGTAGCATTCACTGTGTCTCCCTTGCTATCAACACATTTAAAACCTGGGCTGAAATAACAGCAATCACTACCATTCATTGAAATTGTACCATGTGGATGAGATAAGGAATGGGATATCACATGTTTTATCTCATGGGACCATCATGCCATTAGAAATAATGTACTCCCACACTCATTTTTAAAAAGAGGAATTCAAGGATGGTTCATGATATTTAAGTAACTAGCACAGGGTCATACAACCAGTTAATTAGTGAAGCCAGGATTCTACCTGAGATCTTTCTCCCTATAGAGTCTAGATTTTAATTTCAACTGGGGTTGAAATCTCAAGTCATTATAGGGACCAGGTAGAGATACAAATCTGGAAGTTGGGTCAGGTATGGAAAGGTGGGGCCTGCAGCAGTCCAAAGAGTTCATGCCCCTACCTAAAGACATTTGGAGCCAATATTTTTAACTATGTAAGACAAACAAAATATCTGCAATAGGACTTGGGGTGATATGAGGTAGAGGTGCCAGTTTCTGACATTGACCCTATACTAGTCACCTCCTTCTATTATCAAGCTGTATTATTGGTTGAGTGACACTGTTGGGTATAATAACTAGCATATAATAGGTATAATAATTAAAACAACAAGGATAAAAGCTTTTCTTAGTGAAAATTCTGTTTTGATTTCTCCTCTTAATGTGCATCAAGGTATCTCAATATGGCAGAACTTTCTCTCTAGACACACTTATGATCCAACCTACATAAACTGTATATTCAATGGCTTTTCATGGTTGAGGGCAGCTCAACTCTGTCTGACCTTCCCCAGGCAATGCTGAGGCCTACACAACAATACAAACAAGTCAAAATGCTGGTCACTAACAAGTATTCAGCAGGTCAAAAAAGATACTTCTAGGGGGTGCTGCACGAAAACCATCAGATTCTGGTACATGCAATGCCCAGGCCCACAACTGGGAGATCACTGGGTAAAGTAAGGATGTGCCAACATTCACCCAGAGTAGGAGCTTCCCATGCACACAAGACAGAATCTTACCTACTTTAGACCACAGTACAAAATAGAGATGTATAATTAGTTGTCTGGTATTGTAAAGTGACCTAACTTGTGTAATTGTCATACATAACAATTAGGTATGGTTTCTTAGATGTTAACAGCATACCATAGTTAAAATGCGGGCTATAAATTTTTTCTCCATAACCTCACTATTACTATAAAGTATATCCTCAGGAAAAAAAAAATCTGTTTCTCACTATGGAAGTTTAAGTTTCTTAAGATATTGTTTCTCATTAAAATAATGACAAGTAGGCATAAAAATAATTGGGCAGCTTGTTCTATAGGCTCAGTTAAGCCCAGCTCCTTTTCCTCTTAAGAGTTCTAACAGTGCCTTGCATGAAAGTGCTTGAACTTGAAGCAATGAAACAATATCCTAGTGGCAAGATACAACTAACTGGAATTCTCATTAGTGACTGTCACATGATTACTTACATATTAAACCAAGGGAACCATTTCTAAGAGATACCCTGTAGAAACTTGTTAGCTCTTTATAGTTTCTATTAATTTGGGAACTCCTCACCATATTTCAAGCCAGTCCACATATGTTAAATATTACTGATTTCACCAATGAGAAATCAAATATTAAGTAGCAAAGCTTGTGGTGTTCATTGGAGCTAAGGCTATCTGAAGTGCTTGTAGTTTTCCTGACTAGAATCTTTAAATGACAAATAACTATTCCTGGAAAGTCCTAGTGTATTTCGCAAAAAGGGTAATCAACCATCCCAAAGGTTTAGGTATAGACTAACCCACATACACCACACAATTTGTTATGAAGTCTTAAAAAGTAAATTGCAGAAAATACAAGATCTGGGATACCAAATGGCCCTAAGAGTCAGTAAAAGCTGTCGGGGGATTAGGTATAAAACAAAATGAGCGATGAAGCAGGAGCATAGATATCTAGGGACCAGCCTCAGCTCTGCCACCAATTGCCTGAATGACTTTGAGCAAATTACTTCCATCTCTGGTAATAGTTTTTTTTTTTTTTTTCAAATTATGTTTATCGAGGTCAAGTAGATTTATGTCTTTGAATCTGCTCCTGGTCAAACCTCTATACATATAGTTTTATCATTCGTAAAATGGGGAGACTCTTCTGGATGATCTCCGAAGAGGCTGCTATTTTTGACACTTGTCCAATTTCTACTACCTCCCCTTGTAGTATTGTAGTAGGTCACACTTTATTTCTTACTGAAGCAAAGTGATTAAAAATGAAGTTTATCAAATTATTCTTCTACCTCTACAAAGTCCTCTTCATAATTGTCCATTTTGTGCTTTAAAGCCTACGATGAGGACACGAAGTCCTTGAAACCAAAGGACAATGCTTCCAGCCTTTATGCCTTATCCCTGCCCATCTCAAACCTTCTACTCACTAGCTGTGAGATCTTGGGGCAACTTACTTAACTTCATTCATTGTGCCTCAGATTGTCCAGTTACAAAGAGGGACTAATGATGGTCTTCACCTCAGAGTTGTTGAGAATTTTTAAAAGGTAATTTAAAAATCCAGATCAAATATTTAGCATAGTACCTAACAATACTGGATATGATTAACATCATTATTAGGTTCCAATCTTTTCAGCTTTTTATCCTAAAAACAGACACCTAGTTTCATTGGGGAAGTAAAATCACTTGCCACTTTTAGGAACAGATTTCTTTCCTGTCTTCTGAGCCTTTCTGTAGTTCTTAATTCTTCCCCAATCTCAAAGGATTTTCTTCCTGCCAAGAAACTCACTAGACCACCCCTCAGATTACCAGTTCACCAACTTGACCACCTGCTTCTCACCCACACTTCCATATTTACCCACCCAGTTCCTAATTTGTCTTTTGTGAGTAAGAGCTACTCAGGTACAATATGGTGAAAGAATTCAGAGACACACTGTAATATAAGGACCACTGGCTCAAGGGAAGACCTAGATTCTTCTTTCCCAAACAAAACAGTGTTCATCTCAAATTCCATCAGCTTCCAATCAGAAAATGAGTCATCATTTCTTGCTTTTGTTGCTCCATTATCCAAAAAGTACAGGAAACTCTCCTGAATTCCGAAAGGCCAACCAGTCATGTACGTGTCTTCTTATGGTTGATTCAGAGGAAAACACTCAGGCAGAGCACCCAGCCTGAGAGCCTCTTTTGGAAATGGAGCCTTTTCTAGGGAAAGCAACAAGGAACCCAGGCCTTCCTGGAAGAAGTCCCTTTATTTCTTTAAGTACTACAACACCATTAGTGAGGGGAATTTCTCCATGAACCTAGCATCAAGAGCCCAGGGAACTGAGGAAAGAGGCATTCCACCCTGCCCAGTATTCTCTAGAGAAAGCATTTCCCTGATATGTACATATTATCTGTAGCTTCCTCTACACTTCTTAGTAATGCTTAGCATCTGATAACCCCTTTTAGTCTCTTGTCATCAACTCAACAGAATCTGCTTGTGGCATACATCTGACTCTAATCAACCCTTTGACTAAATATCACACCCATTTATACAAATCCTGATTTGTACAAGAACTAAGGGTGTCCTTTGACTTCCTACTTTATTGCTATTGCCCACTCTTCACTCTAATGTCTGTAGATATATAGAACATGAGGACAAGAAAACACTGGAGGAAGTTGAACTTTTGTCATGGGTAAAAAGGCCTGGACTACCTCCTTCTTTGTATACTCACTCCTGGACTTCGGTTTTTGTATGTAACTCTCTGGTGCAACAGGTTGTTGCCTACTCACAGGCTGTTTTTTAACTTAGATTGGGAGCAACTGGGGGCAAAGAATGTCTCTAAAATGGACTGTTTACATTTGAATCCTGGTTCTGTCTCTTACTAGTTACATGACCGTAGGCAAATTTCTTAACTTTTTGAGCCTCCATTTATTCATCTGTAAAATGAAGATGAATATAATAATAACTATCTTATAAAGTTGTGATGAATATTAAGTGTGATCATCCATATCAATATTTACCATGGTGACAGGCATATAGTAAGTGCTTAATAAATAAATCTTATAAATAGCTACTATGAACACAGAGTAGTAAAGAAACAATTGGAGAGGAGTAGAATTAGTTCAAACCAAACCGTTTGGTTTGGAAGAGATACTTCCTATCTGTGACCATCTCTGAAGCTCTTCGGTCTACCTTATGCCATGTGTGAATCTGTAGCTGGCATCAGGTCAGACGAAGTCATTATGAGTATTCCCAGTGCTGTCTCAGACATAAGAGATCTACTTTGGGTCAAATCAAAGAAGAAAGAAAGAATTGACATGACATCTCTGGAAGTCAGGCCATACACACACCCCCGGGCTCAATCATTCCAGCTGTGAATGGGATTGTCTAGAAGGACATGGTCCCCTCAGATTTTTTTCTCTGAACTAGATACGGTGTGGATAAGCCCTATGGACACTAATATTACCATCTTGACACTTCTTGTTTGAAGCAAAGAATAACTTTTCTTTAAAAAGTTGAAAGCGAGAGGATAGAAAAGTGAATCTTGGAATCTTCATTTAGATAAGGAAAATGTGGTGCCAGATGAACTCTCCCAGTCATTTTTCTGAATTCTTTTAATTAAGGGTGATATGTGATGGAAGTTTAGGGCACATCAGTTTGAGTGGATAGATTTTCTTCTTTTGATGTTGCTTTCCTATGTCAAACCAAAAATAGAAAAGAAAGGAGATATGGAAAAGGTTAAAAGAGAAACCTTGCTAATGTGATTTTCCGGCATTTCAGTCTCCAGTCTCTCCAGAGGAAAGGTTAACTAGCCGATCCCACAAGAGTTGGTAGGAAAAAATCCTGTGGAGGACTACCAGGCAATGCAGTCTTTTTCCTGCCCTCTCTTGCTTTGTTATCTGGAGCTGATAGACCAGCCTGCAGTCTCCAGTAGGCCCAAACCTGAGTGAAAAGTGAAGGCAATTTCTTCTTTCATGTCCCCAAATACCCTCGCATCACTTCCTCTTCTCATTTCCTACACAGACCCATGGCTGTTGTCTCGGGGGATCACTTGTCTCTTTTTCTCCTCAGAGGAGGAAACTGAGGGACAGGGAGGGTAAGTGACTTGCCCACAGTCACACAGCTGGTAGATGCCTGAGCGGGGATTATAATGTCAGTCTCTTAACTCTTGGCAATTCTCTGTCTGTCCAACAGAATCCTTCTTCTTTTAGCTTTCACTACTCTACAGTGGTATTATTTATGAAAATAAAGACAGCCCTGCCTTTTTAAAATAGGCAGAAGGAAAGAAGTATAAACCTGCAGCAAGTGAATTAGAAATGTAATAAAGCATGAATTTCAGGGACCACAGTCAATGGTATATTTCAGTTAGTGCCTTCAATGTTAACCTGTCATTTTACTAACCACTGATTTATAGTCACATATGAGATAAACAAAGTCCCAAAGTCCAGTTATAGATCACAGTCTCCTGGAGGCCAACTACCTCATTTTGTGGATGAAGAAAGTGAGGCCAAGAAAGACAAAATATTTGCCAAAGGTGATGCAACACAATTCTGTAGTGGCAGAAACAAGATGAGAATCTAGACTGCCAGATTCTCGGAGGAGGGTCTGTACACCAGGTTTTGCAGCTTGACCAGAAGAGCTTTGTCCCAAAGCAACCAACACTACAGCTTTCATTATTACCTATCTTCAGCTACCACTTATTCTCTAACTATTGTGTGTACAGAAGTCATATTCCCCCAACTAGATTCTTCAAGTATAGGACAATTTCTATGATTATAGAAGTGAAAATATAAAATTAATTCAATCTCTTTAAAAAAAAATAACTGGGCCTCCCTGGTGGTACAGGGGTTAAATTTCACTGCTATCAGGCTATCGCCAGCCACTGAGGCATAAGTTTGACACCCCCCCCCCTTCAGGGAGCTAACCCACATGGTGCAGCAAACTTCTCCTGTTAATCCTCTCACCCCTTGCACCTCCTACCTGCACCCCACAGTCCTTATATGTGTAAATAAATAAAATACTTTTTTAAAATGTAGATTAAAAAAATTATCCAAGGAAAGTAAAAGTACCCAAAGCTGGAGTTTACCATATAGAGAGACTTGTATACTGCCTTTTATTTTAAAGTATATTGGGACCATTTTTCCCAATGCCTTGAATGTTCTTTGGTAATTTTATTTTTAGACACCTATGAATTATTGTATCACACAGTGAATTTATGACATGTACATGTAATCATTTATATATGCATTACCAAATTTTATGCATTTAGATAGATAGCCGATTCACTGAGGTTAACAATTACACCTCAACTTCCTGTCATATCTGCACCTTACCACAAATCCACACACTCTTAATAAATCCTTGCTGACTGAATAGTTGCATTGACTCTTCTGGAATGCTTACTGTTCTTCCTCCAGATTAGACAACCCAAGTAAAAGTTGACTTTCCGTTCTCTTTACCGTACATGTTGTAGAACTCAAGGCAGGCAGTATAGCAATGGTAGTGTGCTCAGAAGTAAGGCTCTCTGGGTTCAAATTCTGGTTCCATCACTTCCTAGAAAAGCCATGGCTAAGGCACTCAACCCCACTGAGCCCCACTTTTTCTGTCAGACAAATAAGAAGCAGCGGCCACCTCAGAAATTTGTAGTAAAAATTAAATGATAAAAATTGTGGAAAGTGCTTGGGATATAGTAAACACTCACCAAATATTTGTAGCCATATTAACATATTCTGGTTCTATCTCTGCTATTATCTAGTCCTTGCATGAGTTGTTTTACAGGTCTGGGTCTTAATTTCTTCATCCATGAAATGGGGATAAGAATGCCTGAATTGTGTACTTACACAAATTCTAATGAACATCAATAAGAGAGTGAATTCAAAACTATGAAGTATCTTAAGTATGTGAAGTCAAATGTAATCCATGATTGTCATAAGTAGAACTGAAGCTGCAGAGGGTACAAGAGACAAGACTCAGTATCCTGAGCCCGGAAGCTTCTTTGCTTGTGAAATTAAATGCCTGGTATGAAAAATATAAACTACAACAGACAGAAGAGACCTCAGAGACCATCTTAGCACAACATCTAGTGTTTTATACAAGAAAAGGGGATTCAGACAAGACAGAGCTTGGGGGAAACAAAGCCAGACACAGAAACGGGCTAGAACTCTAGTCTCCAAATTCCCTGAGCAGAGTCCTAAAGAAGCCACTGCTGTTCTTTATTTATTGAACTTTGTCTAAGAGGAGATAAGGCAAAAATCCAGTTATTTGTAGAATCCATGTGGGAAGGAGCCGACTCATTGGGCTTTATTATGAGGACATCCCATAGTGTAGTTCTACTGTATTTTTAAATGCCAGCCTCCTTCTAAGCAGAGGAGGGGGTTTCAGTTAGGTGGGGTAAGCTCTCTCAGACTTGACAAGTTTCTCCAGACACTTCTGTTGTCCCCAGCAATGACCACTGCAGCAGATGGTCTTTCTTTGATTGTTAATATTTATCTTTGCAGTCAGTCTTCCGTTGTGTGTTTTTGGAGAACTTAGCAAAGCAGATGAAATAGCCAGTTGCTTAAAAATACAACTGCCAATTGTTCGAAGGAAGTAAAGTGATTACAGCCAAGGACTATCTGCCTTCCCACAGCATGCATACAGCCCACACCAAGCAAGAGCAGGACCGCCGATGGCAGCCCAGGTAGTGTCGCATCCCCTGAATTATGTCCCTCCAGGTACACAGTAAATATATGTGTTGAATACTTCATCTTTACACAGTTTTATCTGAGAGCACATAAACACTTCCATCTGACAACCTTTTCAAGTTCAGCACCACAGAAGGTTATTTTAAAAAGAAACAAGAAAGGAGATTTTCAATAGCAGGCTCCAAAGGTGACTAAAAATGCCATCCAACAAGGCATCCAGTTAAGAAATGTAGTGTGAAACGTGTTAATACGATCAACCCAAATGAGGTCTCACTATTCTTAGCTCCAAAATTTTGGCTGTCTTCCCCAGGGCCATTGCGGACGAGACAGAGTCCATCAAGGCTTACCCCACCCTCAACAGTGCCTTCTTCCTGCCTCTCCTTACTTGAGGGAGACCCTTACCACCAGAGGCAGTTCACCCTCACCTTATTAGCGACACAGCTCCAGCAGAGAAGGACTCTGCCTTGGCCAGGAAACATTGTGGGAAGGGGAAGAAAGCAAAGCTTTCTATCATGCTGCGTAGACCTGTGGTTGCTCTGCCTAAAATATTCACCACGTGAGGGCCAGCTCAAATTGGGCCTCTTGTGTCGCGAGTAAGTGACCACAGTGTGAAATCATCACGACTGATAGAAAGGAGAAACGACCTTGGTCACCAAGCCCTGTTATATAGAACAAGGGACTCCCCTAGAAGCTGGGAAGGAACAAATTTCAGGCTAGTCAAAGGCTGGCCTACTTTGCACAGTGGGAAATAAACATATGGAACCTCTTAGTCCAGAGTTGGTGCCAACTGAAAATATAAATATAGACAAGGTTCAATACTTGCATGCTGTTTAAGGACATCTTACTTTTTTTATTATTATAGAGGTAACATTGGTTTACAACACTGTATGTGATTCAGGGCAACAGGCTCACACTTCGTCAAAGGAACATTGCCAGGCCCCAGCCTGCACCAGACCACCCGGTCTCTTTACTCAAGACCATCAGGCCCCTCCCCCTGTTTGAGGACATCTTTATTTTTTTTTTCACATGCTATATAGCCTTTAAGTAAATTTAGTAAAGCATTACATAAATAAATGACACATATATGAAATAACATTAAAAACAACAAAATACCACCATACAAAGTAAACATACTTGTGTAGGTAAAGAAAAAGAATTAACAAAAGCCTCGAAAGAGACACAACAAAGTTATGATGCTTTCTACCTCTTGAGTTATAGAATATAGATGAATAACAAACTAGACTGAACATTAACCTGTAATATTTTTCCATTCTTAAAAAAGAATTTGAACTGAAAGTTTAAAGTGCCAATGCCTGCATAGACTTTTAGCTACTATTCTCTTTAAATTTCTTCTAATTTTGAGGACATTTTTAAACCTCTGAGCTCATAATCTGAGCACTTTCAGATCCTCTGATCGCCGCAGTCAATGAGTTCTGAAGACTGGGCCTCAGAATCCTGAGTGTGTTGTCCTGTTAAGCTAGAATAGACAAACAGGTAACATTTAGCCTTGGTTACCCCAGAGTTGCCAAAATCTCTGGCTTGTTTGGAGTTCAACTCTTCCACACGTGTACAGGAGGCAATACGTGTGGAAGGACAAGCTTGGCCCCTGCCTGCCCCACTAACAGTGTGGCTACTGCTGTCTAGGCCTTGCCTTTATCCCACTCATGAAATAAAAGCACTAGATGAGGACCCCCAAGGTCCTTATTATACAAATACATTTAATTCAGGTGATTACACAAGGTCCCCTCAGTGGGTTCTGGGAGGCTCTGCATTGCTCTCCCTCATGCTGGAGTCCAGGGCCTACAGGATGAGAGAGGATGCCCCAGCCTTCACCAAGATGTCCCAACTCAAGACTGGCTTCTATTCTGCCACGTGGCTCTCCTACGACCAGTTCCCCTACTATCCAGGCCCTGATTTCCTTGTAAAGAGGTAGAGCTGCCTCTCTACAGGGGGGTTGGTTTCGTTGCGCACAGTGGACACATGTGCATCACAAAGAGGCTGTACTATGTGGACTTTAAAGCTGGAGCTGAGCTGGGCTGAACTGCTACTTCTGCCAGATCCAGCTGTGTGACCTTCTGTGTGTTACCTGCACTCTCTGTGCTTCAGTTTTCTCATCTATGGAATGAGTCACCCCACTGCCTGTCTCGAAGGTGACTATTAGGACTGAATGAGAGAACAGACTTCAAGTGCTTAGCACCCTACCTGGCACACAGTAAATGCCATCAGCAGGGGGCATACTTCTGCACTCTCCACTAAATAGATGTTCAGTTAAATGGCGAACCCAGTGAGACACCAACTTTTAAGATGTGGAGCATTATTGGGCTTCCCAGGGCTCACAGTTCTTTGTTCTCTATAACAGTATATTTATAATTTCACAGGGACATTCTGGAAACTGCACAGGCCAGTGAGAGAGCTATTACTGGTGTCATCTAAGTTACCCTCCAAATCACACTAATTATGAGAATGCTACTTTCACCTCCCACTTGTGGGGCCAGCCGAGTCTGCGGGATCCTTCAGGGAAGCTGACAGAGAGGGAGGCTCCCAAAGGTGACTGACTCCTTCCTTCATGTGGCTCATCCACTGAGTGCTGTGCAGGGCTTTATGTTAAACAGTGAGGTGATGACAAGACCATTTCCATTAAAGTTGCCACCACTGACTCCCTTCTCAGGTGCGAACCATGAAGGGAGAACAAAGGCTCAGATGAGGATTGTGCAGCTGGAAAATGGCAGGTGAAGCCCAGACTCCTTTTAGAGACAAACTTTGTGTTCTGTCATGTGGGTGTGTGGGAGGCGCAGGAGATGTGAGGAAGGATGATGTGGAGAATCAATTCCAGTTGACTGTGGTCTAGTGTATCCCCTTTGACCTGGAAACCCCCAGCTCCTCCTGTTACACAGGTTACCTAGCCCTCACTCTTTGGGGAGAAAAACCCTAGTAATTAATTGAGGTGCATAGTAAGAAAAATAAAACTGCATTTTTACAAACCTTAATTTCTGGATTAATAAAAGATTTGGGCTGTCAAATCTTTTTAGATCCAATCTGTTTTGACAATATTATTTTGATCCAAATATAAGAAGGAAACCTGGCCTCATCCAGATATGAAGATGAAAATAGGCTTAAAAAACATCATTGTATATATTGTGGAAACTTTTCTAACATTATATCTGAACTTTCTCAGAGATATAATAAAGATTGATTGCAATGTGGATCTGAAAAAGGTCGGGGGCAGATGTTGTGAGGGAGAGAAGGGATCTACAGACCTGTACTGGCTGGGAGCACACATGGGTGGAGGCTTCTGGAACACCCACTTTGCAGTAAAGGAAGCAAGGCAAAGATTATTACTGTGCCCATTTTACAAATACAAGAACTGAGGTTCTGAGAAATTACACTTTCTTCCCAGTAAGTGGTGGGGGTCGGACGCAACCCCGCCTTTAATCCTGTGCCTTTTCCCACTCACAGGGTGTTTTCATCTAGCCAGGATTGTAGAGGAACGAGTGCTTCCATCTGAGCTAGTTTTCCAGATAATTGAAACACACATCTTTCAGCCATGCAAATGCTATTTTTATTTTAACTGTTTTTGAAGAAAAACTTTCTACAATCCATCCCACACCTCCACGCCTTATTATACAGAGAATACAGATTACTGTGCTTTTAATCTTCTATTTTCATAGCCTGCTATCTCTTCTCTCACTGTGAGGCTGACAATATTCAATAATTCCTAGGTTACTGAAGATAACATTAGAAAATGGGGTGTTTCTAGAGCAGGCATACTGAAATGCGACAGCAGAGAGTGAGGGAAAGGCGTGCAGAACTGTCAGCCATGAAGGTACAGCAGTCGGAGGCTATTTAGCTCAGGGGCAAACAGGTCTGGAGGCAAAATAGCCCCTTGGATAGCACAGAAACCACACAATTGGACTTCCCAACGAAGACCCAGAATCATCAACAGAAAATTGAATTGTGTGGATTCTATTGCCCTGGTACACCATGAGAAAGGGGTGTTTGGAAAGGTCCAGTTCAGCTGGGAGGATTTTTTTTCCACAGATATTGTCTACAATAGCCTGTGCATTGTGAAAATAAACGCAGGCTTTTAGACCGTTTATTACTGTCTTCAAACCCTCCATACACAATGCAACCTCTTATTGTTTGGATCCAGAGCAGACCACTCCCAACACCTCTGCTCTGCTCTGTTTTAAAAATCAGGGAAGGAATAAATAAATAAATCTTTAAAAAAAAAAAATCAGGGAAGGGGCTTCCATTTTAGAAAGCTTTCCATCTCAAATGGCACCCGTGTTGGTGTGTTTAAAGGGGCAAATCTTCACTGATCTGGAAAACGCACTCCACGAGAGATGCATGGCTAACTACTGTGTGTTTCGCCTGTCACTTCCCTTTCCGTGGCCCACCTGTAATTTCCAAGGGAAAAATCCCTATCAGCAAACCCACCCAGATCGCTCTCCAATTGGCCTGCTGCAATTACTTAGATCATCCCAAGTTCCAATCAGAATGGGCGCTGCTTTGCCTTCTTCATCTCTGTCTCCTCTGATCCGGCAAAGTTTCCCATCTTTCATCCTGTCACTTAGCTAATGGTGTGTGTCCTTCTTGCATACATTCCAGAGTCACTGGCTTTTCTCACTAGTGGAGTCATCAGTGAGATGCTCGGCAGATGGCTCACTGGCGGAGGTTCTTGTCCCCTTACTGCAGCAATCTGTTGTTCTAAATCAAAATGTTAATGAAAAATAAAAGAACGCGGTGCCAATGTCTGTCTGATTTAAATTAATATAGAGTCATACCTTTTGAGGCAGGTTTTATTGGCACAAGTTTCTCCATACGGGCTACCCATATTGAGTTTTTTTTTTTTTCCTTCTCTTTCTCTCTAATTAAAATTAAGCACTTTCATTTATCTGAGTCTCTTTGGTGCCCCCAACCTGTTCTTTTTAATAACAACAAAGGCCTAACAAATAGTTGATTTCAGTGTTCCAGGGAATGGCATCTCACCTGGCAGAACATAATTTTGAGAGATATTATATGTGATGTCTAATTATAAACATCCTTTGATTAGATGCTGTTTTCAATACTGGAATGACATGTTTACTAAATGCTTCGAGTGCAGCTCTAAGTTAGGCATGTAGTTATTGAAATCTCTTTCAATCCATTTGTTTTAAAACTGCTGGCAAAATCATTGCTAATTTGCTACTTTATTTGCAAGAGCCCTTCACTTTCCATGTACTCAGCACAGTATTTATTTCTGCTGCAGCAACGGGACCACTCCCCTCTTTGGAGAAAATGTGTGTGTGTCTGCAAGCTTATCTATGCCAGGCAAAATTTGAACTTCAGTTTTGAGAGGCAGGGTTCACAATGATTTTGATACACTGGGGTAAGTGGAAATCACACCAGTATTTTAATTTTCCAAAATTCTATGAACCAAAAGTACAGCAGTTTTAAGCTGCAGAAGACCACGCCTTCATTTGTTCTTCCTGTGGCTGTGTGCTAAGATCCTGTGAGGCACAGTACTGGGAATAATAAGAGTGAACACAGTGCTTCCCGCAAGTGGTGTCCTTCTAAGTGATTTGCATTTATTTACGCTTTCAATCATCAGAGTAACCTTATGACTTAGGTCTGTTTCACAGATGAGGAAACTGAGGCATAGAGAGGTTAAGTAACTTGCATAATGTACAACTCATAAGTGACAGAGCTAGTGATGAACACGGGTAGACTGGTCCAGAATCTTCCCTGTTAACCTGCATATACCATTCTGTACAGGAGACACCACAAATTCCAATCTCCTCGGAAGTATGCCATTGTTTTCTTTCGGATCTGTAGGAGGTTTTCTTTGCTGAAACCACCGTGCAAGTCTAAAGTAGGCTTCTACTTCAGCAGGGTTTGCTCCTTGCTAAAATGCATGTGCTATTTGCATGTGTCACTGCCATTCACAGGAAGGTGAAACAGTCAAATCAAGCGAAGGCAGCAGGCAGGCTGGAGAAAGGCCTGGGCCTTCACATGGCAGGTGGGATGCAGGTCATTGGATTAATCTCCTCAGTCCTGTGCACCAGTCTGCACCACAGTCCTGGCAAGAGAAGAACAGGAGGGAAGGCCTGCATTGCACTGGTTGATCAGAAAGGGTCTCTGCTGGGCCATGTCCTCCAGCCACCCAGTTTCTGGCTTAGCACGTCCTTCGACCCACAGGCAAAGCCACCGCACAAATCAACTACCACTGAAGTCCAGCCTTCCTCCTGCTGTTCAGAAGCTGGCTCAACTGGAAAAGCAAACTCTATGAGTTGGTTCTCTCTAATTAAATATATGCATCCCAAGTGAGGGATTTACGGGGGTATCATGTTGTTCAAAAGAAAAAGGCCCTGGTGGGAAGGGATTGAGTGGAGAGGCAGTTGTTCCCTTGCTAAACTTCAGTTTGGTGGTTACATGTCTCTGGCCTTATCAGGGTCTAAATGAAAATAAGAGTTTGGAAAAGGATATTACCATACAGCAGGGTATGTTCAACAGAACTCTGGGCCGGGAGCCAGGTGTCTTGGGCTCCAGCTCCAGCTTTCTCCAACAAACCATGACCTCTCTGGGTCTAGTAAGATCATATGTAAAATGGAAAGGTTAGAGTGAATCGGCTGGGAGGGCTTTTCCAACATTAAATACTGTCTGATTTCACCACCCCCCACCTTCTGAATGAAAGATGATTCTGTCTAGAGGAACAAAGAAAAACAGAGGAGTTTCTGACCCACTGAAGCAAGATTCGAGCTATTTTGAGGTGTTTCTGAGCAGCCAACTCAAACCACTGCAGTCAGAAAGTAGATTTACTTTTGGCCTGCTCTCTCCCAGTTGATACAGCGAGATAATTCCTCACTCCTCTGAGTCATCGAATTATGGGCTCACTGAATCTCTGGGATGGGAAGGACCTTAAAGGTCGTCTTTTCCCATCTCCCCTCAGGACTGGGCTCCCCTTTGTCCAAGCACAGGCAGTCTGAGCAGTGGCACCAGTGCCAGCTTTATACATAAGCAGGAAAGCTGATGCTTACTGAGCTGGATCTCACAGGTGCCAGGTTGGGCCCTCCAACCCTTAATCCCAAATAGCTCTCCTTCCTGCTCAGTGAACCCAGAAGCCCCTTCAGCAGACCACAGTTTGACTCTAGACCAAGAAGGTCTAAGATATGAATCCCCTTAGAGAAGGTGGCACTGTCCAAATTGTATCAGGATGCAGGTGACTCATGTAGCAGATGATAACATGACAGCCAAATGCAGTAGGTACAAGAGACCACAGATATGGTACTCTTTAAAGAGTGTGACAGACTTCAGCAGTAGGAGAAAATTATATAGAACAGGAATATAGAGAAGGGTGGAGGACGTAAATTGGAAGCCTAATAGAATGTGGAGCAACTTAGCCTCGGGTTGACATCTCAAAGCTGCCACTTTAGGCTAAAGTCTCTTCACCTTCCTGAATCTCGGTGCCCCAAACCTTAATATGGGGATAATAATATCTCCCACACATGGCTGACTGAGAATTAAGAGGGACAGGTACCAGGATGGGCCCTCTGACCCACCTGCAACTGTAATGCATAATTACAGCACCTTTGATATTTAAATGTTTTCAGCCCTTAAACCACAGTGCGGTAACCTGTGTTGTCTGTCTTTACTGTACCTCAGCAGCGCTCATGAGTGTGAGTGGTGTTGCTGCATCGGTCTGCAACCACCATTGGCATTTCCACTGCCTTCACTAACCACTCCTGGAGCCGCCTGAATCTCTCGTTCAAGCGCTAGCCAGGACAGCAATTGCTAAGCAACTGAAATGCCTATCTAGACCTCCTCATCAAGGTTTGCAACCGCCAAGAGGTCAATCTGAGGCAAGTCATGTTTTCAAGCCTGTCCCATCTTAGTCCAGTTGATAGACATTCAAAGTGGTTTTCCTAATTAAGTAACTCCAACCAAGAGCACCAAATTCAGTGGCTTGCTGGAAAAATTGTCCCCGATGTATATTCCAACCTTTTTGTGGGAGCAGAAAGTCAACAAAGGAAATGTTTTGGCTGCAAGGATGAGTTTTAGATTTAGGGGAAAGTACTGAGTGTGTCTGCTGGTCAGAGATAACTTCAGGAAGTTTGGGAGTTGGCCTCTCTCATCCCTTTGGCAAGCCGTCAACTGACTCTGGCCTGTGCCCTTCCTTCTGGATGACTAACTTGATCAGGTCAGGTTTGGGGTTGGCTCTCCCTGGCTTTTAACTTGGATGGTGGTGTTGGTCTGAAGAAGTTCATCACCTCCATGAGGTATGATTTTCTATCCCAGCTCCATGGTAACTTTGTGGCTCTTGGTTCCTCTTCTTCCTTTTCAAAAAATGCTCTAAGTGCCATCTTTTAAAATGCTATCACTCTTTCACCACACCACTGTTTCCTGCCATCCTCTTTATTTGCTGCCTGGATTATTCCAAAGAGTTGGAATATTTTCCATTATTCCATTTTCTTTTCTTTTTTGTTCCTTTTACAGTTTAAAAGGACAGGTGTATTAGGGAAAGGAGAAAGAAAAAGAGAGGCACCTGCATAGTTGCATCATCACAGGTGGGCAGGAGAGCTGCCTCTTCCATTTCCTATCCGGTAATCTGCTTCTGTTCTCACTAATCTACCAACATTTCTCTTTTGAGTTCACTGGTGATCTCCTTTCCAAAACCAGATGCTGTTTTCCAGCTACTCATCCCCCCTCAATCTCTTTGGGATATTGTAGTCTCCATTTGACCCCCTCCCCCACCCCCTTAGGTTGCCACTGACTCTGCACTTTATGGATTCTTCTCTTCTACCTACTCCCACTATGACATCAGAAAAGTCATTTCTTTCTGGGCTTGTGGAGTTTAAACAGGATAACATCTAAAGTCCCTTCTGTATGTCTCCATGATAGCCCAGAGATACTTTATTTGACTTCCTCATGTTACAATATTTTTTAATGTTGAAAGTTTCGAAGTTACTCCTATAGCTACTTTACTGTTTCAGGAATTGATGGGATTATACACTCTCAGTAAGTTGGGCCTTAACTGAATTATACACATTTAATCTATGCTTCCTTTCCTTCTTTAAGTACATCTATTTGAAATACTCAGATACGATGCTTTGCCTTTCTTGAAAATACATACAAGGTATATTCTAGAACAATATTGCATTGCAGGGGCCCTCTATGAGTCTTTCAAAAATGTACAGGTCCAAAACCATTTTACCTTGTTCCAATTAATCTGGATATTTAGAAAATGAAACAATTTTCTCAGCCAAGTGAGGCATTTTTTTTTTAAAGATTTATTTATTTGTACATACAGAACTGGGGTTACAGGCCAGAGGCTCAGGGGCGGTGAGAGGCTTCACCAGAGACAGAGTGGGGAACAGAACAGGCAGATCGACAAAGTACACTGCTGAGGGGAGCAGCGGGTGGGTCAGGAGAGGTCTGCCACACCATGTGGTCACCTCCAGGGCAGGTGGGAATCGAACTCATGCAGAAGCGGCTTTAGATTCTCAATGCTGTGCTTTAACCCACTGCACCACCAGGGAGGGCCCAAGTGAGGCATTTTGATGAACTGTAAGAACCAGAATTCACCAACCTCATCAACGAAGAACCACAAATAATATGTGACAGTTTAATACTGAATTCACATGTTACACAGAAATAGACTGTAGGAGTGGAATGAAAGCTGTGAGTCTCTATGTTATATTACTTGAAGACATTCAAGAGGGCATAATATTATGCCCTCTTATTTCTACTGATCTTTTTCTTTTATATACACTTTAGGAGATACACATGACACCGTCATAAGAGTTACCCAGAATCAGGGCAAAACATTTGACAATCCATGCCTTAAAAACCATCTCTCCTGGCTCTCCCTGGTGGCGCAGTGGGTTAAAGCACAGCACTAAGAATCGAAAGCCACTTCCGCATGAGTTCCATCCCTGCCTGCCCCGGAGATGACCACATGGCACGGCAGACCTCTCCTGACCCGCCCGCTGCTCCCCTCAGCAGTGTACTTTGTTGATCTGCCTGTTCTGCCCCCCCCCCACTCAGTCTCTGGTGAATCCTCTCACTGCCCCTGCAACTCTGGCCTGTACCCCAGTTCTGTATGAATAAATAAATCTTAAAAAAAATAAACATCTCTCCCTGCAAATACTCTGAATATGAGTTGCCCCATCTCAATTAGAACCAGCAGTGTGAATCCTGAATCCAAAGGTGCACGCTAAGTACACGATAGTAATGAGAAGATCACAAAAGCAAACTTTAAGTACATAAAGTAGAAAATGACTGTCCCTGCTAAGGAAGCCAGACAAGTGACATAAAAAAGCAGCTGAGGTTTTGCTTTTTTGTTTATCACCAAAGAATATCTGAATTTGAAAGACCTTGCACACAAAGGAGTTCCCTTGATCCATGAAACATAAATGTGTCAGCATTTCAACAAGGCATGATGTACTATTACCCTGCCTCTAGCAGGAGATATCAGCGACTTGCCCAGAGTTGTAAGAGTCAGTGGCTGAGTTAACAAGCCCCAAATTTCTGTCAAAAATTCAAAATCGATTAATTTACCCACAGTGTAACCATAACTGGCTGCCCCTCTTACCTCGCTCTCTTCTCTTCCCACCCCTCCTTGCCGCCTCCCTCCGTTCACACAGACACAGCACACACCATCTTAGAGCTTCTCGTTCACACAGACACAGCACACACCATCTTAGAGCTTCTCGAAAGTCTGCTTGGTGGGGGTTATTATCCTATCACATACTTTTACTATCAAGGATTCTCAAGGCCTGGAACATTCAAATTAGTGGGAGGGGTATTAAAGTTACCAGAGAACCACTAAAAACGTCACATAGGTATACTGATTTGGAAGCATTAAAATAAAATGTATTCATGACAAGAAATGGACTGTACATGAAGTTATTGTTCCTTGATTTGGCACTGCCCTGGGACTGCTTCATGTGGCGAAGCAAAAACTAAGGTCTTTAGAATGGAGGAGCATGAAAATCTGGTCTAAGTAAAACAACTGCCGTTTAGGTGTCTGTGAATAGAAACAATCTAGATCATTTTTACAATGATGAAACATTGCCAGAATTCCTACATAGAATGCTTTAAAAAAAAAAAAAAAGCCCCTACCTGGAGATGGCAAACTGGCCCATCTTTAGTTTATTTTCAAGTGAGAAACCCCAGTGTTCTGTTTTTAATAGGAATAATGTGGTATCTCACTTTGAAATTCAGATGTTTACTTCTCTAGAAACCTCTTTCTCCTCGGGGCCTTGAAGGTATTTCCCTCAGAGGTCATTTTTACTATGTTGCATTGTCACAACTTCAGGCTGAAATTGGTTCGACACAATTCCAATTTATCAAGAGCTGCAGGTGGTGGTGCCAGTGACAGCACCTGCTGTTAGGCACCAAAAGTGATGCTTAGGTTTCTGGCACCAATATATAATTACTTTTAACATTTTATAAAACGACATATCATACCTATAGTCTCTCATCCAAAGAAACACCATTTGTTCTATTTGGGAAAATTTTGCTGTGTCAAAGAGAGAAGTGTCATAATGTCAGTAGTAACAGTTACTAACATGGACCTCTTATGCTGTGCCAGGTATTTCCTAGATGAATCATACGCATTACATCCTTTAAATCCATACCATAAACCTATGACAACATACTGTTGTCAACCCCCTTTTACCAATCAGGAAACGGAAGCCTGATGGAAAGAGGGGGGCTACAGGACCTTTAGCTCAGGCAAGATGATCTGGGTGCAGAAACACACTTGGAATTGCCGTAGTTGTCTCCTGTGAAGGAGCATTGCCCTTTAGAAGCAGCTACCATGTGCCAGGAGCTGAGCCAGGCGCTTTACATAAATTGTCCCATTTCATACTTGTGAGTTTTTTTTTTTTTGAGATTGTTATTTTTTTTTAAGATTTATTTATGTATGCATACAGAACTGGGGTACAGGCAAGGGTGTAGGGGCAGTGAGAGGAGTCACCAGAGACAGAGTGGGGAGCAGAACAGGCAGATGGATGAAGTACACTGCTGAGGGGAGCAGCGGGTGGGTCAGGAGAGGTCTGCTGCACCATGTGGGTCACCCTCCCTGGCCAGGGATCAAATTTATGCTGAAGTGGCTTTTTTTTTTGTTTAAGCTTCTCAGTGCTGTGCTTTAACCCACTGCACCATCAGGGAAGGCCTGTGAGATTGTTAATTTTAAACATATTTTACAGGTGATGGGAACAGAAGTCCAAAGAACATAAGAAATTTTCCCAAGGTCATGCTACCAGTGAGGACGGATCTAGCGTGTTAACTTAGATAGGCTTGATTCTAAAGACTTTGCCTTTCTACCAGCAAATAAAAGTCAAACTGAGAAAAATGAAGACATGCATTTAATTTACTAATGAATTTTGTATTTTGTTTCCTTGGACCTAAAACCTTAATTATGAAAGCCAATCTGCAAATCGATGCCAACACTCACATCTATTTGTCCTTACACAGACCTTTCTCTCTAGAATATAGGGTTACAGCTTCCCAGTCAAGTTTAGATTTGCTATCAGGTGCAGGGTGGTTACAACATCTGAGATTGAAATCCTGCAACTCTAAGACACAAGCAATGATGCAAGTCAACGTTACCTCAATAAATTTAAAAAAAAAAAAAGACACGGAAAAAAATGACATGTACTGATCCATGGGGAGAAAGATAGTTTCTGAGTGGATGATGAAACTCTTCCATGCCATTAGATCTACCTCTTCCCTCACTATCTCTCATAGGAATCCTTGGAGCAGTTGTTAAAAATGCAGATTCCCACACCCAGCCCTAAGGGCAGGACCTCCGAAAGTGTATTTGAACAGATGCCCCAAATCACTTTTATACACAATAAAGTTTGAGACTCATGGCACAAAGCTATAAAACTCTCTCAGGCCTCACCAGTTCTGAATTCAGGCTATTCGGACAGAGATGAGCTGAAATTATCTTCATCCATCCAAGGAGGGAAAGGCTCCTTTAAGTGAATTACTATTAATGTTACTTAACATAAGCTTTTTTTTTTTAAAGATTTTTTATTTATTCGTACAGAACTGGGGTACAGGTCAGAGATGCGGAGGGTGAGAGGATTCACCAGAGACAGAGTGGGGAGCAGAACAGGCAGATGGACGAAGTACACTGCTGAGGGGAGCAGCGGGTGGGTCAGGAGAGGTCTGCCGCGCCATGTGGTCACCTCTGGGGCAGGGGGGATCGAACTCATGCGGAAGTGGCTTAAGCTTCTCAGTGCAGTGCTTTAACCTGCTGCGCCACCAGGGAGGGCCACTTAACATAAGCTTTTAAGGCACTGCATCAGCCCCTGTTGGCAAATACAGCATGAAGGTATGTTTGCACCCTTCCCATCTACCCGTTATAGCAGGACACTGGACCTGATATGTATCCGTGCAAAATATCTTAGCATTTCCTTCTCTAGCCTTTGAAGTTCAATGTCAACCTAAACACATCCTGTAACCCAGACTTTACCCTAGTTGAAACTGATCTTGAGTTTAGTCCTCAGCAATGAGATTGAACTCTATTGCTCTTCTCACAATGGAGATCAAGTTTAAAGTAAGACACGTGTCTCTGTAGTGACAGACTTGAGTGCTTACTACATAACAAGCACCGTTGCAGACAGGAAATAATGCTGGATTAAAAGGTTTCATTAATGAGGTAATTCTGTCTGCTGTAACATCCTCTTGAAATTCACAATGCACATGACTTATTAAAGGCTCAAAAAAAGCTTGGCAGAAAGCTTTTTAACCCAGGGTTCCCCAAACCCCTTTTATGACGGGAGCCTCTTGATATGCTCGCTGAGGGTGGGCTGCTACAACCAGTGTTCCTCAGAGTCTTGTCAGTGGCAAAAAAAAGTGCAGTGTTGTCGGCCTTACCTCAGACTTGTAGAATCCATCTGGGAGTAGGGGCTGCAAGGAATCCTCATGTCACTCAGAGTGTTCTAGACTGCACCAGCAGAATCAGTGGTTGCCCAAAAGGTGACAATTTAAAGGAAACCTTTTACATGCATTGGTGAGGTTGACTGAAAATGAAACAAACTCCAAAGGTGGAAACTCGCAGGTGACTACATTGTGACTTTTGACATTTTACCATCTGACCACACCTAAAAACTGTTTCCCCGAGAAAATGCTTCTTAGTAACTGGAATCCGATCGTGGTACTCACAACTAATTCAGCTAAATGTTCCCCCAAATTCTGCTGCCACGTCAGGGCATAGTAGTATAACATAGGCAGGCAAATCTGCTCTCCCTCATACCTCTCTGACTCAGTTTCTCCATCTGTAAAATGAGATCGATTACCTCTGACTCAGAGCCGCTGTGAGACCCAAACAAGGAAGTCCATCTATTTGTTCTGCTACAAGTAGGAAGCTTTGAAAATGTTGGTTCCTCTCACCCCTTCTCTCCTCCCCTCTTCCTCTGAGGAGTGCCGGAAGCCAGCCTCATCGGCATGGGGGGGATAGGAAATTTTGCTGTTAGTTTTGCTACAGCTACTCACTCCGCAGACTAGTTTTCTTTAATTAGCCCTCAAGTCAGTAACATGAGGTCAAGTGCAAGATACTGAAAGATCCACTCAATTCAACTCCCTTGACTCGCTGTCAACATGTGCTAGGGTACACAAAGAGGGAAAGGCAAGTCCTGCCGCGAGCTGCTCATGGCTTAGTAGTGAAAATTCCTAATGTGCTTAGTGTGGCATAAAATGGGAACTCTTACCGGGGGCCAGAGAGGAGTGCAGCTGGTCTGAGAGGCAGGCGAAGCGAATGCAAAACACATTATGGCTGAGTTAAATCCGAGTCCAAGGACTCCCAATGTCATCTTTATCTACTAGGAGGAGCCGGGCGCTGACCTAAAACAGGGCTGCCAGGATTGCCGTTCAGGGCTCAGTCCCAGCAGGCGGCACAAACACAGTCGCAGGCGGCTCCGCGCTTCTGTGTCTGGTGCTATGCTACACGGGAACAAACCAGTAAAGCAGAGGTGACCCCTGCCCTCGAGGAGGAAAAACACTCCAGAGAACAAACCTCTAGAGCACATGAGACGCTAGTCGTGAGCAAACACAGGTACCGCATTCACTCACATCTTTCTTTCTCGGGTTCCTGTTCATTTTCCTCCAAGACAGAAAAGCTTACCTGAGACCAAAATGAGTGAGTCTCAGGGCCCAGCCAGCCCTGCCTGCCTAAGCTGTCAAGGGAGTTGCAGCTTCTTTCCACTATTATTTTTTAAGCATTGACTTCACCAGGGGCTGCGTGATGAGCAGTGGCCAGACTCATGGGTGGATGGCTTTTCTCAAAGCTTTTCTTCTTAGCAATTCTTTGTACTTTGTCAGACAGAGCAAGAGAGGGAGATGAGGTCTGAATGACGCTTCCTGTCCATGCCCCCGCCTGGGCCTTAAGTGTCTTTATTCAGAAGGACAAACAGACACTTGCCTCTGCCCATGTGTAGCGCGGGCTTTGGGACTGACGAGGCTGGCAATTCCCAGACACAGAGGGAGGGGGACAGGGCTTGAGAGGCGGTACTCGGGGATGAACCGCAGACGTGGCTGCATTTTCTTGCACCTTACATTTAAGCCCGTGCCAAGCCCTGCCCCCACCACTGAGGCAAAGGCATCCCGGAATTAAGGAAGGCTCTATGAATAGCACAGGTGTTCTTTATAAATAGGAAAACGAGTGATGGGGGAAGGATTTCTCTGAAGCAAACATTTTCCTCTGGATTTTCTTCCAGAAATGTGTGTTGGAAGAAACTACATTTTAGAGCCAATCTGAATAAAGACTTGGTCTAAATAAACTGTGAACGCCATCTCGAAGGAAAGTTCAAACTCTGGTCTAGCCTCAGCATTTCAGTCTAGAAGCCTCGGGATGGTTGTGCTTTATTCCTAACATTTAGCACCTCCTAGCCTGCCGTACTGACTATCAGATGCTGCTAGAGGGCAAAGGTGTTGGCAGGGACCATGGACATTTGTGCAGGACCTCCCTCCGCGTCAGCAGAACAAATAGTGTTCAGATCTTGCAAAGCCAACAAAACCACAGTGTAGGTCAGCTACAAACTCCTCATCAGAGACCTCTCTGAACTGCGAAGCTAAGGCCACGGGCTCAGGTCCCTGCGAAGGTCACTAGAGAGGACACTGTGTCTGCAGGATGAGTCAGGAGCCTTGAGAAGCCCAGCCAGTCCCCAGAGCCAGGCCGTGGCCAAAGAAGAAATTCTGTAAGAACCTGGAAGCCCCTGATAATGGAGGAGAAGGGGGAGGGAAGAGCAAGAGAAAGACGAAAAAACAAACAAACAAAAAGCCCAACAACCTACCTGTCCTCAGCACTGGCCAAAAAGAGTAAGTAGGCCAGACTTATCCTTATGTCGCTCCCTCACTTTCAGTGTCTTCCTCCTGGCCCAAACTGCTCAGTTCCCTTGCTGATGCCAGTTGCCTGGTCATTTCCTACCACCCTCTCAGGCCCAGGCCCTCCACACCCTTCTTCATACTGTCCTCAGCACCCCACTGTCAGTCAAAGTCTGTTCCCTCAGCACTGCTCTGTCTCGTCAGTTCTTGCTAACTGGTCTGGGCCGGTGCACTACTTGCTCTTCAGGAGTTAGTGTGTCCCTACTAGCATCACATATTGGCAGTTAAACTGTGGTCTCTTAGCAACATCCCCCAGTGGGGGATCACTGTTAGCATCAAGCCCTATATACACTATGTTTTTGCCCTAACCCTACACACCATGATGAAGTATTATTTATAAATTAGACACAACAGGAGATGAACCAGAAAAAAGTAAAACTAAAAACAATTATAACAATGTACTGTAATAAAATTGACGTGATGTCTCTCACTCACTCTCCATTGCTCTCAAAATATATTATTGTACACAGCATTTTCAGACTGCGGTTGGCCAAGGGTAAGTGAAACTGCAGAAAATGAAACTGCAGAAAGGGGGTGGGAGCTACTGGCCCTGACTCCGAAGGACATATCAAGTGAAAGGATTTCCAGAGAAGGGGGAACTGCAGGCAAGGAGACCCCAGACGGTGCCACATTCAACTGCAGGTGAACCAATACCGACTTTACTTCCTTCTAAGCCAGCCAACAGACAGCCACCTCCCAACAGCCGAAACAAGTTAGGACCCAGAATAGCAAGGTACCTCCTTTTGCAGTCTCTTCTGGAACTAATTCCTACAGATTGCCAATCGTTCATTTGTGATAATATTGCTTAGGGGTGAAAAGCAAATACAGGAGTTGCAAGAGCTAGCCATTTTTATCAAGCAGTAAGGAAGAAACTCACAATGTGATTTAAAAAACAAATGCCTACATAGAAGTTTTGGAAACTACATTGCTCTAAGTCTACATACAACCAGAGAGCCTGCCAGGCCAAACCCGGGAACGAGACCCAAGAGGTTAGCTGGAAGGAAGCAGTGAGGATTGGCAGTGGACATCTTTCCTAAGAGATCCAGACCCGGCAGTTAGGTTTTGCAGGCACTGAGCATTGGGCACTACTGAGGGCAGCCCTGGACTTGTGTGCAGGGTCAACTGCCCCCCTCTGCAGAGTTCCCGCTGAGTTTTCAGAAGAAATCACTAGTGATGCTGACGACAGATGAGTATCGTGCCTAATAATGAGACTTTTCTGGACAAAGAATGCTGTGGTCACAGACTGCTTGGTGCAAGTGCACTTACCTGAGCAGCCCTGGCAGACGAACCAAGCTTGTGTTTACCTCTTCTCTGGAGCTCAAGCTTTTCATCTCCCAGTTGGGACCCAATCCCTCCAGCAGCTTCAGGCTCCCCATGGCTCTCACCAGTAAAGGCAGCTCACATTTCCAGCACTTTCTCACCCTCCTTTTTCCACCCTAAATTTCTGTCTTGAGTCCCTTCTCTGAAGGACCTGTTGACTATTTTCCAAAGAGATAACTGGGGTTAATGAGCTACGAAGTATTAAAGTGGTCATGGCTGGTAGTAAGTCAAAATCTTGCCCCTTCTAATTAGAACAGGCTGGTTGACAAGGAGCGGATTTCTAAATATAGCATTTCAGATATGGATGAGGTGATAGAGATGACACTCGGAAATGGGGCGCCATTTGGCACACCTCCCAACACAAAGGAAAATGGCTGCCTGCTTTCCCTAAACATCATACAATGGATGTGCTGTGGCTGGTTTAGGGGATGGAATCAGCTTAATTCACAAATCACCAATTTATGCTGCCAAGAATCCATTCACAGGCAGGTGTCCATCCCAAAGAAGTCTGGTTTTTCTCCAAGATTTTTGCGTTGCCTTTTGTACTCCTTTTTTTTTTTTTTAACTGAGTGTACCCGAGGTGAAATTCAGGTGCTCAATTGGCATTGAGTGGTTTCTCCTGAGCCATCTAAAACCTGCCTTAATGTTTTTCCTAATCCCCCTCCCTCACCTTTTAAGGTTCTAGAAGTAACCTTGCTTTACTTTACAACAGTGTTACTGAAAAGATGTCTAGGGGAAGGAGAATGCTGACAGACACACACCTCGCCGAATTAATCTCCAGCAGGGGCTTTCAAACGATTTGATTCCTTCATACAATAAAAAAAGCTCAAGGCTGATCTTAGGCTAGATAGAGCAGCAAGGCACACCTACTGTTAAAATATCAACTCCCCCACCCCCCGCCGCCAGTTGATAAACAGCCTTGCTTGACTGCATCAGAGAGTGGGCTGAAATTCCCAGGCCTCTGCACGGTCCAACAACTGACAAGTAATGTCTGGCACAGCCAACGGCCGTGGGTCCTTGCTCCAGGACTGCGGGTGGCACTGTTCAGATGGCTGTTCGCTGTGCCTCGCCATGGGAATATCACCCACTAATCACAGCTGCACGGTACTGGGAACTGGCTTTGGCCCGCATGCAGACCAGGATCACTCTGCTTGAAGCCTTGGTACTGACGCCGAGGACTGTCTCAGTCTTCTCTGCTACATGCATCTCACAGAGCAGAACGTCCATGACCTTCAAAAGACAGACGACTTGAGCCATTTCCAAAATAGCACTTGGCAGGCAGCCTAGAATCCTGTGCGGACAGCAGACTCAGACTGTGGGCATGATGGGACGGCCCCTGTCACATCACCTCAGGGGATCCTCGGTCCCATGGGACTCACCAGAAAATCCTTTGCATTTGAAAAGCAGAAATTATCTAGTCCACCTGAGCACACTGGGAGCGGGTCTGTATTCTTAGCCACATCCTTCAAGTGCTGAGTTTAGAACAAAAGCCTCCATTCAAGGTCATATGATGAGTCAGCGACTGAGTGGGGAGTGAAAAGAAAAGAACAACCCACAACAGGGTTAACATGAGCTGCCTCACCGTGTGAGAAAGTCTGGCTGAAGAATTGAGATTCTTCCCATACAGAGAGTTTGAGGAGCTACCTTGGAAGGATGTTCGTGCGTGTAGCTAGAAAGAAGGACAGTGGCAGCTGTCGTGAAGACACCCACCTGCGGTAGCTTGTGTGTAGGTGCACATACACGGCACTGCTGTCTCTGGAACTCCAGGAGGATCATGTTCATTCTGTCACCAAGGAAAGCCTACTCTCCCCCGATGCGCCATGCCTACTGGGACCCTTCCCTGCTTCCAGTGAATTCTGATGTGTGTGCACTAGTGAGAGGAGAGCCCGTCACTGCTGCGGGAAGCTGACTTGTGATAAAGAGAGCGGGTAGAGCTCCACGTCCCTCTCTGGAGTATCACGAAGGGAAACACACACTCATTTCCCTGTCTTCATGGCTAAACAAGGGGTGATGTTAGGACCTGCCTCATGGGTTGGTGCGGGAAGCAAATACTATAGGCAAGACATTTGACTGAACATTCTAATACCTGTCACACATGCATGGAAATACATGGCTGGCTGTGGAAATGCTCAAAGGCTATATGAAAGCCAGAAATGATCAGACTCCTATTATGTGCCCATTACCTTCAGATGCCTTAGTGGCATTTATCCTGACAACAGTCCTGTGAACTAGGTATTAGTTGTCACATGCAGAATGATGCGGGATAAAAATCGCAATAAAGTACATCAGTCTGTTCACATTCTCATTGTATTTTAGGAACAAGTCGACTTGATCTTAGAGAAAAACAAGTTTAGATACTTGCACACAAATAGAATCCCAAGTACAAGTAACAATGACATGGCAGTTTAGCATCAATGTGCATCTCTAAGATAAAACTGAAAAGAAACTTGTGATCCTCTCCAAATATCACAGAAGTATAATATGGTCTCAGAGACTGCACACATTGAAGGGAAGGATTATCATCCTGGAAAAAATGTTGACATGCTCAAAAGGTAGCAAACAAGTGCAGACAACTATCCATGTTAAAATGATATAATATAGGGAAGGAGAAATAAGCCCAAACTTACATTGGGCTTAAGGTAGCAACACTGTTGGCTTCCCAGGGGAACATGTAGACCACCTTGTAGGGGGGAGACACTGGGTAGAAAACCAGGTAGGTAAAGAGGGGAAATAAAGAAGGGTTGAATTGTATAAGTATGAATATGCAAACACACCTGTGTGAGAATATTCCAGGTACTGACCAGTGACAGGTGACAGCTGTAGCTAAATCTGTTCCTTACAGTGAGCAGAGGAGTGAAACCCTTGGATCTCATCCCTGATTTTATTCTCATCACTGGAATCAGCTAGGGAGCTTTTAAGATTACTGACGCTAACCCTCTCCCTAGGGTTTCTGTTTTAATTGATGTGGGGTGAGGCCTGAGCCTTGGCACTTTTTAAAAGCCCTCCTAATGAGTCTGATGTGCTTCCATGGCTGAGAACCCGTGAGTTAGATGACCTCTAAGGTCGCTTCTTAGTCTAAGCATCTGCATGCTGATACAGCTGTGTCACTCTTGATAGCAGGCTGCCCTGCTTGTTTCTGCTTTTGTCTCCAGATCTATCCACTGAATCCCTCAATAGCCTAATATCTTCCTTACCCCACTTACCTGTTGACTGACAACTTCATGTTACTCTTGGGGGTACTCCTGCATTGCTACTGAGACCTGATTATTAATGTATATTGGTTATTTTGCCATCAAAGAAGCATCCTGATCCCGGCACTAGCTGGCCCACTGTTTCCAGGCTGGGAAAGTTCAACAATCAAATATGGGCAATCTGGCACACTCCCGCTGATCTGGAAGGAATCCATAAGCACAATACACAGCATTCCATTTCACTGGACTTTTTCATGGCACGGAGCCTGCCCATTCCATTCGGCTCTTTGTCAAGAATGTCCTTGACACTTAAGAAATTGATTTGTTCTTCCTTTGCTTTAAATAATAAGCCAACAGTTGTGCAGAAGTTTTATAAGGTATCGATTAAACATACAAACCACATAATGGCCCTTGAAATGCTACAAGAACCAATGCCTCATCAGCCAGGAAGACCAATAGAGTGACATCCTAGCATTTTCTTACCTTGTCAAAACATCCCTGAGCTCTGGGCCTGCTAAAAGCAGCCATGTCAAGGAGTTAGAAATGTCAAATTAAAATATTCTGGGCTATTTTAAAAAAAGGCATGAGTCTTTTTAACAACTAGCATTCTATCAGCAACACTCTTTCAGAACGTAGATGTTCTAAAGGAAAAGCCATTCTCAGAAGAACACTGTGAACACTCTACAGGGAACAGAGGATCTCTCAAGGTCATGAGACAGCTTCACCCTAGAAGCACTGCACCAGAAACACTTGCTTGTTCTGTGTGGCAAATAGGAGTGGAAAGAGGTAAAACAATTTGAATGAAAAAAAACCCAAGCTACTGATATCGTAACACACCACATTGAAAAGTTGAATTCTGAAGTGGTCTTCGAGTGGTATGTGACCTGGGTACATAGGACAGGAAGGACAGGAAAGTGCAAAGGTGCTTGGTTGTAGGCCCTCGGTCAAATTGCCAACAGTACATGAGATCATCCCTCCCTTCCTTGCCAAATGCCTTGGAAGAGCAGTCCTCAAGGTACCTGGTCTCTACTTCTCCATCTTCCATTCATTCTTAAAATTTGCCTCCTACATTCATCACTTTACTGAAACTTGTCTCATTAAGATATGACTTTGGGCTCCCTGGTGGTTAAAGTCAGCACTATCAAGCTGTTGGCAGCCACTGCAGAACAAATTCAATTCCCGGCCAGGGAGGTGACCCACACGGTACAGCAGACCCCTCCTGTCTAGCCCGCTGCTCCCCTCAGCAGTGGATTTCAGTGGATCTGCCTGTTCTGCTCTGGTCTTCGGTGAATCCTCTCACCCGCCCCCTGCACCTCTGATCTGTACCCCAGTGCTTGTATGCACAATAGATAGAAATTTTTTTAAGATATTAATGAACACCTAATAACCAAAACCAGTTGTCAGCTCTCAATCTTCACCCTGATTCACACCTCTAGATTATCTGACATTGTTAGTTACCCCTTTTCCTTCTTTAATCTTTGTGACTCAGTCTCTCCAGATTCTCCTCCTATTTCTCTGCTCTACTTTCAGTTGCCTTCTTAGGCTTTTCCTCCTCTTTCCACCCATTAGGTGATAAGCCTTTTTCAGGGTCCTATCAACCTAACAATGTTCCCTTGATACAACGTACATGGCTCAAGTCTGTATTTCTTGTCCCAATCAGTCTTCCAGATTCCAACTCTTTCAGACATCTTCACCAAGAATTCCAAGTGAAACTTATCCCCTTTCCTAATCTGCATTGTTTCAGTTACAATAAATTTCTAATTCATCTCCTCATCTCCAATCTCTTGCTCACCTCTGATCTGTCCTCTATGTAAAACCTGCGGGCTTCCTTTACCCGCAGAATAAACGTAATCCTTAATCCCATACCATCCAAGCTAGTTTAACAAACTGGCCCTGCTTTACCTTTCTGTTGGTAGTTTTACCTATGGCATCTCCACCCCTCGGCAACACCTCCGTCCCGCCTGCCCTCATGCTACACAAGCTCATGTCTCGAACATCCTCAAGCTAGAACAATCTTCTTTCCTTCCCACTTTCGACTCATCTTTTTAAAATGTCACCTTGTCCAACTAAAATGTCATCTCCTGTGTAAAATTTCCAGGCAGAATTAATGGTGATCTTCTCTGAACTTTGAGCTTTCTGCAGAACATACCTCTAGCACTCATGCACATTGTTTTACAGTTAACTGTACGTGAGCTCTTTGTGGGCTGGGCTCTGCCTCAGCCTTCATGTTCAATATCACAGACGCTGGAATCACACCGACCTGGATTTGAGGGCGGGTTCTAGTACTTATTAGCCTATGTCTCCAAGCCTCAGCATTCTCATCTGCAAAACTGAGGTAATATGTTTCAGAAAGACTAAGTTATATAATGCTTATATATACATATATATATACACACACATATATAATGCTTATATATATACACACACACGTGTGTGTATACATATATGTATATATGTGTGTGTATATGTGTGTGTATGCATATATATAGATAGATAGATAATAGATAGATATAGATATATCTATATCTATCTATCTATCTATCTATATATATATATATATATATATGTGTGTGTAACACTTCTAGGGCCTTGTGCATTATAAACACTGGCACACAGTCTTGTAGAAAGCAAGTACTCAGCAAGTGGTTACAGAATAAATTAATCCTAGAATGGCCGACCTAAGAACACTTGCTAAATAGAAGTATCTTCCATTGTTGGATCTTGGAATCCCTGTCAAAGGCACAAAAATTGAATTCCCTTCCTTGTAGCCAGAGTATTACAGTAGCAACTGGGGAAACTGAAAGCTATGTGTGTGCGTTTCATCTTTTGAACTTGAACCTACTACATCCTTATCCCCAGCAAATACAAGTTTTGAAGTGTGCATTTCAAACTTCTTTTCTCAGATATATCCAAAGACATTTCTTCTATTTTAATGTTTGATAAATAGGATGATTCAATTAATGTGGTAATTATTTAATACAGCAAGTAATAACTTTTAAGATATAATGGTAATTGAGCCCAGCATGCTTGAAAATACCATTCTGTTAGTCAGGTTCAACAGTATGTCTTGAAGTTGGGATCTAAGAGGTTTAATTCATTCCAAACTCCTCTGCCAATAAAAATTTAAATTACTGGCACTTCTGACTCTTGCCCCCTTTTCACCTATTATCCATCTTAATCTCTTGACCTCTATTTTAGTCATGAAATCCTGAAAGATTACCTTTAATATTCAACCCACAATAATCTCTTTAATATCCCTTGATAAGGAATATCCTTTTAAAATTCCCAATTCTGGCATGCTTTCAGTAGAAGCCCTTCTCTTTGGGAAGGGATACACATATTTTCTTGCCCTTTTCTTGGTCCTAGAAAATTCCTAGAGAAAAACATTTATGTTGGGTCTATTGAAAATGAGTATGGGAACCAGCCTCATGAATTGTCATTATTATCTTATGTTATGATGGTACAGGAAGTTTAGAAAATAAGGGTTTCGTCCAAAACTCTACTATCCATATACAGCTAGAATTATTTTTGTATGTTTTCCATTCTTTCTCATTTGCCTACATTTTTTCATATCTTGCCCCCCAATCATGCCAGGTATACTAAAGTATTTTAAGAATATCAGTAAAATCTAATTCTAATTGCATGACTGACTGGGAAACACTCTGAGAGTACAGATAGCTAAATAACCTAAATCTACCAAAAAAAAAAACAAAAAAAACAAAAAAAACAAAAAACCCATGCACCAACCACTCATCCACTCATTCCAAGACAAAGTTTTGGGGATCACTGATCTTTGGTGTCTAACTGATGAGCCGTCATGTCCACTGCTAACTTGGATATTGACTAAAATCAGCGCTCTTTACAACTTGGAATCTGAATGAGAAACAGGATAAAGAGAGAAAGTGGGGCCCTCTCTGGTGGTGCAGTGGATTAAAGCACAGCACTAAAAAGCTAAAGCCACTTCAGCATGAGTTCGATTCCCGCCTGCCCCGGAGGTGGCCACATGGCGCAGCAGACCTCTCCTG
>NW_004567120.1:25522532-25747345 GCF_000260355.1 Condylura cristata
TTTTTTAAAAAAAAAGAGAGAACATGATTCCTTAATGACAACATCACTCTTTATTGTACTAAACATTACACATTAAAAAGCAGAGAACATTGAAAATAACCATTCTGATCCAAAAGGAACAAGACAATATGCATTCTTGGATACAGTTAATCACTTATTACCCATAAGAAGAGAAAGGAGCTGATCCTTTAGGGATGTTAAATGGTATTTATTGGCAACTCTGAACTCCACATCTCTCCCCAACTCCCCCTCCACCATTTGCCCTCGGAATATTTTTTGATTGCACGCTGTATGTTCATGAAAAGCCAATGTTGGAATTAATGAAATTCTTAGTTTGGGGCCTTCTTGCCTTTGTTTCTCACATTGATCTTCCTTCATTAATTCCTCTGGACCTCCTGAAGCCCACACAGCTGCATGCCTTCTGTATGGCCCCTTTGTTTAGCCTACATATTTTAATGCTTTGTTTCATAAGATATTATGTTATCGTATCATTTAATGTTTGGCTAAGTCATGATTCAAATGAAAGTCCCTACTTAGCAATCCCTTTCTATCTGTTCATGTGGACCATGACCTCCTTGAGGCAGGAAGTATGCTTTCTTCACCTGTATCTCCCAGCACTTACTGTACTACTGAGAGTGGAGATACCCAATAAAGTAAATATTGAATGAAGAAATAAATGAATAGTTGAATGAATTGATAGATGAAAAGACAACACCCAAGAAATGTTACCTAGCTGATTAATGGATTTCATATCACCTGCCAACCAGAAAAATGGGCTTCAAGTATTGACAAATCAGTCAACCATACTGAGCAGGTACTATCTGCCAGACAGATATCCTAGGAAACAAGAGAGGGTAGGCCTAGAATCGGAACTCAACTGCATGTAAGTCCCAAAGTGGAGGAAAATTGCTCTGTTGCTTAATTTTGTGTCACTGCTGTCTCTATGTACCACAGTGATTCTTTTTCTCTACCACATGAGGTAAATTCATCTGGGAGGCAGAATATTTCTTTTATATTATTCCCATATCTTTGAGTGGTTCAAGTATTGGAATATTAAATTGCTTCTATGATACCTTCCTTGCTCTATCACTCCTCTTTCGACCAGTGGATTTGTAAACTGGAGACATTCTGGGTTCCAGTGAAGTACTAAGCCAAATGACCAGTGCAATGACTGTCAGGTAAAGACATAGGGTGTGAGGAAGGAATTGCATTCTAGGCATTTTAGTTCCCTTGTTAAGACTTCCCTTCCTTTTTATAGACTGGAGCTTTTCAGCTTCTCCTGCTAGCTCTCTGGCACCTCATAGGGGAAAAAATACTTTGATAACAATAACAAAGCATAGAAAGGAAGAATAGAAATAAATTATCGTAATAGAATAAACTTGTTGTCCCAAACCTTTGAGCAGTCAACTCTGTGGAGCTGACGTATGCTTGTCAATGAGAAGATTAAAAACGATATGGAGGAGACATTTTATGGGGCCATTTCAGTTGTTCATTTTAAATATAACCTCCATCAAATATAGTGAGCTGGGACTTGGAGATCACAGATAGATGGGTTGCTTGCAAAGGAAAAGGACATTATGGTAAATGATATTATTGCACATTTACTGGTTCCAGCGTATCTGGATATGCCTCAAAGGGCCAAGGGAACATTTCCAACCAGTGACTTGAAACACCATCATGCTGCATTGGGGGTGGGGGGGACTCCAAAGCTAACTAACGGGTCCAATGACATGTGACCATGACTTTGGTGGTTGGACATTTGGATATGGGCTAGCATGGATAATTTTTAGAGAGGAAGCACTTAACAGAAGAGCCAATTTTTTTTGTTTTTTATGGAGAGATTTAATAACACCATTTTGTTCACTGCCTGGCCTCTGTGATGCCTTCTGCTGTTAAGGATCTGTTCAAAAGCAGATGTCTGATTCTGAGATTTTATGACAAGTTCTCACCATATCCAACATCATTTACTTTCACTCCCATTCCTCAGCATTCGGGCAAGCCCATGCAAAATATATCCAGTCCAATGGCACAAATCAGGCAGCTGTCGTGCTCAGGCAGGACAAGGCTCCTCAGGATTGCCAGAGATCTGGGGAAATCAGGATGTTGCTGATGGAGGGAAGTTAAGGTTGCCAGAGAAGGAGGGCAGTTTGACACAGAGGTCAGCAAAGCAGTTGCTTTGATTATATAACACATGTTCCGAATTCGGCACACATTTTATTGAAGCCTGATCACCACAGGCAACATGTTTGCTTAATTCAAAAAGGAGGAATGTCTCACTGAGAGTGAAATGCTGGAAACTCTGTGTTCAGGTGGTCAACTCGCCAGGACTCTTATCTCCATGTGGTGTAGTGAAAATTAGCCATGGAAAACTAAGAGTGAAAGGGGGGGATTTAAGATTGTCCTCTCTACTTTGTAGACAGAGAAACTGAGAACCGGGTTGCTACCCAAGGTTGCAGTGCTTAGACTACAACACTGCCCAAGTGGGTGCTCCTTCCATACTGCCACCTGACCTCTCGCTGTTTATAATACATTCATCGTGAGAACCCTGAACTATACAAGACCATTAGGTCTTGTGAATTAGTTGAAAAAGTCATCATCTGTTTCTCCAATTACTATTGTGCCATGAATTTCATTGTGTTTACTTTTTTGTACTTTTGTATCTATAAGAACTCTCCATTACATTCAAGTTTGAATTAATATCTCTATACCCTAACCCTACCGGACAGCATAACGTCAGGAGACAGATGGTGCTCACTGGCTTGGCATCCATCTGGCCAGTCACCTCAACTGGTGCATTCCCTTTCTATCTGCAGCAGTCCTTGTTCACATGGACCATGACCTCCTTGAGGCAGGGGGCATGCTTTCTTCACCTCTATCTCCCAGCACTTATTGTGGTACCTGAGCATGGAGATAACCAATAAATGCAGAGGACCCTACCTGGTAGTGTAAGGGGTTAAAGCACAGCAGTATGAAGCTATCTGCAGCCACCGCAGCACAAGTTCGATCCCCAGACTGGGAGGTGACCCACATGGCACAGCTGACCTCTCCTGTCCCACCTATTGCTCCCCTCAGCAGTGTGTTTCAGTCAATCTGCCTTTTCTGTTCCCTACTCTGTCTCTGATGAATCATCTCATCCTGCCATACCTCTGGCCTGTATCCCAGTTCTTAGATGTATAAATAAACAAATCTTATAAAAAATAAATACTGAATGAAGAAATAGATGAAGGATGAATGAATGGATAGTTATAAAGACAACCACAAAGAAAAGTCAACTGACTTAATCAGGGGACCTAAGTCTCTGTCTAAGAATTAGAAAAAGAAAACTATAAATGAAAAACAGAAGTCACGTTTAGGACTATATATTTTCCCATTGAGTTGTTTAGGACTATATTTTCCCATTGAGTTTCTCCCATAGCACTTAGCACAGTGTGGAGCACACAGTAATTTTCCTAACTGATGATTGGTTAATCACAGAGATTTCCCATCTGTGATGCTCTACTGGAGATGAAAGCGAGGGTCAGGGAGTTAGTACAATGCATCATGGTAGCTTGACAGGAAGATCATACCGTGTGAACTTAAATGGACCTGACAGTTGCAATAACATAGCTAGAGGCCTTGCATGGTATTTGATAGATAGTGAATGTTTATCAAATGGTATTCATTATTACTATTATTTTAATAAACAAAAATAAGCCACAGACTTAGCACAGGCAGTCTAGACCAATAATCAGTTTCTGATAGTCTCCTAAAACATAGGCCTCTACCAAATGAGTGAAGTTGAGGAGAGGAGGTGAGGGGTGAAAAATCCTGAAGAATTCCCACTTTGTATACTTCAGGACAACTTGTCAGCTTTTGACTATCTCAAGCTTTCTCCAGACCAGACACAAGGTCTTCCTTCCAAGTGTGGAGTACTCCCAAGTAGGGGAGGCCAGTACCCTGAGACTGAATATTAGCTGACTGAATGTTAGCTCCTTGAAGGAGGTATATTGGGATGGTATCCTAAGCTCCAGATTAGGATAAGTAATAACATAAATAGCCCATGTTTTTCAGTTTTCATAATTCATGCCTAAGGTCTTAATCAAAATGAACCCATCCTATGTTCTATGTGCCAAAGACATTAGCTCAATATTAGTTAAATACAAAAATGAACTCTGAAACAATGATTATTAATATCTCAGCTGATCCAGATAGAATAACTTTGCTTTAAAGAAACCTCAGGGCCAACAGGAAGTAACTTGGAGGACATTTCTAGCTCCTGAGTGAGCCTATAAGGGAACTATTCGGAGCGTATAGGAGCATTTGGGAAGTCCTCAAACCATACCATCTAGTAAGATCTGCTTCAGATCATGCTAGAAAGTCATCTGTTTGCTTATAATCACTTACCACCAGAGACTTTCCTCCCTACTTTAGACACTTTCCTTTTGTTCCAAACACAGAATGAAGCTCTCCATGTGAAAGCACCTAACCTTAGAAGTAAAAGCTAAGCAAAGAGGGAGTAATCAGAGATGTGAAGACCACAGTTAGCAAATTGCTAGTCTTTTCCCAAGCAGACCAACACTGCACAACCTACAAGGCCTCTGAAGAGGAATCCCCTAATTAAAACTGTTTGTGCCAGTGACAATTCAACAATTCAAACCATTAACATGCTGGAGATTCCTGGGGATAGACAGCAAATCCTGAATAGTTCAATTGAAATATTTCTCAATATTCAGAAGAATAAGAATCATAAAATTGCTTCAGTGGCATGCTAAATATTCAGCCAGAAAGAACTTCAGAGATTATTCTATCATTTTGAGAACGTTAAGGCTCAAAAAAATTTAGTGACATACCACCTTGGCAGTCCAGGAAAGAGCAGTGCTGGGGACAGAATCGAAGCTCTGGGTGGCTTCTTTTTCATCAGTGTAGTCAGCTACTCTGCCAACTCCATCTCTTGCACACCGTCTGTGTGTCACGCATGATATTCAATTTTGGGGTGGGTGCTGTACAAGTGGTCCCTGTCCCTGTGCTTAGAAGTATGGGAGAAAAAGGCATTAAGCAAACAGCTCATGAATTATCCCTAAATATGATCCATGTTGTGTACGATAAGTGCAGCATATTACAGAATAGGAGAACTAGCTAACACTGTTGAGGCAATAAAAGAAGGCTTTCAGAGGAAGTCATGATTTAGGCTAAGAAGTAAAAGGGTGAGTTGAGTAGCCAAGAAACAACTGCCTGTGTCATTAGGGATGTAGGTGTGAGGGAAGAGAACATTCTGGATGGCATATGGAAAAGAACACTGCGCCCAGTGCTATCCCAGTTCCCTATGTTGCCCCTCTCAGAGTTCAGACATCCTGCCCTTTTTATAAAGCAGCAGGATGTCCAAGCATATTTTATTTCTTCAGAAGGATGGTGAAACGAAAAGAAAAGCATCATAGCCATCTGGCCTATTAAAAAAATAATTATTAAACCACACCTTTGATTAAACAGTTATTTCATTTGCCAATGCCAGACACCAAAGCAGATAATCAGTGTCTCAATCTTCTGTAAAGGTCATACCTTCATCCTTTTGCTTGGCACCTGAAGATAAAATAACCCTGTATTCAAAGAGTAGATTTTAAGAGATGCTCATTGAAAATAAGTCCACAGTTTAAAATAGAAATAAACCATGGTGGCATTTTCATGTACATATGTCGAAAAGGATAAGCAAGCACTGTCAGCAGGCAGAGACCAGGCCTGAATCCCTGCAAGCTGCCCATAGATGTGCCCTGTTTATTGAGCATCTAAAACTATGCAACAGGTCCAAACCCATAAGGGCTTTAGAGTTGCGCATGCTAGACATGAAAGGGTAATTCTGAATCTCACAGAGGCCCCCCCATTTCTGCTGTATCATCTTGAATGTGCCTAGACCCCAGCCGCCTCTATTTACCTGTGGTTAAAATGAACAGTTGTGAACCAAACCAATCACAAGCCTTAGACTCCCAACTATAGAACTCAAAGTGTGGGGTAAGAAAAGGAGAGGAGTAGGGAGCAAAAGAAGGGGGTGCAAAGGACTATGGTAGAAGACTAGGGTGCTTTGATCTGGATGTGCTGTGCCACACATTCTGAAGAGGTGAGACCCAGATCTCTCAGTCACATACAATGCTGTAAACCAATGTGACCTTAATATCAATACAGAACGAAATTAGATTTTAGAAATTAAAAAATTAACCGATAATATTTAACTATATTTTGGTTACATGACAGTAATGCAAGTCACTGTTTCAGGCACCATCTTGAGGACTTGTGGGACCTTCAATGACTAAGAAACCAGCCTGCATTTACCAGATATGCAGAAATCAATTATTCTTACTTCTTTTGAAGCCCCATTTCTGATATTTCTGGCTTTATCCCTACCTAAGTCATTTTATGCTTAAGATTTAGAAATAAAAGAATGAGCAAGATGCCTTCTGCTAGGAACTTGATGATCAGAGGTTGAAGCCATGAATAGTAAGCATGAGTCGCAGTATTCGCTATAGAATGTTGTTAGCTTGTTGATAGGAACTAGATGTACATCGATGAATAATTCCTCTAACTTTCCTTTTTTTCATGTTTTCCTCTTCTGAAATGAAAGACTACACTAAAAATCAGGAAAATAACAGCACCTGCTTTATAGTCAGAAATATTCCACTCATTTTCCTTTTGCTTCCTTCCATTTTCATGAGTTAACACCAAGGGACTCTGGGGAAAAAACTGCCATCCTTGTTGATGAAAATGATACCATTGTCCCAGGCTCTCCTTCTTAGGAGCAATCAATTTCACAGATGCCACCACCTGGCTGCCAGGAGTCTGCCCAGTCCTGGAATTCCAGTGGTCCCTTTACACATCAGCCTGCATAGGATTCTGGCCTCAGCCAACAAGGGATTTGTAGCCACGCCCCTTATTGTGAGTTCATCTGTCTGCAAGCAGCAAGAGTCACGCCCAGGACATATACCTTGCTATTCCACATGCTACTACCCAAGCCTCCACCCTGAAAAGACTGGGACTTTACCTCCTGGAACGCAGTTCGCAGGACGCTGGAATACAGATGGCAGTATTATACCTAGAGCGGCAAGGTGACGCGCCGAGGCAGCAACTATCTGTGGGATGGTCAGGGTGAGCTTCTTACAGGAAAATACGTTCCAAGCAGGTGGCAAGCAGTGCCATCCCAACTCCCTGCCACTGACTGGATGAGAATCCAATTATAACACATTTCTGATCCTTCCATTCTTTGTGGCAACATAGTAGGATCCCAAGACCATTCAATTCAAGAGAGTAGACTACTCTCCTCAGAGCTTGACCCTCTCCTTATGAGAGCTTGGAACACAAATAAGACCATGGCAGCTAATAAAATAATGACTCTGTTCATTCAAAGCTAAGGCATTCACTAACCAATGTGTCATGTCATGGCGACCAAACAAATACCAGGAAATGTGGCAAGAGAATGCAAGTGGCAAAATCTCTTCTAAAGACACATAACTGGATTGTAAGCTCAAACAGCAACTATGCATTGAGGGCCAGGATAATTGGTCCTTTATCTTCTTATAAAAACAAAGGTTTATTTGCCCTTTTAATGGGCCGATAAAAATAAATTGGCACCCTAGAGTGTGTGCTGAATACATAATCAGAATCTGAAGCAATAAAGACCAAAAAAAAAAAAAAAAAAGAGGGGAAAAGCAAAAGTGGAAAAACTTAAAATTCTGAGCAGTAAAGATAAACAAAGTAATGTGTCCCTAAACAATAGCCTCTCATTGTGTGGTAGACCCCAGAGCAGTCACTTGTATTGCTGAAATCTGGGGGTCAACAGCTGGTTTTTTAGTTCCTCAAAAGCAAAGGCTGTTTGTTTGGGGGGTGACTGAGAGGAGGGGAGGAAGGAGTAGAGTGGGGCAGGGCTAAAAAGTAGTGACTCCCCCAAAGAGGAATTCACAAAACTTTGAAAGCAAAAGCAGCACTCATGAAAAGGAATGTTTTGTGATTACTCAAACTGTCCTTTAAAACCTATTCTCTGAATCCTTCCAGAACTGCCCCAAGTTGAGATCTTCAGAGAAAAATCACAACAAAAATCTCATCATATATAAACAGACAGCATCCAACATCCAGAAAAGAAAGTCAGTGCCTGTAACTGATGAACATGAAATGCAGTAAAAAAAAAAAAAATATCTTCCTGATTCCTAATTTTGATGGCAGGCACATAAATATTTGTTTAATGAATGACAGCACATTGATAATATTTTTGTGTATTAGCTGGAGAGAGGAAAGAGAAGGGTAATTCAGTTATCATTCAATTATTTTGCATCAAATATATTCACATGATCTACACACAGAAATTAATTGTGCACAAAGGAATTTTGACATAGAATTCACAGAACACTATAGAAATTCACTGTGTGGAATGATTCAGGTGGCCAGATAAATAAGGAAAAAGATAGGGACACAGAATGAGTCTCTTTTAAAAGGGTTTCTAGCTGGAGTTCTTAATGAAGACAGAACTGTCTACAGGTCATCTCTTTGCCACCAGCCAGGAATATATCGAAGCAACCCTGAATAAACTAATTGCACCTGTTCTGAAGATAGTCGCTTCAGTTTTGTTTTGTTTTTTTTTTAAGGGACTCTTCTTGCCTTTCCAAACCTTTTATAAACCAAAAGACCCTTTCACAGCCAAGGAAACAGATGTTTGTTTCCTCTGTATCTCTTTCAGTTACCTGTCAAAGGACTCTGTCCTCGGTGGGCCCTTAAATACATCGCCCGCTGCCTGGCCAACACTTAGGCTCAGTGCCCCCACAGAATGCTGGTGTCGAAAGTCCTTAGGGATAGATGAAAACCAGCATGGGAAGGAACACTGGCGTAAGTGGGAGCTCCAGGGTGAGGCACGGCAGAGTAGACTCAGAGTCATTTGCTCTGTAACATTGCTCTGGAGAGTGTAGGTCCCATGCAGAATGATCTCTAACCAACTTCATCAAAGATTCCATTTAAAAACAGAAGTGGCAACTAGGCCCCAATTGTGACAGAAACAAAAATTGCAAGCAATAAAGTAAAATTACTCATAATTGACTAATTGCTGGTACAGTTGCTGCTTCCCACTCCCCCTACCACACTCCTTCCCCCCTCTGCCACCCAGAGGAGGTATCTTCTATATGATTTCTGGAGCATTTAACCAAATACAGCTGTAATTATTATTATTCCTATAATAATAAGGTCATATTTTTACATGTTCTACATTCATCATGGCTAATCCACAAAACATCTCTTTAAGATAAACACTGCCCTTGCCAGTATGCAGAAGACAGCAAAGAAAAAAGGTAAATGCAAGGTCATAGATTGAGTCAGCAATGACTTAGGAAACAGAACCGGAGACTGTGCTCTTCAGTACCAATTTACATTGGCTCATTAAGTGCTTATAGCATGAACCATATTACACTGAACTTGAGACAAAACTAACTGAAAATATGTTATGGCTTCCTGGTGCTCCAGAGCGTCTTGGTCATTGATAGTTCATATTCACATACATGAAGCAAGTCAATCACAGCTTGACTGAAGCATGTTGTGCTCAAGAGCCAAAAAGGAGGCTTCCTTCCAGGTATTGCTGGCACTCAGAGAAAAGAATCAGTCTCTTGGGGGATGAAACAGGCATGGAAAACTCCATGGAGGAGGCAACTTCAGCTAGGTTTCAAAGGTAGGCAAGAAGTGGAAAGGTAGACATTTAGAAAGTGTGTTCCAGGATGGGGCACAGTGTGACCAAAGCTCAGCAGCAGGAATGAGCAGGAAGTTTGTCAGCCTAGAAAGACCAGTGACGCCGCAGCTGCACCTGCAGCTCCCACCGGAGAATCATGAGACAGTTCTGGATGGATCATGAGCCCTAATCTTGGAGACTCATGGGGTAGACAACGAATCGGCACTATTTACTGAGAACCTACTCTGTATAACTCGTGCATTGTGTTTTGCCCACGTGTATTCCAGGCTGAAGGGTTCAGACTCCACCTGATAGAAAGCAGGGAGCTGAGGACCTGTCACAGTGTGTCAGTACCTAAGATAAGACAGAGTGTGTTCACTGACCTCACTCACAAGCCCGGGGCCAACCTCTAGAGGAGTTGCTTGAGTGTTTTTAATGACTGAATTTGCAGTTTCTGTCTGGAAAGACCACTAACATCTGAAAATAGGAGGTCTTTAATTTTGTATGATGTTGCACAAAGTAAATACTAGAGGCCTAATTCCTCTTTCTTTTGGAGAAGACAAACAACTTTGACGTGGTCCATTGTATTCTTTGAAAGTATAGGAAAATTATAAATTGAATACATGACAGAGCAGCAAAGCACTGGAGGGGCTGGCCTGTCGGCCGCAGAGACTGCACTCTACATGTGTTTACTTAACTCTAGCTATTTCTAGCAATTGTGAATCAGGGTCTTCCCCATAGAGCAAATTTGGCATTTTGGGAGACAGTCTTACATTCAGGTCACTGAGGGAGCACCTGCAGGACCCAAGAAAGAGGCCTCAGACGTTAGGTGTTGCTGCAAGAAGCTAAAGTAGGAAACCATTTGAATGATGCTCTGTTCCAGTGGTGTCTCTTCTCAGCTCATGATTCTAAAAGAAGATGTGTGTTGTGACCAGCCCACAGGTGACCAGGGCGCCAGAGCTGCCCACAAGAGCACACAGGTCCAAGGCTGGGAGTCAAGGCGGTGTGACCCTGGCCCGATCCCATGACATGCCCACAGTTCTGTGGGGTGATGGATTCATGACCCAGATTGAAGGTTCAGTGACACATTTCTTAATCAGTCCCTTCTGAGATAGTGGGAACAGAGATGCCTTCAGCTCCCATCCCAGATGGCAGTTCAGTGGCACTCCAGCTGGATGGGGGGAGGGGGAGTTCAGACGAAGGTTCAAGTCTAGGGAGTAGGAACAGGAAGAGGGATAAAAGAGGACCTGCAGGAGGTAAGAAACAGTGAATTTCTATAGGCAGCAATAAACAAATGTTGCAGACTAAACCAGTGCCAGGCCAGGGGTGGTGCCTGGAGCTACAATAGTGTAAGGTGGTGAAGAAATATGTTTTATTGCATGACCCACAACACACAGACATACATTTGATCGCCACAACGAAGTTTCAGTGAACAATGTTTACCCTTATTGTCTGGGTACACTGTACTATTTTTCTATTCTATTTCATTCATTTTTGTAAATTCCAAGTCATGACTCACTACATCGATTTCATACCTGACAGGGTGGGCACGTCTATAGGAAAAGAGGGAGGCATAGTCTTCCACCTACCTTTTCTCCCTTATTCATCATAGACTCTGATCTGAAAGAAGTTAGAACTACAGTTGCAAAAATAGGGACTGAGATTGAGTGATGAATTTGGGTTCCAAATAATACACAGTGAGAAGAGAAAGTAGGGAGGAAGATGAGGTCTTGTTGTCACTGGGCCAGCTATGAATGTCCTAGAAGAGAGTCATATGAAATGGAACTTGACAGTCCAACTCCACATCTCCAGCATCTGGCACAGTGCTTGGTACTGTTCAGTAAGTGGCCAATGAAAAAGTATCTGCTTAATTGACACGCATATGTTAGAAACCCTTTGAGTGTTTCTATCTGATTAAGACACAGTGGCTCTCAAAACCTACCCCGATAAGTATCAGTGTTGACAGGGCTTGCTAGCACCGACTTGACCTCCCCTCTTCGCTTCTGCCCTACTAAAATTCAGCCCTACCTTCAAATGGCAAAAGGCCCCCACACTGTGGTACATCAAATGGAGGGCACTGCCCCTAGCATGTGCATAGACAGACAAGTGGGATGCATAGCTTCTGACGTCGGGAGGCCTGTCTTTAGAAGAGCCAGTAGAAATTGTGTTGTCTGTGAACCTCAAACTAAAAGAAGCCATAAGTGGTAAAAGTTAGAGACAGATTTGTGCTCACTATAACAAGGAAATCTCTAATGATCAGAGTAACTTAAAAGTATGCTGTTCTGCTTTGGGGGTGCAGTGAGTTGGCCATTATGTGAGTGCTCATGAGCAGGTGGGCTAGAGGGGTCAAACTGAACAGGGGAACTTCTCACTGCTTAGGAGCCTGAGGGGAGTGATGGGGGCATCAGACTCAACATTAACAATGGCTGTGATCAGTGATTCCACTTCTAAGTATCTGCCTGAAGAATGCAAAAGCATTTATTCAAAGGGATGGTCACTTAGCACTGGTCCCACTAGTCACGTTATGGAAACAGTCCAAGTGCCCAAGGACAGATGATTGCATTAGGAAGACGGGGTTTATATACACGATGTAACATATCACTCAACTCTTTAAAAAAATGGAGTCTTGCTATTTGCAACAGCATAGATGGAACTAGAGGGGAATCATGCTAAGTGGAAGTAAACCAGAAGAAGGACAAATACCAGATGACTTCACACTTATATGTGATGTAAGAAATAAAACATAAAGGGACAGACAAAACCAAACCTTAGAAATCTGACTCTCAATTTGAGGCTACCAGAGAGGGAGGAAGACAAGGAGAACAGCGTGGGGACGGGCTCAGTGGGCTGTGGTGGATGACTGTGGGTACTTTGTGGTGGGTGTAGTGTGGTGACCTATATCTGAAGAGGTGTGAACCTCAATTTTGAAAAAAATGACTTGAAGCATTCAAATGAATGGGACATAAAAGTATGTCTCAATGACAATGGACCAACATCTCTGATTGTTTATATGGTTTCAATTTAAATTATGGTCTAATTTTAAACTACATAAAGCAACAGATAACCATGATATAGTTTTTAAGAGTGATTTTTGTTTAGGACTTTAGCTTATCCTTCACCCCAGCATGGATTGCAAAGTTTTTTTTAAATAGCTTTCAAAAGCTATATGACACAGTATCACTCCAAAAGCTCTAATCTGTCTATGACAACTCATAAGGCTGATTCAAAGACATCATAAAAGTTCATCACTTTGGTGCCCAGCTTAAGAAATGGTTTCATTGGTTGTGACAGGGTCACCAGATAAATGCATTTTTCAATTAAGTGTTGTGTTAAATCCCAGGTAAAATGAGTCACAAATCAAGAGAGGTGCCTGCCTACCTTAGATGACTGAAGGAGATTTGTGGAGGAATGGCAGAGACTAAGGCTGGGAAGAATGACGACTCTGTTGAGTTATTTGCTGTGGGAATGATGATCACTGGGGTCTAGAACCAATCTTACTTACTCATGGACACTCTGTAGCTTTTGTAATTTTTCACAGCAGAGTTTCAGCTGTGATTTCCATTTATCCTCAGCACATCCCTGTGAGGTGGCTATGGCAGGTGTTAGCTCTACTGGCTTATAAATGACAGACCTGATGCCCAGTGACATAACTGGCCCAATATCACACAGCAAAGTAAGAAGTGAACCACGCAAAAGCTCAAAGAAATATATTTTAATAATATTAATAGCAAAGACCATTTGTCAATGGAGCACAAACTCACATGAGAGTGGTAAGCGCTCTGCATGTATTTACTTAATTTGCATGCTATGGGGTGACTGTTAGAATCCTTTCACATGAAAAAGACATTTGGAGAATTTAAGTAACCTCAGTCTATTCTAAGCTAGTAATTTGACCTCAAAAATAGGCTGGAAATTTCTTCACCCCCATTACTACATTTCAAATCCAAAATACTATCATTTCTCACCTAGTTGACAAGAATAGCATCTAAATGTCCATTTAAGTCTACTGTCCATATAGCAGCCAGAGAAATCCTTTGAAAAATATAAATCAGCACATGGAATACCCACGATAAATGCCCTTCTGAGATTTCCTCCCATGGTTCTTAAATTCCTTACCACCATCCTACAAGGCCCTCCACAGGTGGACCCCCTTGCCTACGGACCCATGTTGCCCACACCCTATGACTGGCCACACTCCAGCCAGACTGGTCTCCAGTGCTCACAGGCCTCCAGTGCTGTCCTCCCTTGAGCCCTCAGCAAGTGCTAGTCGCTCAGCATGGAACTGCGCTTTTATTCTCAGGAACCTACTGAAATGTCACAGCCTCCGATAACTGTATCCTCACCTGGTCTAAATTAAAGTCACCTTGCCACATAGCTTCATAACACACAATGCCTTCCCTCCTCAGTAGTTAGAACATGGTAACTGCACATTGGTGGGATTGTTTAGTCATATTTGCTGCTAAACCTACACTGAGCACCATGGAAACAAAGGTCCTATGTGTTTTGCTCACAGCTGTATCCCAGCACTTAGACAATGTTTGTCACCCAGTAGTTCCAAATTTATTAGACTAATGAATACATTAGCAAATTAATAAACAACAAATATAAAACTTCTGAGCGCCAATGCTTAACTATATTGTCTTGATATAAAAGGGCCTAAAAGCACTCCAAGTCCTCTCAGCGCTCCTGCCATTCCTGACACTGCTGTGGAAGACGGGTGGTGTGCACTCCCATTGTGAAATGAATTTACCGAGATACATGTGTACGTACGTGAATGCCTGCATTTGCACATCATTATGCTCTAGTAGGATCAAATGTTGATAATGAGTATTTTCTTTGCTAGGTTGAGATAAATGCCATGTAATTGTAAAAATAACTAGTTAGACTGTTGGAAGACAGTGTACTCCTGAGAGGAGAACAAAATGTTCAAGAGAATTAACCCAAAGATGGTAGCCATGGAATCAGGACAATGAGGCTAACACCTAGTTCTTATGCCGATACTTGTAAGTTCCACTGGGGTTACTAGAACCCAAGACCAAAGGGAGTTTAAGGGGATGGGAAAGTTGATCTGTATGAACCTAAAGGAGGAATAAATAAGCTGGCTCCTTCCCCTCCACCTTCCTGAATACCTGTATACTTTGTCTAATTCTTCCTCTCCTGGATTCCCAGGTTAAACACAAAGGGTCAGGCATTTTGTATCTGTCTACTTGGTAGACTCTTAATAGTCCAAGCTATCCACCCTTACAAACATTCCTCTAAAATAACTCCTTTAAGATCTTCTAAATATGTATGCATTTTTCATTAGGTTAAGACCTAGTTCTCTGTGGTAGCAAGTCAACCAAGTAACCCTGTGGTTATCAAAGTGGGTGGGGTGATAGGAAGAAGAAAACAAGGGGTGACACTACCTCTCAGGGAATATTTGATGGCATCTGGAGGCCTTCGGGGCTGTCACAACAGTGGTGGTGATATTACTGGTATCTACTGGGTAGACAGGATCCAACGGCTGCTTCCAGACATCCTGCAGTGCACAGGACACCCCCGCCCCTAATAAGTTCTCCGATACAGACTATTACAGAAATGGGAATTGAGTTGGGATGGGTACACTGTGATCAGATAGTTGCAATCAGAAGTTGAGGGAGGAAAGAATAAAGAATGAGGAAGACTAGTCTGACAGTGATAATGATGACAGACTGGGGGGGGGGAGAGCCTAGAAACAGGTGATCATTTGTGAGATTATTATCACAGTCTAAGAGCAAAGCAATGAGAGTCTGAACTAAAAAGGTATAGGAAATAGACATCTCATTTGCTGCGCAGAGAGAATTGATGAAGCATCACCAAAGAATGATAGAGGGAAATGAGGCAGCGAGAGATGGCAATGATGACCCGGAACACCATAGCCTGGGAGACTGGAAGAGGTGGGGGTGCATTAGGGAGAAACAGGGACAAGAGGAGCAGATCCATGTGTGCAGGGGTGAGAGTAGAGAAATAATAAGTGGAATGTGGGAGGCCATGAGGGCCTTCAAGTGAGACTGTTTTATGAGCAATAGGAGTGTGTCTGAAAGCCAGCAATGTCTGCAGTCAGCCAAGGGTGGACTGCCTAGACTATGGAGGCTGAAAAGGCTGCCCATCGGGTCTCAGTGTGCAGTTGTCTATACCATCCGCACTTGTGTCCTTGTGCTCTGTGAAGTTTGCACAACTATTAGATTGCCAAACCACACATTTCTCAAAATATATCCATCGTGAATAACACATGACTGTAATTAAGTGATACATGTGCAGGTAGTGAGATGAGATCGTGCCCCTGCTTGGTACATACTATTGGGTTATCAGAAAAGTCATGATATAATATGTAATGTCAACAGAAGTTACATAAATATTTGTTAAATTTTAAAAATTAAGAAGAAAAAGGGTTAAGGATAAGCTCTATAGACAGCTTTTAACAAGGGGATGGGCCAAAAGGAAGCTGAGAAAGAGCAGGAAAGATGGTTGAGGAGCCAACAGAGGTTAAGGACTCTTAACTCAGAAGAGTTTCAAGGGGGAGAATTTAACTGACAATATCTAATGCTGCTCAGCAATTAAGTGGAGTGATAGTCTTCAAAGAGAGTTGGATTTGGCAGTGAATGGGTCATCATCAAACTTGAATGTTGGGAACAGAAACTAAGCTGCAGGAGCAGAAGGCCACAAGATGCCCCCCATCCCAATCCCATAAATCATTGCAATGGTAAAGAAGGAGTTAGAACAATGGCTTATGGAAGGGGTGGGGACTGAGGGGCAGGTGGGATATGTTAGCAGATATTTAGCCTGATAAGTAGTGGTACAATGAGGCTAAAGGCCCAAACTTGATTAGCCATTCCCAAGCTCACATCAGTTGTATTTTTGAACATCCTATAAAGTAAGCTGACATCATATGTAGTTGAAATTCACTGTACCTAATAAGGTACTCAAAAATCCAATCGGTAAACTTGGGTTCCATTGAAGAGAGTTCCCTAGAACTCTAGACATCAGAACCCTGTAAGAGAAGGGCTGCTTGTGAGTTGTGAGCTCCGTCACTACTTATGCATTCAAGGAGAGGTAACATGACCTCACAGGAGGTGGTTCCTGGGCTGTCAAATGGAACTAGATTATTGATTTTCCAACTTTGACTTACCAAAGGGAAAAGAGGTGAGTGGCATGTAGATTGATATAGAGGTGCATTTAAATGTTGCTATGTTAAGTATATTAATAGTTTTCTATTTATTGCTGTAATAAATCATCAATTTAATGGTTTGAAATGGACAAGTTTATTATCTTTCAGTTTTACACATCAGAAGTCTAGTAGGCGTCTCACTAGTCTAAAATCTAGATAGGGATACCTATCTAGAAGTTTTGAAGAAACCATTTTCCTGCTTTTCCCAGCTTTTAGGGAACATTCACATTCCTTAGTTCACAGCCACCTTCAAAGCCAGCAATGGCTGGTCAAATCTTTCTCATGTCAAATTCTCTAAAACAGACTCCTCTTTTAACCTTTTTTTCCACATTGAAGGCAACCTATGATTAGATGGGGCCACCCAGGTACTCCAGAATAATCTCATTATTGTAAGGTCTGCTCACCAGCGATCTTAACTCCATCTTCAGCTTTAATGCTTCTTAGCCACCTAATCTAATTCACAGATTTGGAGAATGAATAAAAGTCCCTCAAAATATATCCATATCTTAATCTCCCAAATCTGCAATATTAATGATAAATTGATTCCACAAGAGGGATACAAACACATACACACTATCATCAATATCATCATTTCAGAAGAGAAAGGACTAACACTGGACAATAAAAATGATATCAAGAAAGGACTGTCCTTCCTAAAAATGAATAGTTTGTCAACCTTACCCCCAATACATACATATTTCAACAGACTGCAAATCTTCATCGTGAACCAACACCACAGTTTTCTAAAGCACTGGACCACATCATGCCTCAAGATCCCTCCCAGATCTAATCCTCTTTGATCCCCTGGAATGGTATAATCTAGAAAACCTTTTGTAATATAGGTCTATCAGTTCCTTCATAACTATATTTTTCTTCTTCCTGCTTCAAATGACGTCATTAAATCAGTAAGAGACTACAGTTTTCACGTTCCCCCATGATTCAAAAGGCTATAAAAGTTTCCTGTAAATGGTATGTAGTATTGTTATTCTGATCTTTAGAGTAATCAGATTTTTTGATATGTTGTTAATGATACCTTTTGGGATAGGTGTGGTGTAATCATCTACCACACTGTACATTAACGATACCTCTCCCGATCTTACAGACTTAAGGTGGTGTAATTATCTACCACACTCTACATTAACAATACTTCTCCCAACCCTACAGAATTTAGGACTATAAATAAAAGCATGGCAGCTGGCTTCAGCTGTGCTTGTCACTCACCACTGAAGTGAACACAGTCGGGAGCTACACTGGCATCCCCAGGAGTCCGGGTTGTAGCCAAAAACAACATATTCGATGAGAATTCCGTGTTTTGTGAGTGGAGACGGAGACAGACACTCTTAGGAAACAGAAAGTGGAGATATTTCACGGCACATTCTCCAGCAAAATTTTGGGGTTTCTCTCTTAATCCATTACTACTTGGGAGTGAGAGTAGGTGAGAGCACTGAAGAAAGGTACTGGGACATTGAAGGAGAGTAAACGTATGTTACCTGGATACTCATTGTGAGGTCAAAGACAATGGTTACCATGGGGAAGGTGACCTGGTAGGACTACAGAGGAGAAAATATGCTGAGAAGATCTGGCTGGAGGGAAGAAACAAAGAACTGCTTAGTCCCCAAGGTATTTATTAAGCACTGTGCTATTTACTCAACTTATGACAGTAATAAAGAATCACTTACAACTAAAACATATTTTATATTTTATCTCATTTATTATTGTGTTGTCCTCTCACTAGTACATAAATTACAAGAGAACAGGATCTCTTTTCTCTGCTGTATCTCCCAATGCCTGGCACTGGCGATGGTGAATAAATATTTGTTGATGGCTGGCATTAGCTGAGTAACTCTGGTGTGCCAGACATTGCTATAGGTCTTCCCATGAATGAAATCATGCTCACTTTCACAACCCTGTTATTATAACAATTTTACAAGTGAAGAAACTGGATCAGAGACATGGAAATACTAAGTAACTTGCCTAAGAACTGATAAATTCAAGATTTCAGTATCCACAGTCTGACATCAGGACCTGGCTGTGGAAATATTGTCTTAGATTACTCAGGCTTACAAACATTAACTCGCACGAAGCCACACAGCTCCAGGCTGGCAGAGCCATGACTAGAACCCATGTCTACCTATCTTGGAAACTGTCGTCCTTTCTTCTGCTTCATAAGACTAGGGAAAATAAGTTATCTGCAATGTTCCAGTTCTTGGGTTGGGTGATGGTTTTATGGATACTTATTATATTTATATACTAAACATAATCTGAAATTTCAAATTTGGTTAAACAACTTATATTTTTATTTATTAAATCTGATATCTGATCTCACTTATGACAATCATTGTTTTTTAACTTTGTCATTGGATTTGGGTCCCAGAGAGTCTGGATTTTGAAGCCAGACTGATTCGGGTTCAAATCCTGATTCCTCCACTCAAGAGATAAACATGCTTGTGTCAGAATTGTCATATGTTAAAGAGAGATCATAGTAATACCTCCTGAGGTTGTTGGAAACAGTAAATGAGATTTTTGTACAGGATTTAGCACAGTACTCAGTGACACTAAGTGTTCAATGGCTGTTCTCATTAACTTGTCATGGTTTTATAGAGCATGTCTGTATGCTACAATTTGTGTGGTACTACAAATTCTCCACATACAGTATTAACTTGTGAATGGGACTCCCCTTGTTCTTCTTGCTGATGACCAAGAGAAAGTGGCATCTAGTCACTCCCTTTTTGTTTCTGAATACTCCCTTTGGTCTGTCATGATGTGCTCCCAATTCATTGTCTAGCTGACATGCTCTTAGTAAAACAGACCTTTTATGGTGCATGGTGGGGGAGGGTCACTTAGAATCCCTAAAGTTTGGATGCTATTGTCTTCCCTGTTGGAGATGCTTGAAATACTGGTAATTACCTTTGAAATTTTACCTTGGACTCAATGAGTTGCTTGGGAAAGGGAATAGCCTTATCTGATGTAGGTTGAAACTGAATGTATGAAAAGCAAGATATTGATGCTGAGAATTCTGTCACAATAGGGTTAAGAAATGATTACACTGGTTTTCCACTGGCCTTCCTCCTCCTACTTTCTTATTGGTGCGAGTGTCTTCACTGTTTAACTCCTTAGGGAGGGCACCAGATGCCACCTATTCTCTTCTCTAACCCACACATCCTTTGATGAAGTTACCTTTCTGCATTCCCATTTGTCGTGGCATCAAATCAGACATATTAATGAATTCATCTTAACATACTAAGGACTAAAAACGATTCTAATAACCACCACCTAAGCCACAAACTTTTTTTCCAACACCCCAATCTTCTAGTAGCTTCCTAAAAGATAAGGGAGACCATGCAAGACCCCTTAAATCATACCACATTATCAGTCGTCTGTTCTGCTGCTTCACATGAATGCGAGGGAGAAGTAGTGCAGATAATCTAAAGATCATTTCCACTCCGTTTGGGAATTCACCACACAGTGTTGTTGAGCTGATGTGCTTTGCTAATTATGTTCTACTTAAGCTAATATTGAAATTGGTTCACATTTTTTAAGCTCATCTGGTCCAGAAAAGGGAAGGAGATAGTGTGACCCATGTTCAAATGAAGGAAAGCTAACAATGATCATGAGAGGGACATAAGCACTCTGAATGTAGATTAATAGATCTGGAAAATAATGTAAAAGGTTCAAGATGCAATTTTGCCAATAACACATGAGTAGAATAGGCCCACTTAACCCGTGTGACTCACTGGAGCAGTCTTCCCAATTGTCTGCCCAGAATCTGAAATCCTCTTCATTAGTTGTCTACACGAAAGGGTGTTAATCATAACATAATGAAAGTTAAAGCATTATAAAACCTAAGAGGGGTAACACATTTCTTAGCAGGTACATCAGCAGTTCATCTGACTAAATCATTAGACATTATAGTCACCTAGTAGAAAGCTCTTAAGGGGTGGAAGTTATCCAGTTGTACCTGGGTTCGGGACGTGCACTCACACGCTCCAGGCAGCTATGGTAAGGCTACAACAGCACTGAGGTGAGACAACCTTTGCCACTTTCCTTCCCATTTCTTTAGTCTCCTGCTCGTGGCAGACACACAGGATTGGCAACGATACCAAATAAATTCTTTCCTGTTTTTCTGAACAACAGGGCTTTCAAGGGATTTTAGAGATTTTGAAGATCTTCAATTTTCTTTCAAGGCATGTCATTTAGAGCTAAAACCTAACTATATGTTGTATTTCCAATCCCTACAAGCTGCAGCAAGGGACCATGGAGCTATTAAAATTTTTCCTTCTTCTCTTTGCAGTCTGCTCCCAGTTCTCAAGAGGAGTGTATGCCATCTTTGGATTCTATGACCAGATGTCAATGAACACTCTCACATCCTTCTGTGGGGCCCTGCACACGTCCTTTGTCACGCCCAGCTTCCCCACTGATGCAGATGTGCAATTTGTCATCCAGATGCGCCCAGCCTTGAAGGGGGCTATTCTGAGTCTTCTGGGTCACTACAAGTGGGAGAAGTTTGTGTACCTCTACGACACAGAAAGAGGTAAGAAGACACATCTGTTCTCTTTGAATATTCATATAACAATAGTATTCAAGATTCCTCAAGTCACGTTTCTTCCTTTCTCTTCCAAAAAATAAAATCTAATACTCCTTTTATCTTATATATTTATTGGTGATATTTTTACTTCAACTTTGGAGTTATAGTTTTGCTCTTCCAAATGTGCATATGATCCACTCACTCCATCAAACCACTGCTGTTGATAATTAAGTCAAAATATTGAAGCAATGGTAATTTTAGAACCTAATATTTCAAACTTTATATATAACATATATGATAACCCTCACCCTGAAATGGGGTTTGGAATACCCCCCTAGTGGAGTCAATGCTATTGAAAAATTATTCCTTTTCCTCCCAACTACCCCACAAAAGAAAACTTAGGTTGTCAAAAATGCCCAAAAGAAGACTCATCTAAAAGAGAGCCCTAATTTGGAAGTTTTAGAAATGTAGTCCTTTAAGAAACTATAGTTATTGTCACTTCACAGTGAGAAAACTAAGGCCCCAGAGGAATTATGTTCTTTTCACAAAGCAGTTTAACTATAGAGCTGGAACACTGTTGTCGGTGTTCCCTGCTTCTAATGCTTATTCTACCAGGTCACACTGAATCTTCGACTTAAAGGTCCTCAGTAGTTATCTAATGAAAATAATGAGTTTAGACAAGCTAGACTGGACTTTGGAGATGGCTGGTTTTCTAAAAGTGAGCTAATTATTAAGAACACATTTCATGGAAACAGTTTCCAAAATTAAGAGTCTAATCTTACATGGTATACAGGTAGGTGTAATTGTTAACTGGCTAGAGCAACACATCACAATTCAGTTAAAGAGACTCCTCTAAAACCCAGTTAACCTTGAAGTGTTCCTCAGTAAAACCAAGGCAGCCTACACTATAAGATTCCAAAGGAAGAACTTCTCTAGTATTCATTGGCCTGTGACTCTGCTCATAGGTGGGAATGGGACAGTCTGACTGACTCAGAGAAGGAAGGGGTAGATGGAGCACTCTCACTAGTGGTAGGTCCTTCAACCAGGAGAACAGGCTCTTTGGGGTGCCTTAACGGAACATTTTGTTCTTGAGAACACAGAGTACTTTTCAGTTCACTCTCATTTTGGTTCATCATCAAGCCCTGTCAGGAAATACTAGGACTTACATATTTGCCTGTGCTACTTAGCTGCAAAATATTGTCAAATTACATGAGCCGAAGCAGAAGACCAGAGATTTGTTCAGCTCTGTCACTGGCTCTTTAACCCAAACCAACTCTTTGAGATTCTCTTGTTCTTAGTCCCTTCACTGAAGATGTTTTCCTCCTTAATGTAATATTCTGTGATTTTTTTGTGATATTATGCCAGATAAAGGACAATTTGTATCATGTTACAAACCCTAACATATATTATCAGTTAATCAATTAATTATACAAGCTATTATCACCCTCCAATAGTGTTATTGTTTTCTTGAAATAGGCACTTATGTAGTTCCGATTGGGGTATTCAGAGAAAGATATTCATAAAACCACTCAGGAACAACATGGACACTCTCAGAGTGTCACACTACAGACTCTGATGGCTTCAAGACCTGTGAAAAGGTAGCAGTCTAGGAAAATAGAATTTTTAGAGGAATCTGGCTAAGAGGAGGTAGGTGTTGAAGGAAATGTAAGTTGTGAATTTCAAGAGAAGCTGGAGATGGGGCTTTGGGACTGGCAAAAAGCATAAACAAAGGGCAGAATCATGCAAGAGTGCTCTGTGTTCCTACTGAGCCATGCCAGTCACACATACAAAAATAGTTTGAACATTCAAATTTATAATTTGCTAACTTTGAATGCATTTCATTTCTTTTAAACACTGAGGATGAGTTAGCTTATCTCCAAGGACTTTATACAGTATCATCCAGCTCATAGCAATCCTATACTCAGAACTGAAGGCAGCTTATCTTCTGAAACTTTTTAAAAAGTAAATACCAGTTCTACTAATAACTGCTCATTTAATGAGAAACATGAGATGCAGTTAATGTATTTTGTCCTCACTGACATGACCATTCTTGGCCCATGAAAAGAAAAGGACACAAAAGTTCATCTGTGTCTATTTGTTACCCTTGCGTCATCAAATCACCTCTAAAGAGTAAGGACACATCACAATCTGGGAGCCAAAAGAAAGCTTTCTGAATCATAGGTGTTCATATTTTTTCTTCTGTGGTCAGTTGGCTGGTGAGCTAATCTTCTCTGCTTAAGAACTACTTTTTTACACTCATTCATAAAATGAGTGTAAATTTGTAGCCTTCTTCAAACATTGCACCATGGCCTTGGTCTAACTTTTTCAATGGTTTCCATTGCTCCCACGGGGAAAAAAAAATCTGTTCTTCAAGACTCAACATAATTATACCTCAGCCATCTAACATGGCTTCAGAACTCACTTTACTCATTCATTCATTCATTGATTCATCCAGTAAGTGCTAGGGTAACAATGATGAACAAGATAGACATGGTTCCTACTATTCTCTATTGTCCTCATGAAGAACAATTGGGGGGGGGAATCAAGCCTACAAATAAAATAATTACACATTTTCATAAGATGCTGTGAAGAGAACAAAGAGACAGGTACTAATGAATCGGACCTAACTCTAAAGGGATTCTCAGTTGTCAGCCTCATCGAGAACAGGCATTTAAGTAGGGAACTAAAGGATTAGGGGTCATCCAGGTTGTAACCTGATGGGACAAGCATCAAGCAGTGGAGATAGCAAGTGGAAAGGTCCTGGGCATGGGAGAATTTGGCATGAAGAACTGAAAGAAGTTAAGTATGGCTAAAGGGTAGTGAAGACATTTCCGGTGCCTGAGATGAGCCTATTAGACAGAAGCCAGATCATAGCTATGCAGTGTGGACAGGAGCCATGGTAAAGAGTATGGATTTTATTCTGGCTGCACTGGGAATTCACTGGAAGATTCTGAGTTTGGGGGGGGGGGGCGTCACATGATCTAAGTTTCCAAGAGAATGGAGGGTGAAACAAGAGAGAAAAATGAAACCAAAAGGCAATTATGTAAATCTAGGTGGGAAATGATGGCAGCATAGGCCTGGCTAGAGTTGGAAAAAGTGCATAGAGTTGAAATTCATTTTGAGCAAAGAATCAGCAGAAATGGGAGATGATTGACTATGGGATATAAAAGAAAGGATTCGTGGTTGATGACTAACTTTTGGCTTAAAAGACTGTGTGAGATGAGATGGTGGTGATGTTAGGTGGTGGCCAGGAGCAGAACCAGTTTTGAGGAAGAATTTTTGCCGACCTCTGGATGCCCACAGAATCCTTTTGTCTATGTTATTCATTTGGTACCTAACATAATCACTCTGCTATTGCACTGGGTCTGCTATATACTTCCCCAAGCCCTTCTCTGAAACATGAAAATAGATAATTGGTTAGCGCCTTGACTTATAGTTAGTTCCTCCCTTAATAATTAGCACAGACCTGGGTTTATACATAGTGCATTCCCAACTTCATTAATTCATCAAGAATAAACCACTTCTTTTTTCAGTGTTGTTCTGGAAAGGGGAGAAAAAGAAGGGAGGGAAGGGAGGATGACAAGGGAGGGAAGTGAGGAAGGGAATGAAGGAGAAGGAGGGAGGAAGGGGGGAAGATGTGGCCCACTTTTAAAAATTATTGAATAAAATACAGTTTTCTCCCATTTTGTACAATGATCAGCTATTGCATTAGTAATAACAATTATTGAAATTACAACTGTGAACTATACTTTTAAAATATTATAAATGGTAAGAGCGAAAGGGAAAACAGAGAGACAGAAGGTAGCACCTATAATTACATTCCAATAAGCTAAATATATAAATGATGTGACTCTACTGTGTAAGAGCGGGGATGAGTGAGGAGCTGAAAAATGGGTTAAACATTTTAGGACGTTTAAAAGAGCTATAGCAAATCACGGCCATATTAGCTCTGAGGTCACGAAACACTGGATGAATTTCAAGGGTTCATTGGCTACACTTTGATTTCTGTCTGCAGAAAACAATTTGAATTTGTGTGTGCATGTCACCACTTTGCTTCGTTGTTAAAATATCACCTTGGTTTATTCATACAAAGCTTAAAACCATGCTCTTGGTGCTATGTACATAAACATTAAAAAATTCAGCTCCTGGCCCTCCCTGGTGGTGCAGCGGGTTAAAGCACAGCACTGAGAATCTAAAGCCGCTTCCGCATGAGTTCAATTCCCGCCTGCCCCGGAGGAGACAGCATGGCGTGGCAGACCTCTCCTGGCCCGCCCGCTGCTCCCCTCAGCAGTGTACTTTGTCGATCTGCCTGTTCTGTTCCCCACTCTGTCTCTGGTGAGGCCTCTCACCGCCCCTGAGCCTCTGGCCTGTACCCCAGTTCTGTATGCATGAATAAATAAATCTTTAAAAAAAAAATTCAGCTCCTGATAAAATGATGAAGCTAAGCGTGAGACCTGCCCCTTGGTATTCTGTCCTTTGTATTGACACCCCTTTTTTATTTACCCAAGGCTCCTCACTATGTCTATATTTGCCCTTCTTGGCAGAAGCAAAACCTTGACATCTCTGTCCCAACCTGCCTCCACACCCCCATAAAAACTTTCCTGTCCTGTATTTATTGCCACCGATGAAAAGTCTTTCTCTGTTAGTGAAAACAAATCAACTGACCGATTAATGCATGCTAGCTATTCGATAGCTACTAATGACATGAGGTAGTAGGGTATCCCGGGAAGAAATAACCATTCAGGGCAGTGCTTTCTGTGGAACAGATCTTTAATCCATAGTGTGACTTTCTACCTCTGGGCACCATGGATCCAATCTGCGAGATCCCTTGCCCACAGGCCTTCCTGTATAGAAAATCCTAAAACGATTCCAGGGAAGTGATCGTCTCTTCCAGTTATCTGTTAGACCTATCTTTTGGGTGCAAGTGACCTACTTCTTTGCGATGTTTGCATTTCCCCCAGAACAGCGACGTACTTGAGAACTGCAGCCAGACTCTCGCACACCTGACAACTCTCCTTGGCTTCAATGGGCACAGCCCACAGAGATTAAAGAATCTGGCCCAGGCTGTGGCTCTCAGCTTAGATAATGAGATAATAGCTCTAGGTGCCCTTTGAGGCAACTAGTCCCTACCTTCTCGCCACTGTTCAATAAACTCCTGCTGTTTCCCATTCTAAACCTGAAACTCCCTACTCAGTTCCCAAGTAACTCTCTGGAAGTCAACAGTCTTCTAACAGATCTTTTTGCTCTAGAAGGTTGTGCAGAATCATGGGTAGTGACAACTAACCCATCGGTCAACAGGAAATTACTGGGTTTTAGTGCTATCTCATACGCTAATCCACTGGCAGCGTTTAAGAGAATTAGGCCCTGCCGGTGAGGAGCAGACAGCCCTGCTGCTAGAATAATGATTTATGTCAGGCACCTGGAAGAAAATAATTGAGCCTGACCATTCCCACATCAACACCCATTAGAATGCGCACCTTTTGAAAAGATTTAAGTGTTGCCAGATAGCTAGTGAAGTGGGGAAATGTTGGAAGCTCCTAGAGGGTTCAAGAGGTAAAGAAATTTCCCAAGACAAGGCAAGAAATGCGTTTCCTCAGAGAACTGTGAATGTGAGAGGTTTCAGTCTGGCTGGCTTTGAATTCCACTAAGGCACAGTGGAGCTTCATTCCTCACACCTTCTTGCATGTTATCATTTACCACCTACTTGCATAACTGAGCTCAGGCCCTTGTATCCAGTTCTGTCCCAAACCAACCACAATGTCTCTGTCCTTATTCTGTTTCTCCACTTCTGTCTGCCTGTCTCTCTCTTCCTCCCTCACCCCTTCCTCTCTTTTTACACACACACAATGTCAATCAGTCATACACATCTAGAAATCCCTACTGTTGCCATTTTATCATCTTAGTTTGATAAGCGCAATTGCCATTTCTTAAGCAATACCATACCCTAAGTTTATGGATTTTTCACATTTAATCCTCATGGCATCCCAGCCTCTTTACAACTGAGGAAACCAAAGCATAAAAAAGTTAAATGCGGCTTCCAGAGCCAGCCAGCTTAGTGACTGAAGCAATGAAGTGACCATCTCCATCCTGGTCTGCCACATCCACCCTCAGTTTGCTGTTCACAGGCTGACGCGCTGCCTTCCACACTTCGAGCAGTGCAAACTGTGATTACCTCTGCTGTTCATCTCTCCTTGGGTCCTTCTTCAAAGGACCTGGTAACTAGGCCTTTCTGCCTTTGCTGTCTTCCTGTGGACACACTCCAGTTGTCAATTTCCTCTACAAAGCCTGACGTCCACAAGGGTATACGGAGGGTCCCAGTTTTCTGGGGATCCAGACAGGTAGCAGGTCAAAAACCCAGGTTTAAAGTTCACATGATTTGCAGAAGCAATAAATGGGATGAGAGAAATCATTTTGCCCAGAGAGCCCATGCAGTCCTGTGCTGGGGACCTGGCCCAGAAGCAAAACCAAGGTGCGCATTCCTTTCTGGCACAGAGTTTCCAGAGCACAGAAGAATTCGAACCTGTAGGTTCTCATCACAAAGGGGCTATTGGTTGGGGAAGCATAAAGTGAGGAGAGACCAGTGATAGGTTCTGCCATAGCTACTTGGTAGGGACTTTAAAGAAGAAACAAAAAGGTGGGGGGCAAGGAGGAGCAGAGTTTCACATAATTTTTCCCTCCTCCAGGGGAAGAGCTGATCAAAGGGTATGTGAAGGTAACAGATGGCTCCAATTCCAGTCATGTCCATTTGCCTTCTGGGAAAAGGGAAGGCAAGAGAGTTTTTATTGAAGCTCAAGCTACTTTTTACATCTGAATAAATTAGGAAGGCCCAGAGAGTACATTGCCCTGTGAGAGACAGATACTAAATTCCCCTGTTTGAGCAGCAATAATCAGGGTTGACAGTACCTGAGACATTCGGTCGCTTCCGCAGCCTGCCTAATCTATTGTGATGAGTCTTCAACCATGAGAGCATTTGGAGAGCCTGCACAATAATAATCGTGAATGACTGTTTGGACTGGATTGTGAATAGAAGACTGTACATATGTCTGTAATGAGAATTTCATTGAAAATGAAAATACTGAAGCTGTCATATTTTTTAATACTTCGATTTGCACATCCTTGACTGCTTGGGGCATAAAAAGGGAAAGTGCCGAGCAATTTGTTGTCAGCTCTTGAAATAAATTATCATTTAAACACTTCCTCTCCACAAAGGTTATTAGCTTAGTAGCCTGTTTCTGGGGTCGGACCATCAGAAGAGGGAAAAAAATAATCTCAAGACATTAAACTACCCTTTCAAAAGCTGAATATTAGTTACAGTGGAAATTGTTCTTTCAGTAGCTTAACATATTTTGCTGGAGCTCTCCAATGCTGCATATTAGACTGCAGCAACTATTAATAAATACTGTCATATTTTACAGCTGTCATGCAAAGCTGAAAAAAGGCTTCACTGTGATTAGATCCTGTTTACTGTAATATTTCCAGCTCAGACTCAGAAAGGCAGTTTTCCTATAAAGGTATTTTCCATAAGTAGACTATTTCTCCATCAAATGACATGACTAATTTTAATGTATCATTAACTCCTTGGTGACACTGAATTTGGAGTTAAATTGTCTGCATTCCTCTCCAGAGGCACATGAGGCTAAAATGCCACATTTTCCCTGTCGGGTTGTCCATGCTCAGAGATTATGTTCCTGTCAGATGTGCTTTGAGTAGCTTCCCTACCCCACAGAAGACAAATGGGTACTGGTTTGTCCACCTTCTTTTGCCCTGTCGCTCTTGTGACACATTGCATTATTTGCAAGAAAGCAGGTCAGGATTCAGGGTAGGAATGACACATCAGTGGGCTAGCCAGAAATTCTGCTTCCTGCGCTAAAATTCCATCACAGGTGCAGAAGACACAAATGTCCAGGCCCCTGCCCTGCATGGGCTGCTTGGAATGGTGGTCACATCTCAGGAAAAGGATGACAGTTGGCAGGGTTCTTTTGGCTCTGACCTTCCATTGCTTTTCACTGAACTCCATGACAGAGTAACACTCACTAAACTGAACATGTAGTTCCCAATGAATGTGTGGGCCTTCATGCCGGCGAGAGCTAGCAAGGGTGTTCCAGCAGTTCAAGGTTAGAGCCTGCGACGAAGTTCTCAAGAAGACTATCTGATATGCTCCTTGGGGGACAGACTTTAGTGTGCACATATCTACAAATGTGATTTTAAGGTTCATCCCTGGGGCCCCCTTTAGACAACAGTTAAAACCAAATTAGGGTTTTCATGGAAGTTAAACAAAAGAATTTGTCTAATAATGTCTTCAACACTATAACGTGCTCAATAAATTCCACCCCACTATTTTATTATAATAGAGCAGTGGTTCTCAAACAGGAGAGAGGCTGGCTGCCGCCTGCAGGGATATTTGGCGATATCTGGAGCCATTTTTTTTTTTAAGATTTATTTATTTGTTCATACAGAGCTGGGGTACAGGCCAGAGACTCAGGGGTGGTGAGAGGCTTCACCAGACACACACAGAGTGGGGCACAGAACAGGCAGATCGACGAAGTACACGCTGAGGGGAGCAGCGGGCGGGTCAGGAGAGGTCTGCCGAGCCATGAGGGTCACCTCCGCGGCAGGCAGGGATCGAAATCATGCGGAAGCGGCTTAAGCTTCTCAGCGTTGTGCTTTAACCCGCTGCGCCACCAGGGAGGGCTCTGGAGCCATTTCTAATAGTCAGTAGAGACCAAGAGTGCTCTAGATGCCTAATGATGCCCAGGACGGTGTCCCCATTTGAACAAAGAATTAGCTGGGCCAAAATATCAATACTGGCAAGGTAGTGAGTGGATGAAAGGTTGCAGGACCCCGCCATGTGATTGTCAATGACCCAATCTAGCATGTGCTGTCTCACAGTGCATAGGCTGGTGTTGGGGCCCAAGTTCAGTAAAACATAGAGCCTTTGGCTGTGACAAATTTACATTACGATTAGAGGCAGGATAGGATGAATGCACATGAAGTAAAGCTAAGTGCAAAACAGTGTGAGAGCCAATTTGGTGTGATAGCGATTCCAACTACTTTGGGAGTCCAAATAAGAAAACGCTCACATGCTCCGTGGAAGAACTTGTACATTTTCTCTGAGCCCACTCAACTGCCTCCCCTGGCAATGACCTTGCCTTTAGTGCTAAGGCCAAGTTGGTGGCTAGAACCGCCACAACATGGCATTCCCATCAATGCTCCCAAACGTCAGAGCTCTGGGCAAGAAACACAATTAAAAGAAAAACCAAAAAAGGAACAATGTTCCTTTTACTAAATGGAAAGCAATTACAGAGCTGTTGAAAATAGGCAGTAAACAAAGAGAGGGAGGGGAATACTGGCAAAATTCCATTTTCCCAACTAATCCTGTAGCAAAATGCAATTTGCAACAAAATCAACAGTGTTCTCTCTCCCTCTCTCTTGCAGTCAAACACATTGTTTGGCATCAGCGCCCTTACGTGATGCCTTAGCAGCAAGGTGTGTGGAAGCCAGGAAGACAGAATGCAACTGCAGAGGAGGGCGGGGTAGAGGTTAAGGTGAAGCACAGTTCACTCGGCTCTGCCCTCCTACTTCCCCCCTCAGTCTCAGTCTCCTCAGAGCATCTTCATTCAGAGAAGAGGGGCACATAGGGACTACATCACTCCCCATTTTTCTGGACCCTTTCCAATCAATAAGTTACCCGTGTCGGCTGCTGTCCTGCTTTGTCGCCTCCACAAACGATCTGATTAATTCTCTGGTGCTAACTGCCTCAGCGGGCTTTCGCGGCAGTAGAACAGAGGCTAATTAAGATCATGTCAGGCGCAGAGGCTGACAGGTTATGTTCCTGGGCCACGCTGAACTTTTAAAGGGTGCTTCAACTTCACTGCGCTTGGCCAGGCACTGATTCCATACCAGGCCTCTCATTTATTTCCACCCATCCCTGAGTCAACGGGCCTCCATTTTGTCAAGGATTTATATCCTTCTCCTTGGGGTAATTAGCTGCCACTGTGCTCACAATCAATTGCATTACTTTACCTTCCCTTTATTTGAATTTTTAATATGCTTGTAAGCAAAAATAACATTTCCATCCTAAATCACATGCACTCATACGCGTGCACGTGTGTGTGTGTGTGTGTGTGTGTGTGTGTGTGTACGCGCATGCGTTACCAGCATAGAGCCCAGGGAGGTGAGTTTAGGACAAATAAAGGGAGCCCTACTTCTCGCAGCAGGTAGAAAATGAAGGCAACATATGGAACTCTTTGCAGCAAGTGGTGGATTAGACTGAAAATATAAATAGCTTCTCCCTTCCCCCAAATAACGTCTTAGATTAATTCATGGGTGACAGAACCATGGTGAGTTATTGGTTGAAAGAGTTATTTGGAGATTTCTCTACACTGAGGTTAACACAAACTGCAGTGTAGATTTTAAGGGCCCATACTTGTCACTCAGAGGAAGGTAGGTATTGGCATTCTATGCTCCCAGCTCTAAAGAGTAATCTCAAGTGTCTTCTATGCATCTAGGAGGTGGGAGGTATGCTGAGAAATAGCATTCTGACAGGAACATTCTGTCTCTTCTCATGGAATCAGAGGCCCTCCATGTATTGAGTACACCATGTTCTAAGAGGTGGTGGGCACAGTGGTGAAGGATGTTGAAGAAAAGCCTGATCAAACCACAGCCTCGGTTCCACACCCCACTCTGCCACAATAGCTGTGTGGGCCTGTACAAGTCACACACTTTGCTGATACTCACTTTCCCTAGGTGTACAAGGAGGGAGTGGACTCAACCATCCCTCAATGCAGCTTCTGAGTGCAGGGTTATGTTTCAAGGGCATGCTGTTATTATGGATGTGAATGAAGCGCAGTAACTGCACTTAATAAGATCACAGTTTAGAAAAGGAACATAGACAGGTAAATAAGTAAGGAGGCTCTGGAATGATTGTTTTAGGTTCTAAAATTCTTGTGGGCTATTATAATACTTCCATTTAAAATGAAACCAGAGCTTCATTTTGAAGGTTTGAGGGTTATACAAACACAAATAACCACCACACTGGTTTTGGATATTCGCCAGAGACGCTGAACACACTCAAAGTCTCCTCTTCTCACCCCTTAGTGTTCAGGCCTTAACCTTGGTGGGACCCTGCTAGGTGCAGGAGAAAAGGAAGCTGTGTCTAGCTGGTAAAATAGGATGTCCCACGAGATCTTCAAACATGTTCTGATAGATCTTGATGTCAAGGACTGCCACCACACACTTCTAACAGGTGATCTTGTAACCGGGTTTGCTGGATTGTCAATAGTCCCCTTGCCTCCACTGAAATTCTTTTCTGACTACACCCTTTCAGCTCTTAAAACACAGCTCCACAGAGTCATCTGAAATCTCAAATGACTTTACCTTCTGTTAAATAAATAGATTATTTTCCATCAAAAATAATATGAATTTCTACAATAGTAGATAATGCAGTTTTTTTTCTTAAATATATCCAATCTCTTTAAAGAGTCAAAATAGTTCATTAGACAGCTACAATTTACCATGAAATTTCCAGAGGCTCTCCCAAGTCTACATTCATAGATCTAATCCCCCCCCCCCAATTTCTTATGTAACTGCCCTATGGAACGTGAAATTCAACATGCCAAATTCTGAATTTGTCATCTTCCCCAAAAACCCAGTCCTTGACCTGTATCCCCAGGCTCAGTGAATCTGGGCTCCCAGTTGATCAGAGCAGAAACCATCATAAGGCTCTCTTCACATCATGCAATCTCATCAGCCAAAAACTTCTGCTATATTACCACCACCCCTGACTCAAGCTCAGACCACCCATCACCTCCAACACCTCCTAGCTGGTCTCCCTGATCTTCCCTCCTCTACTCCTGACAGACCACCAGCTTTCCATCAGGACAGGAGAATCTGCTGTGCCATGTGGTCACCACCCTGGTCGAGGGTCAAACTCAAGCCACAGTGGCTGGTGACAGCTTGACAGCGCTCAGACTTTAACCCCTGTGCCACCAGGGAGGCCCTCATCCCTTATCTAGTTTCTTAGCGTGCACAGAAGGCCCTCATGATATATAACTAAGCTCTGACCCCCTCTGTTAGCCTTCTCTCCTCCTATCCCTTGTTCACACTCCTTACCAAAGATGCCACCTTCCTGGCTCAGCTAACTTAGAAGCAGAACAAACATTTTAGTGCTGGGAATTTTAGTTACAGGTTTCTAGTTAAGGGCTGAGCCCATAGTTCCCTGAGTCTCAGACAGCACAGAATCATTAACATCTAAGGACTCTCAAGGGCTAGGATTTAGCCTACACTATTTCATATCAACCACTGATGTGTAGATATCCATACAAATTCTCTAGACACTACAGGAGCATACTAATTTCCATAGATTCCATGAACAGGTAAATAAGGCAAAGTATTCCAAAATGGCTGTGTTGTGAATGTGAGAAAGGTGAAAAGCGGTATGAGAGCTGAGACACACAGTTCTCAGTTATCTGTACCAGTGAAGCAGGCCAGGCACAGATAATCCAAAGGGTATTACTATGGACATGAAATAGTGCCTTTTCAGGACAGATTTTCCTTCTTGCTTCTATCCTGCTTAGGCCTGGTTGAGTATGGGGATAAAGGGAGCCACCCTGGGGTGGGGGAGGATCTTTAAAGACATTCCTTCAATTATCATTTCCCCAAAGACAGGATGTAGCCCTCTAAGGGACTGCCTGGGGAAGTAGAAGTGGAGGAGGGTGGCACAGAATAAAAGACTCCATGGAGAGAAGGTACTGCCGACTTTGCTGTTCTGGTAATGAACAAAGATAATCAACGATGAACATCATCATAAGCCTGGTAATTTTTGCTAAGAGATTTGAAATGAGGCTTTACCTTGCTTAAGAGATATTTTTTTCAAAAATTCTTAAACAGACATGTCAGGCTAGAACATCTTTAAACCTCTTTTTCACCTGATGGGGTATCCAAACACTACCTCAACTAAAAATTGGTTAATTTTAAAAAGAAAATGTTTCACGTTCTTATGACTGAGATTTCAGGCTCTGAAAATTTAACTGGTCCCATGTTTTAGGAACTAGCGAGTATGTAATCTGTCATTCCACTTAAAATGTGGAATTCCAACAATCTAAAGGCTAGCCACAGACTTATCACATTTAGCCTCTTCTACTCTTCGTTCTTTTCTCTACATAATGGCAGTGATACACCCTGTCTTACAGGGATAAAGAGGAATGGCATCGCAACATGGGCTAGAATCAAATGCCGCAACTTGAGTGGGCAACTGTGGATCAGAGTGAGATGGCAATCATCACGATGCCTTCCACGGGCCTTTACCCAGCTCACTCATAGAGTTTATGTCTCTTTCCAGTCCTTGTACTCACCTACCCAGCTCGCCCAGCCAGTTCCATTCATCCTTGCATTGATTAACAAGTCAGTAAGTCATCAAATTAAATAAGGAAAACATGCAAATGCTAATGCGGCTGGTGGCTTCTGTGATATATTTCCCTGGGTCATATCATGGCTAGAAGAATGGCCACAGACACTGGGCTCTGGGCGGCAAGGGTAGATATTAAGGTGAGGTAATAGCTGTACCTACATCATGATGGTTGTGTGGATGACAACCATGAAAGGCAACCTGTGGACACTTCCTGGCATCCAAGTCCCATTCTGTAAGTGTCAGCCATTATTATGATGCTTCTTACTGGAGTCGCACGAGAGGGGTGGCCACTGAGTCCTAAAATAAAGGTCCTTGTTACCCTATGCGGAGGCGGTCTATTCCATGCCTTGGTTCCAGCCTGCTCCTCTCCTATGGGCTGATTTTAGTTCTCCTCTATGAGAATCAGAATCCCTTCTTAGGATGGGATCTGGGAAGCTCATTTACATAACATGGAGGTGGAAAGGGCTAATGATGATCCCACTGAAACATCTCTACATTTTAGGCAAGTGCAGGAAGCCTTGGGGCAAAGGAAGGACACCTTGCTTTTGGGGCCACAATGCTGGTGATGGGGGGGGGGCTCACTTGCTTCCTGCCTGCTTGACTTCATGCTCAGCCCCCTGTCTACCCTGTATACTGCTGCGGCTAGACCCAGTATGAAGGGAAGAGACTACCAGAAAACCTAGACTGATGCATTTTTGTGACACTACTGGGCACATATTCTGAAGAAGAAGAATAAAGAAAATGGCACTGTCTTTGTGTATAAGCAAATAGAAATGCCTCAAAGCAATTTAAACTGAACAGACAACCTCTTTGGAAAATTTTGAAACCAGTGGCTCCACAAAAATATCTTTATTTTCAATTTTTAATGATCTGACAGAAAGTGGGGCATTTATCTTTTCTGACACATTTGAGGCACCCTTGTATCTGTAGGGTGCATATTGATCCCAGAATTATGGCTCAGTTTGAGTTGGACCCTCGCCCAGCGCATCGCCTGTGGCCACTGTCATAGGATCCAATGACTCGGGCCTTTGCGTGCGTGGTTCATGCCTAGGAACAAAGACAACACTTGGAGAAGGCATGTGGGACTCTCGTCAGTTTTGGGGAGATCACAATAGGATTCTTTTGTGGCCTAAAAGATGATCAGATATGATGCCAACGGCCCTCACTATCAGTCTCCAACTATCTGAAGTCAGTATCCCCCAAACTCAGTTTGCTCATGTGTTACTTCAGGGGCCGCCTCACCAACCAGGTATTCCGATGCTGTGGAACAGTGGCCGTATATTCTGAGTGCAGAAACATGACATGTGATCTGAAAACGTGTTTTCTTTTCTTCCTGGTCTTGACAAGACAGGCCTAAGACATTAATCTGCTCTGACATGCATCAGCTGAATGGCCTTGAAAACGAACCTCTCTGAGCATTTGTAAAATGTCAATGTTTATAGTATTTACCTAATTAGACTGTAAGGAGAGCTAAATGATAGGGTTAACGTGCTTAGCACGGTGTCTGGTAATTAGAAATGTACTCAGTAAGTGGTAGCTATTATTGCTTATGATAACGATTAAAATTTTACAAAACATCAACATGAAATCACATTTAGTTACTAACTTCAGGAATCACCTCTGAGAACAGAAGGAAGACACATGCAATTTGGACTGTCCAGAAAATCCTAGATGCCTTATCACTGTATCTCTAGGCACTGCCTCCCTTTTGGTTTAATAAGGATCTTAGAAAAAGTGATGGAAAGAAGACGAAAATAGGAGGCAAAGGCGACCTTCTCACTGACCCTATAATTCCTTATAGCTGCCGATAAGCTATTTAGAACTCTGTGGATCTGATTTCTGCTTCTAGCCCCCACCTTTCCTGCGCTCTGAATGTTCCAACTCAAAATTAGAGAAATATTCACACAAGTTACTTGCTCTCATGATCTCACCTGATATGTCACTGAAAGCTGGAAATTATTGCTTAACTGGAATCCACTGAAATGAAAGAACCGTTATTCTCGTTATTATTCTTCAAAAGAGAGGTGACCACTTCACTCTGCCAAGCACTTTGCCCATGTCCTTTATTTCCATTCATACCCATTGAGGACGATGCAGGTGCATCATTACTGCTCTACAGGTGGAAAGAATCTATATTCCCAGAAGAGGGCGTGACTTGTCCAAGGTCACACAGCTACTGAGTAATGAAAGCAGAACTGGAGCCCAAGTTTCCGAACATCCAACACCTTAATCTTTCTACTGCACCCAACCCCAGATAATCTTAGCTTTATTGTTACATTTGGGGCAATGAAAAACTCGGGTTTGGGGGGAAGAGTGTGTGCGCTAATGAATAATCAGTTCCCCAGACTAGTACACCCATGACTGAGCACTTGTGAAGTGCCAGGCTCTATGCCTCTAAAATGCACCATCTCCTTTAATCTGCACAGTTTTACAAGGAAGATTCTGTCACGATTTGCCTTTTTCAGATGAGGGGGCAGAGGCATGTTAAGGTTATGTGATTTGCTCTGTGCCGCCTTCCTAGTACTAGATGTCCTGGTCCCCAACTCCCAAGAAAGTGTTCTTCCTGCTACTCCACACTGACAGGCACTCCAGCTCTCTTATTAACAAGGAAGGAATGTTATTTTTAAAGTTGCTTTAGGGCAAATAGATAAGCCAGTCCTTTCTCAAATCCTCACACTGATAGAGAAGTGCAGAAAGCAAGCAAATCATGCCTAATCCCAAAGCCATGACTGTGCGACTTCAGAAGGACAGCTGGGGACACAGAACCCGGGAGAGGGAACTCGGGGGAGGGTTCACCTTCTCTTACGTACTCACACCCTGGGCTGCAGTCGCAGCTGCTTCTCAGCCCAATCAAAGGGCAAAGTAAAAGTAGTTGGTCTGCAGCTCCCTTCCTCCCACGGGGAGTTTAGGCCCGGATTAGCTTCCAATCTCTCCCACATCCCTTTTCAAAAATGCCCCATATGCTTTTCCCTAGAACGCTGCAAGATACCCGGAGCCAAGTCCAAGTTCTTGTCACTGGGGAAGACAATGGTTGCACACCTCAGCGACAACACACTTTTATGAAGTACTTTCTCAGCCTTCTTCACCCTTGAGTGTATGAACTGGGGGTTTATTGCCCTCTCCTGGACCCTCCGAGGGGGATAGCCAGATCTAGGAGTGCGGCAGGGTGTGGGTGGCTCTGGCTAACTCTCTCACTATGACTGAAACTTGACCATCCACATTTTCTTGCCTCCAGAAGCCCTTCCCCCCGAGAATACAGATGAGTGCAAATCACCCAAAGACAGGAAAGGTGAAACTCCACGTGCACATTTAGTCTGGGAAAGGGAAAAATCAGTTCATTATTTCAAGACCTCTTGAGATGCTGTAAATACACAGTCAACACAGAACAAAGGTCCCTTTTTCCACCCTTACATTATTTATGTGCCATCTAAAAATTACATGCCCGTTCTCTTTCCAGCACTGAGAGAAGCATGCATATTCATGATCTGATAAATATTTAAGTGGGATTTATTTAAATGAGAGAGTCCATTTACAAACATTCCCTGGCTCTGAGATCTTATCCTGGGCACACAGAGGGAGGATAATTTCCTCTGATGCATTCAAAACCTCCGCTGGCCACCTGCCCCCCTAAACTTGGAGCTCTTCCTTGAGAGCTGGTGAATGCCACCCGCAGTATTTCAAGGGAGTCTTCCGTACCTCCTCCCTCCACTCCTGCCTTCCTGCTCTGAGCTCATGCCATAGGATCAGTCGTTGGCAAAATACTAGAGCTGGCAGTTTATTTGGGGGTGGGGGGAGACAGTCACAGCTTTCTTTCCCTAGGCCCTTCTTCCTCACATCAGCCCTACAGCAGCCACTGCCACTGTCATCCCGAGGCTTCCCATCTCGCCCCCACAGGGAGGCTAGTTCTGGGGTACACCAGGTTCCCAAGACTGTACTACCCCTCCCAGGGAGGACATGCATTTTAATGTTGCTAAAGCATTTTGCCAGTACTTATTTTCAAAGCACATATACACACAGTGTTCCATTTGCTTTTCAACACAATCCCAGGAGGCTTCAAAAGCAAGAATCATTTTTTTTCCATCTTAGAGATGAAGCGTAAGAGAGAAGACACCCACTTGTCCAACCTCAGTCACACAGCTAGTGAGTTCCAGAGTTAGGGCTCCATCTCAGGCCGACTCTGCATACGGGGTCTTTCATTACACAAGGCTGTCTTCCTGTTCGGGAAGATGCTGGAGAGAATGTGATGGTAACTGAAAGGGAAGGTTAATGGTGACCGGTCAGCACTGAGGCTCTAGGAGGGGAAATATTTTGGATATCAGGGACTTCAATTCTATCATACAGGTGACTTTCTCGTATGAAATTAACTCTTGGTTTTCCACTCTGAAGCTCATTCCCAGGCACCGTCCTGGCTCTAGGACTGTCCCACCTTCCTCTTTCCCAAATTAAATGCACCTGTTTTTTATCTCAGTTTACCAAAAATTCATGAGCTGATTAGCGATTGTTCATCTGGGGTTGGGTGTTAGTATTAATTAATAGCTCATATAAAACCTCTCCCAGGTCATACACATGCTTAATTGTAAGCCTGGCCCACTGAGAATTATCATCAAAAAGTGCCTAGTGGTCATATGCTTACTTGTGACACTTGGTTGTGACTGATAGCATGTGGCCCTGTGCTAGAGACGCAGGAGGTGTTGAGGGAGAAAGAGAGAAGGCAGCTGGGAGAGAAACACAGACCATGAAACCTGTCATGAGACGGGTCTTAGTCACTTGTGCATGACATAAAAGTATTATCATTGGCCTTTCAGAAAATATAACTAGTCCTATTTACCTCTCATCACCAACTCCTCACCCCACATCCATCTGCTGTGCTGTTCTGTTCTACTCGACTCTGTTGTTTGATAAATGAAAAGGGAACACGTTTTGGCAAATGCCAAGCTTTGTGTTCTGGAGAGTCTGGGCCTCAGAAGGCGTTTTGCAAGCAAACAGCAAGGCGGGCTGGAGGGTGTGGCAGGACACTGCACAGACAGCAGGGCCGCCCAGATGTAATTAAGCACCAGACACAGACCCCAGGAGTAACAGTGGGAAGAGTTCCATGACCAAAACTATATTAGGCAAGTGAAGTGGAAAATGTTTACAAGTCTAATTAGCAATTTGCACAATTCCGGAGTTAAAAATTTTGCTAGTGTCAGGAACTCCTCAGACTGACTATATGGAAGCTGAGCCGGGCCCACAGAAGCAGGGAGCACTAAGATCTTGCTAGTTCGCCACGTCCAGTGACTAAGACACCTACTAAGCCATTCAAACTGTCCAAATGGGAGCATGAACAGTGAGCTGACTCACTTCCAAGACAATAATAGAAGCTAAGGAATGCCAACTCAAGAAATTAATTGCATAGCAGTGGTGCTGATGATGATGGCAAACCTAATTGAGCACTGATTATGGGCTGTGTCCTATCCTGTGCACTCTCCATGAATCGACTCATTGAGTCCTAACAACAGCCCTAGAAGGATCAATAAGATTGTACAACTTGTCCAGATTCACACAATTATTGAATTGTGAAGCAGAAAATCAAACCCACAAACTCAGGGGCCGAACTCCACACACTTAACCACTACCTCTTCTGTAAGCTGTTTTTGCAGAGATTCTCTCAGAAGCTTGGTGGATTTACTGAGTGCTTTGCACTGCTTTTTCCTGGGTCTCATTCGTACAGCCCTACCCACTTGTCAAACAGGCAGGAAGGATAAAGATACATGCTGGGGACCTAGGATAGAAGGCCCTGTAGTGCCCTTCTCAGCAATACAATGTTCTCGTTAACGGGACTTGCTGCCACTGAGCTTTCGCCTTAGTGTACCTCGGAACTGAGAATTCAGTCTGACTTACATGGTGGCACTAGAGCGATCATACGATCATACAGAAACCTAATGGTACTTCCAAATTTAGGAGGGATCTTTGAGTCTGCTGATATCTTACTTATCCTTTGTGACACACTGTAAATAACACCTCCTCTAAGAAGCCCACTCTGTTCTTCCAAATGGAATTTTTTGTCTCTTTAGCCTCCAAATGTGCCTTTTTCTCCATCATTGTGTTCACCTAACACCAGCTCTGATGAAAAAATATAAGCAATTGAGGCCAGCCATTATTTTACCTTGTTTATATCGGGCATACATTTCTCCAAACACACACACTGAGCACGTTAAGCAAAGAAAGTTAGTCCAAGTCATTATATAAATGATTAAATCTCCATTTATAAATGAGAAGGTCAAGACCTGGAGAAAGGAAGTGACTTGCCTAAGGGCACATGATGGCTGTCCCTGACTGATGATCCCGTGCCTCATCTACTATCCAAGGGGATGCATTTCTGGAGATTCTAAATGGGTATAGACTTTCTTCTCTACATTCTTTTTTCTTGGTCCTATTAATTTTTTTTAAGTTCAGTAAAAACACTGAATATATCCACTCTCTTTTAAAAATTCAGTGCGTAATACTAATATTAGCTTCAGGTTTCCCCTGCTATCTGAAAGTAGAACATATCTATTTGGTAGGATTTGGTAGGTTATTTTAAAGGCCTATGAATGCTATTATGATTAATTTATAGGAAAAGCTTTTTTAGCATTCCCAGATCCAAAAAATAACCTATCGAGTCCTACTTAATAGGAGCATTCTATTTTCAGATAGTGGAAGAAACTTATATAAGCACATTATTGAACTTGTATCCATCTTGTATAACTTTATAACCTTGAATAGCAACTGCCATTTCCCCCCTCTCAACAACTCCTGACAACCACTATTTCTACTCTCTGTTTCTATGAAACTGAATCTTTTAGGTAGCTCATCTCAATGGGACCATACAGTATCTGTCCTGAGACCTGCTTCTTTCATTTAGCATAAGATCTCTAGGTTTATGATGTTAATGTTATCACATGTGGCTGACTCTCCCAATTCTTAAGGCCAAATTAAGTTCCATTATAAGTATATACCACATTTTGATTATCCAGTCATCTGTCAATGTAGGTTGTTTCTTTATCTTGGCTATTGTAATGCGGCAGTGAACACAGGAGCGCACACATCTATACAAGGTCTTGTTTTCAATTCTTTCGGATAATATGCCCACAGGGTCATATGCCAGATCATATGGTGGTTGTTTAACTTTTGAAGAACTTCGAGATGGTTCGCTATAATATCTGCACCATTTTACCTTCCCACCAACAGTAAACCAAAGCCACCATTTCTCCACGTGCTTGTCAACAGTTTTTTTTTTTAATAGTACCCACCCTAACAGTTGTGAGGTGATAGTTTATTGTGGTTTTGATTTGCATTCCTAGAGGATTTATGATATTGAACATCTTTTCACACATCTGTCTATATCTGTATATCCACTTTGGTGAAATATCTACCGAAGTCCTTTGCCCATTTTTTAATTATTTTGAATATTTGCAATTGAATTTCAGGAGTTCCTTACAGTATTTTAGATATTAAACCCTTGTTAGATATATGATTTGCAAATATTTGCTCTTTCTCTAGGTTGTCATTTTACTATGTTGATTTTTTTTTTAACTCTACAGGAGTGTTCTAGTTTGATACAATTGCACTTGTCTATTTTCTCTTGTGTTGTTATGTGGTTTTGGGGTCATATCCAGGAAATCATTGCCTGGGATTCACAGATTCAATGTGCTCCATATTGATCCCCATTTTGTTCCCAGAAATAGAAAAAATATATATTTAAATGTATATGGAACCACACAAGTCTCTAAATAACAAAAAAAAAAAAAGAAAGAAAGAGAGATGTAATAAAGTAAAAACAACAATCATTGTATGTATATACAGTATCTTCTTGATCTAATCATCTAACTTTGGGCATTTGGGTTGTTTCCAGGATTTACCTATTGTAAGTAGTGCTACAATAACATAGGGGTACATGTATCTTTTTGAATTAATGGTTTTGTGTCCTTTGGGTAGATCCCTAAGAGGGAATTGCTGGGTCGTATGGTAGCTCCATTTTTAGTAGTCTCAGGAATCTCCATACAGGTTTCCATAGTGGTTGTACAAGTTTGCATTCCCATCAGCAATGTAGGAGAGTTCCTTTTTCACCACAAAAAAAAAAAGAGATAAATTCATGCCATTCATAGCAACATGGATAGAGATGTAAAAGGGATTATGCTCAGTGAAATAAGTCAGAAGAAAAAAGAAAAAATATCAAATGGTTTCATTCATAGGAGGAATTTAAGAAAACCAAATAAGACAGGAGCAGGAAGTATACTGCTATTACAATACAAAACACAATAAAACAATACAAAAACAGACAATTATAAACCAGAGAGATCCTACAGGGAGGGGGATGGAAAGGGATCAGGAGGGAGGAATGTGGGGGGCTATGGTGATTATGGGAGAGGGAGGGTTGAAGTTAACATTGTTATAAAATGAACAATAATGTAAATAGATATATAAAAAACTACACAAAGAAATGTTGTATATAGGTGCCAGAAAAACACTGGATATCCAACTGAATGTGAATTTCACATAAATAATGAATAATTATTTTAATATCAAATGTTTCAAATATTGCAAATAAATGTAAGACATGCAGATAATTCTAAATTTCATATTAATATATGTGTGTTTATGTATATATATTGAATGCATATATATTTAAGACAAATTCTTAATAAATATCCTTTATCTAAATTAAAAAAAAAGATAATTAACAAACTATAAATCAGAGACATTCTACGGGGGTAGAGAGAGGAAACGGGACAATGGTGATGGCGCCATAGTGGTGGGAAGTCCACAGGGATTACAACCAAAATGAAAAAAATGTACAAAATGAAGAATGAGGTAAAATACACACACACACACACATACAAAATTTTAAAAAATGAGAATGAAAAACAAAGCTGGAGATGCCACATTTTTTATTTCAAAATATACTACAAGCCACAGTAATTAGAATCAGTGCTATCCTGGCATAACAAAAGACATGTAGGCCAATGAAACACAATGAAAAGCTTAGAAATAAAGCTATCCACATATGTCAAATGATCTTCAACAAGGGTGCCAATAACACACAAAGATAAAGAGTGGGGAAACTGGGCACCTACCTACAAAATAATGAAACTGGACCCTTATTTTACACAACACACACACAAAAAAAAAAAAAACTCAAAATGGATTAAAAAATGAAATGCAAGATCTGAAACTGGAAAACCCCTAAAAGAAATGCTAGAGGAAAAGCTTCATGACACTGATCTAGGCAGTGATTTCTCCTCCATGTTTTTACTCTTCTAGTACATTTTATTTTATTTCCAGAACCTGCTGCTTCCATGCTTTTCAAGTTCATTTGGAAAATTGTCACTTGGTTTCTGCTCCTACCACCTACTCTTCTAACTTGGGATCACACTTTTCATCTTCTCCATAAACTCCCTTACCCAAGAGATAATTTTCTGATTACCACAGCTGGGTCCCGTATATCAGCTGAGCAATACAGAACCCCTTTTCTTCATCAGTCATGAGCTGATGAAAATTCTAAAATTCCACTGGGATATGCATACTGTGTTAGACACTCTGATAAAATAATGCATGGATTTTATTTCATTTCATACTCATAACTCTATTATGCAGGCACTACTATTGTTCCCATTTTGCAAGTGAGGAAACCAAGGCTCAGAGATCTTACAAGAAACATCGCTAGTAAATGACAACTGGAATTTGAATCCAAGCAGCCTAACTTTAGTGTCTTAGTGGTCTTGTTCTTACATGGTTTCCTTTGGGATACCTGAGGTTCTATTGCCAGTGTACTTTCCCTTAACTAAGTCATTATTGTGTTTTCCTTACTGTCTTGTAATATGTGCTGTTCAATACAGAATCTACTAGACATGTGGTCATTTAAATAAAATTTAATATGCATTCCCTCAGTTCCAGTAGCTACATTTCAATTGTTCAAAAGTCACATGCAGGTAGTGGCTACCATGTTAACAGAGAACATGTCCATCACTGCAGAAATTTCTACTGCATAGCACTTTTCTACAAACTAAAACCTCGCCTAATATTTCAAGTGTTCAGCAATCTGGTACCTACCAAGTTTTCAGCAGAAAGGCAGAAAATGAAGGTGTAATAAATGAGGCTGAAGAAAGGAACAGGAGCCTGAGAATGAAGGGCCTGCCATGCCGCACAAGGGAGGCCTCATTCTGTACGACATGATGGATTTCCTCCCTAAGAATAGATAGAGCCAGTGCATGTGCACGGGCTCAAATTCGCCTCCTTCAGAGGATTCAAGTAAATAACCAGGAAGGCCTGAAGATCATGTCACCCTGTTGTCTGGATCCTTCCCAGGAGGGACAAGGAGAGTGCCGAGGCTTACAGGGGGAAAAAAGCTTGCATTTGAAATGCGGTGCTCAATTCGCAGCTCTGTTGCTTACTAGCTATGTCACGTTGGGCACTGCCACTTCACATCATTGAGCTTCTGCATTGCTCCTGTGCAAAATAGATCTGTGTGACAAGTCAGATAATGGAGAAAGCTAGATAACTGTCTGGGAAGGACCTGGACTTGAAACTCTCCCATGGGATTCCAGGGGTAGCCATGGTTAAACATTATTGAACTACATGATCTGTAGGGCTTCTTCCAGCTTTGAGCTGCAAGTCTTGATCCACAGTAAGAGAATTCAGAAGTCACTTGGCACAAAATACTTGCTTAGGTCCTCACTGCAGGATGCGGGCTTCACAAGCAGCAAGTGTTGCACCCATCATGGGTAGCCCGGATGCCTGAGTAGCCAGTCTCTTTGACAACAGTGTCAGGGTTGATGCTGGTTTCCTGGTAGATCCCACCAAGTGACAGATGCACTAGGAACTCCAGTGAAGCCCCAGGCAATCCCACCTTGCATTTGCATTGTTCTCACAAGTCATTAAACAGTGCCAATGGCTTTAGAGCTTGGATGTTGGTTGAACTGTTTCTCCTATCACATGAAATTGTCTTATTTCAAGGAAAGAAGTTTCAAAACAGCAGGCAGATGGAAGTACAGAAAAATACAAGGTCTGGAGGAAAGAGAGGAGCTGGTAAAGGAATAAGGAAATTCACATAGAGACCAACCCCTATTGTTTCCCAACAGATGAGCGCAGCAAAAGTAATCTCCTAGCACTTCATCCTCCCAGGACCTTTCTGTTAGCCAAGCCTCCTGCACACCGTCAACACATGGAGACCTGAAGCTTCACCCCGTGGCTCAGGAAGCTTTCAAGGTCTTGAAGTACCTCCTTAAATTGCCAACAATAAAATCACGCTCAACCTGATGCAATACTAATAATTATATGTTGCTTTATATTCCTCTTTGAAATATCAGAAATTATTGCAGGGAGAATAGAGAAGCATTCTATTAAAATAGACTATCTAGGGGAAAAATAGACTCTCTGAATCAAGGCACTTCATTCCCAATTAAATAAAGTAAAATGTGCAGAACTGTGCATTTTTGCAACTCTACCTTGCAACCAGAGAAAAAGTATCAAATGGAGAGCAGTAATACTCACTTCAGAGGTGAATGCCATAAGATAAAAAAAAAAAGGCTCCCACAATGGACTGGTAGGGGAGTGTGGGTGCTTTGATGGTGAGAGTAGTGCGGTGACATGCATCTGAAAAGGTATGAACCTGTACCCCTAAATCATATAGTGTCGTAAACCAAAGCTATCTCAATAAAAATAACAGGTTTAAAAAACAGATAAAATAGGTCCTCCGTGGTGGTACAGGGGTTAAAGTTTCGGCACTAAGAAGCTATAGGTAGCCACCGTGATATGAGTTTGATCCCCAGCCAGGGAGCTGACCCACATGGCACAGCAGACCTCTCCTGTCTCGCCTGCTGCTCCCCTCAGCAGTGTATTTCAGTAGATCTGCCTGTTCTGCTCCTCACTGTTTCTGGTTAGTCCTTTAACCTACCCCGTCACCACACACACACACACACACACACACACACACACACACACACAAACTTTGGCCTACATATGTGTAAGTAAATAAAAATATATCTTAAAAGTTTAAAAGTGAACACTGCCTCAATTATCGATCATAGGCACATTCCCAAGTCAACCTTGAAAACACACCCCAAGGTTCTGGGTACCAAAACTAAAACAGATTGCATAGAGATGTTTGTCCTTTCCACTACATCTTCACCTCATTTCCTGTTCAACTGTTGCCCCTGAAATGTACACAACACACTGCATCTTTATAGGGCTTTGGGCCTTGACTATCAAACCAGTTCTATGGCACAAAGTCAAAGTAAATACCCTCACTTTTTTATTTTAACAATAAGGCTGCCAAGGATTCATTCATTGAAATTTTCAAGGAGTGGGATGGTCTAATTAACAGAATATTCTGATAGACGTTAGCTAAAATTCAACAAATGTTGAAATAATCCATTTACTTTGGTCTACTTACAGCAAATTTTCTGAAATGTCTGCTTTCATGCCTCTGCTTTAAAAATACCATTGAATCTTTGTTTGGTATTTGAGATTCTTGCAGGGATTAAGGGTTATCACTGTGCCCATCTGGTCTCAGTGCCCAGGAAGAGAGATGAGGGTAGATACAGCTATACAGAAACTGAGTTCAGGACACAGCGTTGGTGAAATCTGTTACAGAGGTTTAGTATCACTTGTCTCTTTTAAGGCAAGGACATGGGAAGGGGACAATCATGTTAATAGAAGGATTTGGTTAAACAAAATTTAATGTAACAATCCTTTCCATTTTTCTGTGTTTTTCATAGCTGGGTCTCATTTGATTCTCTTTACACTCTTGGTTTGGAGACCTACACACCAAGGGGCTTGTCCCTAAGATTACTTTATCAAGCATCTGCAGTCTTCAGGCTAGTGTTCCTTTCAACATATCACACTGTGAAATTGATTTCAATTCTACTTTCACTGTATTTGTGTTGACTTACTCTCAAGCGGGCCACGCAGGGCTCAGCTAATCTCAACACAGTCAGAAAAATATCTGCCTATGTGCTCAACTTTTGTAGCACTCAGACAAGCTTGGGTAAGTCATGGCTAAGAAAATAAGAGTGGCCATGATAACAGTGTCCTTAAGCACACCCCAGTTGAGCGCTATTTATTTCACATAATATGATCTTGGCATACTAAATACTCGTTTGCATCCTGGTTGAAGACATTTTCCTTGTCTGTGGCATTGCTGTCTGTGGCATAAGTTTTCTTTGGAACATTTTCATGTGTCCAAAGATAACACTGCTAGACTTCAGAGTGGCCAGAGAACGCTAACATTTGAATAGAAGGGAGAATGTGTGGTCTGAGATTTGTTGTATGTCCCTTTAGATAATAAAAATAAATCATCTTGGTTGATCTTTGATATTTATGAAGCTGATAAAGCAGAGATCACGTCCCATTTTACAGAAGTGGGTCCTGCTAAATGCCCTGGGAACTTACTTCAAGTACAGTTTTCCCAGCTCCACACTGAATCAGAATCCTCAGAGATGAGACTTGAACGTCTGGGCATGCACATATGTGTGGGTAACTGCGTGCCCTACTGACTTCAGAAAATTATTATCAAGGTCAAATTTTATATAATTTTCTTTCTGAAAATAAGGAATTAAGGCAGCAAAGAAAAGCAACTGTTTAGCATTAACAATGTCAGGAACATCTGTTATGATCAGTACACTATCCCTTGTTGGAGGTGGAGTTGGGGAGGGGACCCCAAGATGGAAAGCATACAGACTTTGGCCTTGGGGACTACTGCTTGTCAGTGGTTCTCAAACTCTAGCACAATCATTTGAAGGACTTGCTAAAATATCAGTTCCTTGGCTCCAGAGCCAGGTCCATAGTTTCTGTTTCAATAGAAGCAATTCTCTAGAGGTAGAGACCAAGAATCTACTTTTTTAACAAGTTTCTAGTAGTTTCTACTTTTTTAACAAGATGCTGACACTGCTATTCAAAGGGTCACATTGAGAGCCAATAGCCTAGGTATCTTTGTAAATCTTATGGCTGTCTTAGGGTTTAAAAGAAATGTTGCAGGTTGTAAACATGAAAGAAAAAAAAAAGAAAGCAGAATTATTTGTCACATTCTGTAGACTTCCCTCATTGTCCTTCTCATCTTCCCAGTCACCTGCCCATACACAGCCCTGTGTCCGTGCACCTGTTCCAGAAAGAAATCTTCCTGGCCTCCGGAAAACAATCCCATTTTCTTACCACAATGCACTGTCTGAAACCATTTTAAATGGAAATATTTACTCCCTTTACCACTTGGTTTCCCTAGAAATAAAAAAGCCCACTGCTTTGGAGTCCAGAAGGAGGTGGCAGAGAGAATCATCTCTCTCCCAACTTCCTAAAGCAGTTCTTCTCAGAAGTCTGATGCTCAAATGAACAGTGGCAAAAAATAACTTGGGGTATTTATTCAGAATGGAAATTACAGGACTCACTGCAGACCTACTGGATTAGAATTTCTAGAAGTGAGATCTGGGAAGACAGAATCTTGAGTGCTTCAGATTTTTGGCATTTTTGATGCCCATGCTAAAGTTGGAGAATCCTCAGGAACAGGAGTTACCCAATGTTAGGGATGAGCACGGGCCCAAACAAAGGGGCCCTCCCTTTCCTGACTCTGTGCATCCCATAAAGAGCCTCGCAAAACTAGGGAAGACCCAGGCTCCTCCCTCCTTCACCTGTTCACCGGTCCACACCACAATCCTCCCACCCCTCAGGAATCATCGCCAAGAACTCTCTCAGGCTGCAAAAGCACATACGCCTAAGTCGCTAAAACATTTCTCCCAGTGAGGAAAATATTCATTTATTATTTTAAGATGCTTTTATTTTATTTTATGTTTATACCTTTGTGCTATTTAAATTTTTATCTCTCCTGCTTCTTTATGACACATTCTGGATGTGCTTCAAAGCTGTTTATATTCCATACTGATTTTGGTTTATTTAATGTTCTGAAAAGTGTCATAGCTTGTATTGAAATGATGCACTGAGATATAAGAGGAAAAGCAGAAGAGACGGACTGCAGGAGTGGGGGGAGAAAGTCATAAGGAAAATAGCCTAGAGCAACACTGATTAGAAAGATAGGTAAATATTTTGACCCACTCCCCCTGTTCCCTTACAGGGTATTTCAATATATCTTCCTTTTCTGTTCTCAAAAAAAAAAAAAAAAGAAAGAATGAATGAAAGAAAAGAAAAGAAATTCAAACACAAAGTTCGGGACTCCCCTTCCATAGCACCAAAATACTGTTACCGCATTACTTGGCTTTCTCCTCTTCTTCTTTCTAGACTGGAGAAGTCTGGGGATGACATGCAAGCTTTTCACCTGGCCTGGTGAAAAGTCTGGCCAGCTTCAAGTATGCCAGAGTTTTTTTAATTTTTGTTTTATTGTTCAATCACAGTAGAAATACATTTGTGTCTCCTGAGGCAGTCACTAGATAGCTTGTGGTTTGTTTATTTGTCTGTTTCCAACATGAGCTTCTGAATACAAGTCCACACACATTAGATTAACTACTGAAGGTCAGAAAACATCAAGAGGGCATATGTTGCTTGGACACAGAGACATAGAAGCAAAAGTGAGGGCCCAATATGGAAGGGGATGTCACCTTTAATGAGCTTCTAAGTTCTGTTTTCTTGCTTGCTCTTCTCAAGGGGGCACGGAGAGAGAGAGAGACAGAGAAGAGCATGCAACTTTATGTCTGGAAAAAATGCATTTGCCTTAGATATCACATTCTTGACCTTAATTTATACACAATAACTTTCAAATTCTGCATAGGATCTTATCCAGTGCTCTTGTTTCATATGACTTTACCAGATTGTGCAAATGTTAATGACACATGAAATCAGTGAAAGAAATAAAAAGTCATCCCCACCACAGTTCCACATGGAACCTTTTGAAGGTGACCACATCCGAGGTGGTATTGATGGAAACCCAACATCTTTCTCAGCCAGAAAACGTGTCCTTTGATGTTCCCTGCAAAGCTAGCAAAATGCAGTGTTGGAATGGAAGGAGTCACCCTTTTGAGGCTAACACATTGGAGAGCTGTGTTATAAATTGAAGCTTCAACTCATAGGCATTTATTCAATTAACTTCTATCACTTTACAAGGCCCTGGGGAAATAGGACACAGAACAGCTTTGGTTTTACTGGCAGAAAAGGTCAGTGGATGGAGGTCAGGAAAGACGAAGCTGGGCTCACTGGCAGAGCAGACTGACCCAGGCGAAGTGCCCTCGTGAAATGCACTGCATCGCCAGAACTGACTAGCAGCTCCTAACGGCCTGGCACTAGGGAGAGATGAGTCTATTAGGATCATATTAGGCTGCAAGGAACAAACTCCTGACTATCAATGGTTTGGGTAAAGAAGGATTCTCTTTAACATATAACAGAAGCCTCGCATCGGTTCTACTGCTCAAGAATGTTATCAAAAGCCTAGGCTCTTCCTTTGTGCTTCGCTCCCCCGAGCACACTGTGTCTTGCCTTCATGGTTAGCACTCCTATCCACAAGGTGGCTGTGAATCAGTGGTCCTACGAGGCAAGCAGGTGAGGACACAGCCGTACCAGTCATATCCATCACCTTCCATCAGCCATACAAAATCATTGCCAGCAGCCCGCAATAGACTTCATTTAAAGCTCTTTGGCTAGAACTATATCACATACCCCACCTACCCAATGCCAGTTGCATGAGAGATGGGAAAGAGAGCACTCAGTTTGGCACATTGCCGCCTTAAACAAAACCAGGATTATGTTAGCAAAGAAGAGAGAAATTGATCTTGGGTAGACAACTAACAGTGCTTGCCAAAGACTAAAGGAGAGCGTGGGCCACTCTCCCTCGGTTTAGCTAATACTCCCTGGGCTCCGACGAGGTGCCAAACACCGTGCCATGTGCTCTGACATCTGGCTTTTGCCTCACACTATCCAGAAGCCAAAGAATGAAGCTCCTTCACAGGGGTAAATTACCAAAATGAACATCTAGCTGTGTGTCAAGTTTTATTTTGCTCCTGACCACCAAGCTACATGAGCTTTGAGGATATAAATTCATCTAATCTTGCCAATCCTTTGGGGCAGAGACCCACACATCAGCTAGCCCGCTCCAAATAAGACAAGCACACACATACACACAAAGGCCTTTGAATTTTAGCTATCAGGGTCATTAAAAAAAAAAAAAAGGAACCACACATCAGAGCTATTTTATGCATGCAAATCCCTTTCTGCTTTTTAATTGGATTTGTGCCTGGGTGTACTGCAAATTGCTTTTGAAGATGGACTGCGGAATAGGTTCCAGCTATAGACAGTGGCACAGGTGCCGTAGGGGTCAGCTCGCCTCCCTGCCTTTATTCCCAGACAGCCTCCAATCTCGTCCGATTTACTGAGTGGTCAGTACAAAGAACTTCTTATAACCTGAAAACGAGCTTTGAAGACCTGCGCCCCTGACAAAAGCCAAGGCCAAATAATTAAGAGCTCTAGAATGATTTCTATTAAGGGTTTGTTCCTGGGGATTCTCTCTCCAAGGAAAGATGATCAATGGCTTTCAGCAAAGAAAGGATCTGTGCTGATTTGATGCTGCTTTGTGGGGCCAGCCTGATAATCCCTGCAGTTTGAAACCCAAGCTCTGTAACATTTTGTTTTCCAGTAAAAGCAGAATGGAAAAGGACTTTGGGGGAGTCTGGGCACAGCCAGTAGAATCACATTGTACACTGACTCTTCAAAACCAACCTTTCACAAGCTGGTAAAACTACCCACAGGATGTTATTTGATAATGAACTTCTTGCCCATGAGTTTCTTTTTCTTTGACCTAAAGTCCCATTGATGCACCATCCTAAAGTCATTCTGGTGCTGGGTATGATCTATTCTCAGGAAAGGATAACATGTTACATGGAACTGGCTTATCTGGTGAGATCAGGGCCCCAAGGACATGGTATATATTAAACTGGCTCATCTTTTGAGGGACAGAAAAGGGATAATTTGTTTTTAGGACTCAAGCAGGATTTGGTGAGGTGCCCCAGGAGCGGATCCAGAAGACACAAAGGAGAGTAGGTGATGGCTGGGCTTCTGGGGAGAAAGGGAGCTGGGAGGGAGGGTCTGAGAGAGGAACTGGAAGGTGGTAAGCTGTAGAATGAATCAGACCATCATGACGCCCATCCTTGAAAAGCTTCAGTTTGGATAAGAATCAGGATACTCATACTGACCAATTCTCAAATGAAGCAGAGCACAGTAAAGCACCAGGGCAGTGTCCGATGTTCCCTTATAGGTGGCATCTACTAAACTCTAACCATGAAATGGGACTTTCACCCTGATAGGCCAAGGGAAGGATACAGCTGATGGAAAGGCAGCATTTCAGTGGAATATATAGGTGCTCCTCGCTACTTTCTGCCCTCCTGTGCACTGCCTGAGCTTCTGCTTGCCCATACCCAATATAAAAGCCCACCCATGATGACATGGCTATGAATAAGAGGCACTGGAATTGGTCAGTGGATGGGTGATGACTTGTACGCAGGATAAATAGAATAGGTGAAAATAGACTTAGGAAAGAGAATGAAAGAAGCAGTTGAGGATAGAAGAAAAAGGGAGATGGATGAGGAGAGGTATAGGAAGAACAGAGAAAGAAGAGATACTTGATATTAAGTAATAACAACCATGCAGTGGGAACAACGAACACATAAGGGCCCCTGTGCCAAGACCCACTGAAATCACCTCACATGCATGAATCATAATTTTCATAATAATATTATGAAGTAGGTCTATTATTGCTATTATTATTATTATTATCCCATTTTACAGACTAAGAACTGAGGCACAGAGAATTTACTTCAAAATTTGATGTTAATAAAGCAGACAAATGATGAAGAAAGACAGTGTATCTCAAAAGCATTTGATCTCTAGACATTTGGTCTCTAAAGCCTTTTTTAAAGCCACATTAAATCAGGTTTCAGTCCCCTGTAACTAAAATTACTGATAAAGAAGTCTGTTGGCTGTTTATCCCAGATAAGGAACTGAGTTAAACGCTTTATTTTGTATTATTTACTTGTGACCACCAGTGACTTATATAATGTTATCATTACCCATTTTGAAAATGAGAAAAAGGACAGAGAAGTTAAATAGCTAACTTATAGCCACAAAAGCAACTGGCAGCACAAGCAATTGGCAGAGAAGTCTGCCCTGTAATCTGATTCCAGACTCTGTGCTTGTGGACAAGTCAAAGAGAAAATCACCAACAGACACTGAAGATGGTGGATCCTACGTGTTCCCTTTAATGAGTAGCCTGATGAAGTTATATCCATCCTTCTATGTTCTCAAGAAAACAGCTGCTCCACAGGTGAGCATCTATTTGGAGGTCCCTATATTATCCTCTCTGTTGCCTTGCAGCTTTGACTCTGGTGAGCAGTCACTGCACACTAATAAAAGCTAGTTCTAGGATTTTCTGCACCCAAAGAGATTCCCTTCAAAGCAGGACGAGGAAGAAGCCACACTAAAGGCCTCATCTCTGTGCCTATGGTTGGCGGTACTGTCTGGCACAGGGGGTCAAGTAGCACCACCTCCTGGGAAGCGCCAGAGTAACATTCAGCATCAACTGAGCAGAGCCTGTTTCTCTGTCTTCACACGCATGCAACCTCTTCCTAGAATGGAGTCTGGTGTCCTTCCCAGTCGGCCACCATGAGCAGTCCCTTTCCGTGAGAACCCTACAAAAATTTCCTGTGGCTTCTCTGCAGACAGAGGAATTGTGTGCATGTTTTCAGGTTTGTTTTTTCATGTATATGAAAGACTGTCTTTTGGGGGTAAATAGAGGCCAAAGAATGATCATCTAGCCAACTGAGATTCGAACAGTTAAAGATTATGGATGGCTTTCATTGTTTTATAACTATTAGAACACGCCCTTGATAATTTCCAGCTGATTTATATCTGTCTCTACTTCTGCACAGACACCATAAAAATGCTATGTTAAATAAGTTCATATTAAAACAAGACCAGAACTTAATCTTCACATAAGAGGCAAACAATTTTTATCAGCTTTTGCAAATGGGCCTTGCTTCCCATTCATTAAATGTCTATAAATGTTTGCTAGTTCTTAGAAGTTGAATGATTAAAAGGCTAGGAGAGATGTGAATTTTAAAAAAATCAATCACTTTTTGTAGCTCTATTCCAAAATATATTTTGTATGGCACGGTTGATCTTCTCCATGAGACTAGTTAATAACAAGCATTCTGCATATTTTATAATTATGTGCACTGCCAGCGGAGTGTAGTCGAATTTATTGTGCATATGAGTGCCAGAATCAGAGTTGGGGCTCACAGCACCTATCATAGCAAATGGCATGGAGGGGTTCTTTATGTCACAGGGTGCTGAGTTGGATATTTAAATAGCATACCCAGGAAATGGTCTGACTTATGGCCACCCTGCAATAGGAGGACCATCCAAAATACACTGATTTAGTTATCATGACCCACAGCTACAACCAAACACTTACTGAGTTTGTAATAGGATATATAAGAAAGAACAAATAACTGTTCCAATAAAACCCAAGTTGACCAGGAGTACACTGATCGGAAACATTAGTTTTGATTGAGTTTTTGACACACTCTAATTTTTTTTAAAGATTTATTTATTTGTGCATACAGAACTGGGGTACAGGCCAGAGGCTCAGGGGCGGTGAGGGGATTCACCAGAGACAGAGTGGGGAACAGAACAGGCAGATCGACGAAGTACACTGCTGAGGGGAGCAGAGGGCGGGTCAGAAGAGGTCTGCCGCGCCATATGGTCTCCTCCAGGGCAGGCGGGAATTGAACTCATGCGGAAGCAGCTTTAGATTCTCAGTGCTGTGCTTTAACCCGCTGCGCCACCAGGGAGGGCCTGACACACTCTAATTTTTAACATAAGAAGCAAATCACACACACTCACATGGCTCATATTAAATTTCCTTTGCACACAAGAGTATGTTTGTTGGAAGCATGGGAGAGGGTCTAGTCTCCTAAATATCACTCCTATCTCCATCCTTAAACATGCTGAAATGTGTCGCTAGAATAAATGTTATGTGGGTAGATTCCTTCTTTCTCTGGCATAAAAGGTATTCTGCAAGTATAATAGTACTTCTCCCACTCCCACCTTACAATGAAGAAAACGTTGGTTTTCCATTGTATTTGTAGGAATTTTGAAGAACAAAATTTAAATGTGTGCAAAGTAGCTGCTAATGCCCCTTGGGCTTTTCTACCACTTTCATTTGTCAGCCAATTATTTTAGCTAATGTCTTGGGATCTCACACCTCAGACTGGTAACGACCGGCTGTGTTTGGCAGGTTTGGAGATGCGGGGCAGTTCATCTAAGGCCCCATGAATTAGATCTATGTAGAGGACAGACTACATCTCAGGTCTCCTGTCATTTGGTCCAAAGTTCGTTCTTCTGAACTGTGCTACTGTGCTGCCCTTCAAAGTTAAGGTACTTTGAGGGAAAGTATGTAAATAAATGTCTTAAGCTGTTGTTTTCCTGCCCTATGCTCATGAATCAAACCAGTTCATCTCCCTGCTGCTGTTGCCAGCATTCTCCACCTCCACCCTGCCTCCAAGACCATTTTGAAGACAATGTCACCTGATGCTAAAGAAGAGGAGACATCTAGCTTATCTCATGGGACTTGAGATCAATCATTCTGTTACCTCAGAAGTTACTTTGACACAATTTCTCCAATAATAAACAGTGGAAAATACAGTGCTAAGTACAATCCGCAGATCTAAATGGCCTTAATTGGCGTTACTAATTCTTGAACACAAATAATTATACTACTCGCCTTCCAAATTTCAATTTGGACATGCAAAGTCCACTTAGCTCCCTGGAGCAGAAAGCAAAATCCTTTACCAGTTGCCAACCCACGTGGTAATGTGTAGCCTACCTTGAACTCGTCCTTACATAGTCCATGACAACTGCTAATACAAAGCGTGGCATGAAGCAGAGCTTGTTAGGGCCTCCCTGGTGGCCTGGTCTCAGCTCTATCACCATGGCCCTAGTGAGATCCCAGCCAGGTTGGAGGTGGCACAGCAGACCTGTCTTGCCCACTGCTTCCCTCAGCAGTGTGTTTCAGTACATCCACCTGTTATGTTCCCCACTGTCTCTGGTAAATCCTCTCACCACCACCACCACCACCACCCCTCCACACACACACACCCCTCTGGCCTGCACCCCAGTGCTACACAAAATTTTTAAAAAGTAGGGCTTCTTAAGTGAATGGCTGTTTGTGATCAGTCTCAAATTGCCATATTATTGTTTATCCCATGAAAATGAAATGCTCAATTTCACCTTAAGTTATAATATGAATTAGATGTCTTTGTATGCCCTAGTTTATTAAGTACAGATTCAATCAAGCCTCTACCAAAACATACCGATTATGGCGAAAACCCTGAAGATGCTGCAGCCTAGATCCTGGCTACTTGCGGTGTGGCTCAGAGGCCAGAGCATCAGCACTACCCGGGAACTTGTCAGAAATGTAGTGTCTCTGGCCCCACCTCTACAGTCAGCATCCACGTGCACGAGATTCCCGTTGCACAGCACGAGATTCCCGTTGTGCAACACGAGATTCCTGTTGCGAAGCACTGCACTATGGAATCAATCCTAGTCCTGACACCTGTCTGCAGCCATGCAGCACACTGCAGTCCGCAAACCCTTCTGGAGATCCTCTGCATTTATTAGGCACTCATGGAGACTAAAGAAGTAGGGAAACACGTGGCTTTACTTGGGCAATATACAGCCTCTGTTCTCAATGGTACTTACTAGCACAATAATGCAGTAACTCAGGTGGCTTGAGTTATTTTGGGAAATGGTCACCAATCATGTTTTGAGAAGTAGGGGAAACTGGTAGTGATAGCTAATGTTTATCAAATACTTCTATTTGGTAAGGCCCTAGATAGCCATTTTAAATATATTATCCCACTTAATACTCACATTAACTCAGGGAGTTAGGCAGAGTATTGTGCTGGAATCAAATGGTCTGAGTTTGAATTCTGCTTTCACCAGTTGCTAGCTGTGTGATCTTGGGCAAGATATTTAAGCGTTCTATGCCTAAATGTCCTCAGCTGTAAAATGAAGATAAAGGTAGAATGTACCTTAGAGGGTAAATGTACTTATGGGGATGAAAGGAGTTAATATATGTGAACACAATGTCTGTAGCAACCGTTCATAAGGTCATGTGTCACTACTTGCATTTTGTCAATGGGGATACTGGAAGCTGAATGACTTTTCCCGAGTCACACAGCTTACAAGTGGTAGAGCGATAATTTGAACACTGTTCTGTGTAACTACAGAGCCCATACTCTTAGTTATATAAATCAAAATGGGCCTGAGGAAGAAGAAGAGAAAAACAGTTCTTAATATAAACATCTTACATTGCTGTGAGCCAAATCCTACCATGATGCTGGGCCTGTCCATAGTCAGGTGAAAGTGCTTGGTGCACTGTCTTCATAAAAGAGGTTTTTTTAAAAAAATATTTTTATTTATGTATGCTTACAGAACTGGGGTATAGGCCAGAGGTGTGGTGAGTGAGAGGCTTCACCAGAGACAGAGTGGGGAGCAGAACAGGCAGACTGACAAAGCACACTGTTGAGGGAAGCAGCAGGCGAGTCAGGAGAGGCCTGCTGTGCCCTGTGGATAACCTCTGGGGCGGGGGATCAAACTCCTGCTGCAATGGCTTTGGAGAGCTTCATAATGTGGTGCTTTAACTCGTTGTGCCACCAGGGAGAGCCCCATAAAAGAGTTTTTAAAACATTTCTCGGCCCTCCCTGGTGGCGCAGCGGGTTAAAGCACAGCACTGAGAAGCCTCTCGCCACCCCTGAGCCTCTGGCCTGTACCCCAGTTCTGTATGAACAAATAAATAAATCTTTAAAAAAATTTCTCACTATTTGAAACAAAGTTCATAAAAACATTGGTTTTTCTAGGAGTGGGTACGACTTTGCCCAACTGTTTGTGTTCTGCTGGGTAACTTCACATCCAGTAACAGAGACATCCTCCCTAGGTGGCTGACAAAAGTAAGGAGTACAGGCTGGACCCAAAGACTAGAATGACAGCATCAGGTACCCATGAGGCCATTCTTTAATAAATGGGGCTCTGGGCAGACCATACTTTTAAAAGACATTAAAAATGTTCAGAATAGTTTGGAACCATGTTTTAGTCATAGTATCTAACGTCACTGGATTAGAGAGTGGATAGTCTTCAAATGACTCTCCAACACTGATATATTCTTTACAGTTCTGAAAGCATTTTTCAAACACACCAGTTTTTCCCTCCTCAGTTTCTACAGAAGTGGAAATGGCACACACATTGTAACTCAACATGCCTGGGGTTGCCTCGTTGCCCCCAGCACCTAGAAAGTGGGTGGCTGGCCAAAACATGACCCTCTCTGGGCCTCAGTTTCCTCATCGAGGGAGTAATACTCCCCCCTCACAGGGTACTTTGGCTTTCTGTAGTGAAAGCCACTGCAGTTATTGATGCCTCTTTTACTTCCTGAAAATCGTTACATGGGTCCGTTACTGCAGCTGCACCGAATCACTTGTGAGTGTCAAGTCGGGGGTAACATGGACTCATGTGTCCTATTAATACTGAAATCTCCCCCTATACGCCTGAAGGTCCCGTTGAGGTGCTTTAATCTCTTGATAAGGTCAGAGAAAAGCTGGGGAAGTAGCTGTTTCGAAGGTCATGGCTTTCCCTTTGGTGATTCTGTCCTCTGTCTGAGCCTAAAAATTCAAGCATCCAATATTACACACTAACAATAAGATCTCTTTCCTATGACCTGGGTACCCAGGGACTGTCTTAAATTCAAGTTTTGGAGCATAAAATTTCCACTGCCAATCTCTTGACCATTTTCTCCTCCCTGAAGGGTTTCCTGTTAACTTTCAAGGACTACTGCATTTTTTGATTATTATTAAATAAATTTTAAGTACATTTACATTTAACTCAGATCTGGCACTTTGAAAGAAAGGCAGACTGACACCCCCCAAGGATGTGTCCTGGCTCCGATCAGTCGCACTGGGAAGCAGTTACTCCGTAGTGAGCACCATCTAGCAGAAGCAGGTCTGTCATTTAGCTGACCATACAAGTCATATCATCGCTCATTTTCAGAGCAGTGTTTTGGTCCAGGTAGAAAGGTTTAATTCTCCCTCGTCACGGACCATCCATACAAATGAAATATTTGTATTCATCTGATCGGGACATCTGTTGAAAATGCTCTGCCATCCATTTCTGAGAGTCACATTCTTTACTATTTAAACATTTTAAGGATACATGTTCTGGAAAGGTACTGTGTGTAAAAGAGCCACTAATTTCCATAAAGTTCTCTTTGTTTCATGCTTTGCATGGTTACAGAATCCAGGCCAGGTCAAATGCCACTGCAATTATGCATGTTCTTGACTTGCAAATGCCACTTCCCCAGCATCTGACTCCCATGACCCTGGGAGCATCCTGGCTTAGATCAGGCATTTCCTCTGGGAAATGAATCCCTCACAAACTAAAAGTTTTAGTGCTAAGCCTGAGAAGAGTCCAATGAAGGCATACCATGTGTCTGCCCTAATTTCAGCTTCCAAAATAACACTCAGTTTTCTTTTTATAGTAAAACTCAATCAATCGGAGTATGATGGGTCAGAATCTTCAAATAGTCAGAATTTGTAACCCAGTGTTTTAAGAAAGAAACAAGTAATTTTTAAAAGAGTAGGTGATATCAGAGATATCGTAAAAGTAACAATCTCCTTGAGCAGCTCCAGGGTCAATATACATGTAGCCAACTGCATTTCTACTTCTGCAATCCCGGGAACGAATGGCTGTGCTGAAAGACAACCCTGAGAGCTCAAGTCCTTGAGCAGCAAGAAAGATATTGTAACATTCACTTGGTTATCTTTCCTAAGGAACGAGCGTGGAGTACATGTGTTAGACACACTTCAGCATTGTTATTGAAATAAATTAATAACACGAGGACTCTGTTAAGTACTCAGGTACCCAGAAATTTCCATATATCTTCCTAGAAGCCACTCCCTACCCTTTCTTCCCCCCACCTCTTTACAATTCTCTGGGCAGGCCACATTTCCCTCTATGCATTAGTGCATGCATCTATAAAATAAAAAGATGAGTTTAGATATCGTCGCTCCCTTCCTATTATGAAGTTCTATGATTATGTCATCTCTATTATCACTTTGTGGCCTCTATAATTTTGCTAATATGCATAATTCTAGAGAGCCTCGCTAGCAGTTTCTCTGAGGCTCCCTTTCTCACTCACTGCCTTTGAACTACAAAGCCTAGGAAAGCCGTCTCAGGACTATTAACCCAAGTTGACGAAGGACAGGTTTTTCTGTTTCCACCTACAGAAGGCTATCAGAGTCCTTTTGATGGCTGTTCTCCAGAGGGCTGATGAGGCCGACCCATGTAAGAACAGAAGTGTGACAAGCCATGGAATTGGTAAACAAAGAATTCAATAAAGAAAAGTTTGGCAAATGCTTCAAGTTGGCCTGAAGCTAGTTTGAAATTAAGTTTGTATTATTAATTGAAAGTCAAGAGAAGAAGAGCCTTGGAATAAGTCAGATAAAACAAAGAGATGATTTTACTTACTGTCAATAATGCCGCAGGCAGATTTAGGATTTGGCAGCAATCTTAACAGAATACCTTATTTTAAGATATTCTCTGCCAATTCTCAGCAGGTTCAAATGTACTTCTGGTCCTCCCTTCCCTAAATGGTTATAATGTAATGACTCAGCAAGAAAACCTTGGAAGTTCTATAATGGTAAATATATTTGAGGACATGCCTCCTATCCCCACCCCCCTCCACACACACAAACACAATGAATTCAGCATCTGGTTACCTCCAACTACAAGGAAAAATTGTTCTAGACATTTACCTGAGCCTAACTATAAATCTGGGGACTTAGGCTTCTTAGGAGTCTTCAAATAACTTACTTTCAACCTGAGTTTTTACCTCACCTGGTTTTAAACCCAAACCCACCCTGACAAACAGTAAAATCTCTGCTGCAACTTGTGAGTGCCAGAGTGTGACTTGTTCTACTTACCAAAGAATGGAATTTCCAGACTTAGGAACTAACAAAGCAAAGCAAAACAAAACAAAAACTAAAAACAAAAAATTAAATAAACAAGAACAAGAAATCAGGAAAAAAATGACGGCATGAATACTAGATTCCTGGTATAAGCCATGTATCCCAATATATTCATTTTCTACACAGATGCTAAAGATACTTCTTTAAAAAAATTTTATTTATTTATGTATACAAGGTCTGAGCTATAGGCCAGAGGTACAGGGGGTGAGAATATTCACCAGAGAGAGTGGGGCTCAGAATGGACAAGAGCCACTGAAATTCACTGCAGAGGGGAGCAGTGGGTGAGACAGGTCTGCTGCACCCTGTGGGTCACCTCCCTGGCTGGGGATCAAACTTGTGCTGCAGTGACTGCCAATAGATTTATAGTGCTGTGGCTTGAACCTGTTGTACCACCAGGGAGGTCCCTAAAGATGCTTCTTATAGCAAAAATAAAGGCCGAGGCTTTGGACTTGTCTTCTGTATTATCCTTGTCCAGTTGCAGTGGTTATTTCTCCAAAATACCAACACTGCCTGGGCACTGGGCCATTAGCATCCATTTTTCTTATTTCTTCCTGATATTCCAGACATCCACTGGTTACTCACCATTCATTATCTGCAACCGACAGCCACCCCCTCTGTGCTAGGGTAGATTTGTGAGAAGGCAGTTCTACCCAGGGATGTATTTTCCTTAATTCTGAGAAATGAGCAAGCAGAATTACAGGTACAAATGCACAAAAATAAGTTTTAGAAACTGGGATGGTTTCTCATTCCCTCTACTACCAAGCCTCTAAATTTAAATTTATTTCCACTTTATGCAGACACATACTCAATTATAAGGGCGATTCCAAAATTAAATAGAAGTGAGTTTAAGTGTAGCCACTATTTGAGACCATTCAATCCTTGGATTCCCTGTCCCTACCATAAATACTCAAGAAGAATAAACGTGAAAGAGCAGGTAGACAGGCCAGCTAGAGATGGGTGGCTGGGGGAAGCCGACTAAATGGCCTATTGAGACGTTCGCTTGCTCTATCATTCTGTTAGGAGTCATTGATGTTAATGTTCTTGATCTATTCTGTATGAATAAGGCAAATTATAATGGACCCACAGATTGATCATTCAACAATCTGAAGCCTGTTTTGAAAGATGAAGCTTAAGTTCTTTTCTTATTCATCCCTTGGGTACGTGGATAATTCAAAGACAAGTGCTTGACATATCTTCTGGGTCTGTCTGGCTAATTGGCCAGTTTGATCTTTAATGTTGTACAGTCTCTACTCTAAGTCTTTATCTGTCCCTTTATGTCACTGGATCACAAACTGAGCAGAGAGCATATATCAAATGTAAGATTGAGCGAGCAGAAAAAGTGACTGAAGTGCCTCTGTCCAGACACACTCTTCTCTAGAGGAAGCGAGTAGACTATGTTTACTAAGAGCCTTACTATGGGCCAGCACTTTGTTAAGTAATTGCAATACATAGACTGAAGCACAGGCTGTATCAGGAGCAGGGCTGCTCTATTCAGAGAATAGGTGGTGTCTGGGTGAGTGGAAGAGGGAGATGAAAATCAATAGATCCAACAACAAAATATTGAGCCAAGAAGTGGCAGCAGGGAATCAGAGGCATTTACCTTCCAGAAAGATACCAGCACATCCCCAGTTAACTGAGGAAAAGATATCAAGAGACTCAAAGACGGGAGCATATCTTTTGAAATAATCATAACAGCAGCATTTCTCTGCACTGTGTTGAGCTTGCTTGGCAGTGCAAAGTAGAGGAGCCTGCAGTTACACCCGCAAACTTGTGTGCATCCAGCTGAGTCCACATATCTGCTGCCTCCCGATTACCCTCTCTCTGGCCGTGGGGCACAGGCTGATCACACACCATTTACTGAAAAGAATCCTCCTCTGTCTTGCTCCGGGAGCTTTGGCAGAAGACTTTGGGGAGGGCGCTTTGGCATTCCAGTGAGGAGCTGACGCCTAAAGCTTGGAGCCAGGGGAGGTTTGTCCAAGTGGCTGACCCAGAAGGACCATGGCTGTGCTTCTTTTCTAATAAGGATAATTAACCTCCCTGCTCGTTTATTCTATTCCAATCCAAACAGCTCGAATTAATGTGGCACAGGGGACTGTTGGGCTCGAGGGACAGGAAACAGTTCACAGGCCTCTTTCATCTTCATGCAGCCACCATCAAGGCAAAGTCAGGACAAAGTCCTCACAGCGTCTCCCCCCCCCCCAAAATAAGTGGCTTGCTGTCTGGGCCCCCTTTCAGAATTTCCATCAATGTAAATGTCCCATTAGCTGTCAAATTTTGCACAGTGTTTGCTGATGAAATTGGGAGTAGGAGTGGGATTAGGAGAGAATGCTAATAGGAAATAGCATTTCTCTTTGTGTTGTCGTATTGTTTTTGTGGTTGGTTGGAGAGCAAGAACTGGTTGGCTTTTGTGTTGGTAGGATTTGATGTGGGCTTCCTACAATGTGTTCTCTGGCAACAACCATGGATGTCACATTTCAGGAACATTTCCAAACCAATGGGATCAAACAGCAGCATTTCTCATAAGACAGAGACACAACCAAGGACCCTCAACCTCTGGTGACTTTATTTTTGTTGTTTTACTTGGGTGTGTGGCCGGTTCTAAGTTTCTCAAATGTTATTGAATCTTCCAGTTGTCTACATGACTGTATAATGTGGGGACGCTGGGCTTCACACCTCCATATGTGCAACATGCTTCACTCACCTTCCCTTTGGTGACTTTAGCACTCTCTTCGCCACCTCAGAGCAGGTGTGAGTGCTTCCCCAGCTACAGCCTCCACACATGGGCTGAGCCCAGTGCCCTTTGCCCCTCCCTGCAGGGTCAGCCCTACCTAAAGGCTTAATACCTATGGGAAGCCACGGTGTTCTAGAGTCGCCCTGCCAAGAACTCATTTGTGACAGACCCTCATGAGTTGCACGATTGATGAAAAAGACAACATGCCAGGGAAGCAGATGAGATGAGACAGCCCACTTGGGCTCTGTACAAAAGTCCCTTCCAGCCCAGTAATGCTGGGATTTACCGTGAGTCTGTTGTGGTTGGAGGCTTGGAATATCCCCAGAAGGTGAGGACCCTGACTTACCACTCAGCATGTCATAGATTCAGCAGCATAAATTTCTCAGCATGCTGCCAAGAGGCTTGTGCTGGGCTTAGGTTAAGCAAGTGAGTCACTCTCCAGCCTTTGCCAGCTCACTCGCTGGCCCCTCCCTAGCTCTTCATTGCCTGCTTTCCACCTGTAACCTCCACCAATGCCTGAGCTTTCTGTCCTTCGTGTCACCCATCTGTGTTAACGAGCCAAAGTGTGCTTCTTGGTGAATATGCGCTAATAAGAAGACTAGTATTTCTTAAATTCTGGTGCGCTTGTGAATCACCTGTTCAAATGTAGCTTTGTCAAAACAGACTTGTTAAAATGTAGATTCTAATGCAATTAGGTCTAGGAATCTGCATTTCTAACAAGAAGCCTTGATGATGCCACTGTTACTGACCCATGGCCAAAGGTTCAGTAGCAAAGGTGTCTGGTAGAGCATCTTAAGAGTTCTCTTTCATAATTGATATGCTGATCCAGGGGCCACAATTTAAGTAGCTAGAATATATGCCTTTTTTCTGAAATAGTTAATCTCAATCGCTGCTTGCAGCTAGGGATTGTGATTGCTCTTCTTAGCAGTTAACAATAGCATCCTCTTATACTGAGGCTAAAATAACACTTCAGAGCACACTTTTGCAGAGGGAGTGGCAAATGTGGACCCTGGCATAAGCTATTTTCCTTGGGGGCTGATGAACTTGAATAAGCCTTCCTGGGCACCTACCCCACTGCCTGAAGCCAGTCGTACAGGCCAGACTCATACTGGGTCCAGCCACTCCATTCCTCGCATTCACTTCTACAGTGCTCTGGTAGCTGCCACTTCACACCACTCACGCTGTGATCTGCATCAGTGGTCAAGTCAACGGAAGCAGCTACATCATCCAAGGCACAATCCATTTATTTCATGCTGGAAAAAAAACAAGTGAGACCAGATAAGCTAGGCAGTTGCCATGCCTTTAAGGTTATAGGAAATAGGCCTTTTCCACCATTTAACTCCTCAGTGGAAAGCAAACCTCGTGAAGAGGCCCCAGGTGTTGCTAGTTCACCAGTGACATGCTGGACAGAAGAGCCCATTTCTCCTCTGAGGTACAGCATGTCTAACCCCTGAGGTGGGTAAAACATACATTTGCTAGAGATATACACTGCCTTGTTTATCTCCTGAAGTAATTCCTGAATTCTTTCCTCTTTAACACTGATATTGAATGTGTTCTTTGCTCAAAATAAACCCTAAAAAACATTTGTATTTGATTTAGTGGATGTTCTGTTACATTGAAATTTACAGAGTTAAACACTGCAGATGAGAAGGTTCTTCTAAGAAGATTCCAGAACATTGTGATTATTTTGGCTTGATCCAAAATATAAACATGTTTTGTGGCCTAAGGGTGTTGTCAAGCAGTGTTTTAAAACATGATGGCAAATTTAAGATGGCTTTAAAAGTAGGCCTATTTGGGACCCAGAATTGTTCCACACCTACACTCCCCTGTTTGTTCGCTAGCCCGCTGCTAGCTCTGGTGGGATTTCCAAGCTAAGGAAATATTCATTAACTGTTTCCTTCCTGCCCACTTCCCCTGCCCTCCTCCACTGCTCACTCCCTCCCCCTGTGAGCTTTAAGAACCACTTTCATCTGCACAAGGCCCTGCAACTCCGCCTCTCCTTAGCAATGATGTCTACAACCTAGCATGCTGACTAGTGGGGGGCTGGGGGTGGAATTCCAGACCAGAGGCCCTCACACAGCCATTTTTTTAAGGTCTGTCACTGAGCACTTTGCTTGAATAAACACAGACGCTTTCTGGGCGTAGTTGGCCAGACCTTCTGCTAACCCAATCAGTATGATGACTAGCTATGTTGTTCCTAATTAGATCCATTTTATTCAAGTAAATACCTAGTTAGTGCAGTCTTGCAGCATCTTAGCGACTCAGGGCTCCCACTCTATAAGCCACCCAGATTCTAGTTTGCATTGATACCCCTACATCCAGTCATAGTCATATAGCTGTTTGTCTTTGCACAGTTCACACCTTTGGATAGATGCCCAAGCTAAATGAACCCAAGGCCATGACTTTGATGGCTGCTAGGGCCAATTACTTTCCTTCTAGCCTGCAGATCTAGACCTTCCTCTCTCATTCAGTCAGTCACACCTCTTGGTAATCTGTGCAATTGGTGGCAAATAAGGCTGGACCTGATGGTAGGGTTGACTTTGTTTACATCTCTTTGCTTTATGCCTATAGCTCCAGTCAACGTGTCATTCTCCAAGGAAAACACTAATTAAAACAATGAGGTTAAGTGAGCAGGAATTTTTAGAAAGATCTTTTCTGTCTTTCTTTCAGATTATCTTTCCTTTTCTCTAAGCCCTTGCCTCCATTTGTCTGTTACCAGAATAGATTGCTCTCAATCCACCCACCAAACTCTGTCTGACACTACCTATTTATACAATCTTTAAGGGACCCATAAAAATAAAATACTGAATAGAAAAGAAACCACTATGGTTTCATCCAGTTCCATAAGCCCCTCAAGACGTTCCTAGAAGGTAAAGCAAAATGAAATATTTACCCTGAAAGCATAACACAAGTGCCATTTTACATTAAAACCAAATGTTAAAACAAGGGTTGCGGTCATAATCAGGCTTGGGTCTACCACTAGAGAAACCATTTTCTCTCTCTGGACCTGAGTTTTTCATCTGCTCAAAGAAGATATGTGCACCTAAGTTCTGGCTCTTGTATTTGAGAATTCTAAGGACTATGGCCACTGCTGACAACCTAACTTCTCTCCAGCTCGAGCAAGATTCAGCTGTTCTTCCCGCAGGCCACTGTGTTCACTGATAAAATCTAGTCCCTTAGCTTCTCCCTTACTACTAACTCCACTCTCAGGTCCCTGTTGGAAAAAAAACTCAAAGAATACAACTAATCAGAGTGAACTAGGTTTGGTGGTGTTCTTCTTTCTTTCTTTAGTATGGAAGGAGGAGCAACATGAACATTTTTATTTACGTTGTGACTATTAAGTGAAAGGGAATTTTTTTCCCCTCAAGCAAGACAGAGTTATTCCATGTCCTCAGGACTGTACCTCTTTTTTTTTTTTTAAGATTTATTTATTTTTGCATACAGAACTGGGGTACAGGCCAGAGTTGCAGGGGCGGTGATAGGGTTCACCAGAGACAGAGTGGGGAGCAGAACAGGCAGATTGACGAAGTACACTGCTGAGGGGAGCCGCGGGCGGGTCAGGAGAGGTCTGCCACGCCATGTGGTCACCTCCGGGGCAGGCGGGAATCAAACTCATGCGGAAGTGGCTTTAGCTTCTCAGTGCAGTGCTTTAACCCACTGCGCCACCAGGGAGGGCCAGGACTGTACCTTTAATGCTTTGTCTTCTCTATGCAAAAGCTTGCCTTGAACAGTACTTTTAACAGCCTTCCAAGAGCATCAGGATGGAGAAGTCTCAACACTCCAGAAGGCAGAATAAGCCACAGTCCTTTACAGTCAGACCCAGATTCCTTTCAAGTCACCCTCACTTTCCACCCCCTATCCTTTTCTAACGGTGGCTATCTGCAGTGGCAAGCCCGCAGCTGGGGAAGGCAGGGGGCTTTGGCGCTGCCCAGCCCCCTGCGAGTCCTTGCGCTTTCTCTCTCTGGGCTCTGTGGCCTCTGGCGTTCTCCCGCATTCTCACCTCCGCTGTGGTCACACGGCTCCTGCTCTCCTCCGTCTCTTAGACCCCTGGCCTCCAGGTTCAAGTGTGTACTTACGCACGCTGCCAGCACTCACTGTGCCCCAGAATCTACAATCAGGCCCCCTCTGCATTAATATAATCAAGGCCTCGGGTGAAAGCCGCAGAGGCTGGAGGCTTGAAAAGCCTGATTCATTCACTTTCCCCACACCATCCTCCATTCCTCACCCACAAAACTCAGAAAGAAAAAAAACTCAGAAAGTTTAGAGGTTTGGTGTAGGGTGAATGAATAAAAAGCCAGCCTTTTTCTGCCCTCTCACATTGGCACCTGTGGCCCTGCACGCGTACCTGCCACTACAAACACTGCCCAGAGAGCACAGGGCACACACGTGCCGAGGAGCAAGACCATCTAACGGTGGAACCCTTTGAGGCAGGACTTCAGGACAGAGGGGAGGAGGCAGCCAGACTGAGCCAGAATGCTGGTCTATCCCTCATTCAGCGGTTTGCAGTAAAGACCTGTAGAAACCAACCAAAGTCTCCAAACTTCTCTTTGCATCTGTGAGAGCTGGCAATGAACCTACCTGGCCTGGGATAGTTGCAAAGCATTTGCTTGCCCTTGCTTCTTCAAAATCGAGAATACTGAAACTATCTCCAGACAGATCACTTTTCTAATGAGAAGGCTTTTGCTAATGAAATTCAAGCACATATTCGCTGAGCATAAGCCTCACCTAGGTCAGCTGGTCTGACCACCCTGTAGGCACAGGCCACAAGGCAAATCACTATGGACAAAGAAAGCCCAGGCTGTGGATGCTGGTGCAAAATGCCCCTTCTGGCAGCCTAGTCAAAGTCCATTCCTTGCTGGTGGACGCAAGGCAGGGTTACTTGGGACCACTAGGGAATAAATTGGATCTAAGAAGATACAACATGGCCGATGGGTAGTGTGTCTTCCTCCAGCCTGTAAGAGGAGCTCCCTTTGAGTCACGTACATGCCCCCCCCCACCACCACCACCATGCAGCCAGTCAAGTCCTTTTCCCCTACAGGTGCTTCTAAAGAGCCTGCTAACACCTAGACTATGTGATCAGCTTCCTAGCTTCACCTGGACACGTGATTGGTGCTAGAAATTTCAAGGGAGTAAAAGCCAAGTGAGGAAATGTTACATAAGGACCCCTGTTAATGGGTGTGATCCATCATCACACGACAACTATTAAGCACACAGCAGTCCACAGAGCAACCTGAGATGACCTGGATCCTCAGTGAGCTTGCCCTGCAAGCTGTCCACCCCAGGACGAGAATTCAGCTGCCACACTGAAACACAAAGGCGTGGGCACAAGCATTGCTTTATCCCCTTTAGGCCAAACCCCAGTTGTTCGTGTGTTTTTTATGTTTTCTGTCAGAGCTTGCACGGTGAGGCTCACAAGGCCTGCCTCATCTGCTCTTTCCAGATGTCACGCACATCTACCACAGATGGTCTTCTCACTTTCCTTTCAGCTGACAGTGCAAAGCAAGTTTACTTTCTCTCAACAAAAGTCACCTATGTATTTGGGCATACTTTCTGAGGCTTCCAGAGGAGAATGAGCTATGTAAAGTTCATAAGAAAGAACAGAATGGAAGAGAAAAATGGGGGGGGGGGGAAGCTGCCCAGCCAGCTTCACGGTCAACTGGAAGCTTGAAGAGAAGTTGGTATTAGAGTGGCTGGGCTATCTGGGTACCAGGATTTCCTCAAGTTGCCAACAAAGAATACCTCAAGTTGCCTGCTTGCTTTTAATTTCTCCATTGCAATTTGCCCTTTAAGGCTTTCATTCTAATTTAAAACGTAGATCCTTCAGGGAGGAATTCACAGTTGATGCTTCATAGTCATGGAATTCTAGTATAAGCGAAGAGCTTGATTTGCAGTGAGAGAAGATTTGTGCTGGGTAACAAGAAAAGGACACAGCACTGGGGGCTGTGGGCACCTTCTGTATTCCGAATCCACAAATTAGCTCAGGCCCCATCCTAATAATGCAGCTACAAGTAAGAGAAGATTTGCACAGGGTCAGCTCTTAATTAAAGGGAACTTAAACAAACACAATTATGAGGAATAAAGACCTCAGGGAAATCTTAATTTGCCAAGGGTAAATTGGGCTGGGTGTGGGTGAATATTTGTTTTAATCCTGTTCCAGAAAGTCCACAGACTGACATCCATATGCAAACACAGAGGGTTCTTGATGTTCCCATCTCAAGCTCCTCACACAGATTTTTTTGCATTAGTGTCTCAGCTTTAGACACGTATTCCACTGCTTTTGGTAGTAACCAAATGTATTTAAATCAAGTTAAAACCAAACAACCAAATGTGGATTCAAATGGACTCTGGGGATCGTTCCATGACTTCTTTTTAAAGAAAAATACACTACGTATATGAATAATCATCCTGTGAAATACAGGATTTGAGTTCAGATTTCTGAATATCAGGTTTCTTGGATATGGCAAACTACCACAGTAACTAAAGTGGGCTCATCATCTCTCCCTTCCGCCTCTCTTTTTCTGCTCTTCACTCCTGTCTCATAAATCATCTGCCCCTTCCTTCCATCTGTAACTTTCCACTTTCACTTACTTTGCCACAACATACAGGAGAAAATTGTGCAAAATTCCGTGGAGAACAAAGTAGGAGCAATAATGACAGGGGCTTGCATATGCTTCGGGTTTAAGAGCTGGGTAAGCGCTGGAAGGAGAGCAGAACACCAGTGTTCGCTGTCCTTTCTCCACGTCACCTAACGTTAGGATGAACAACAAGACTAATTTGATGAAATGCTAAACTTCTAGTCATCAAAATGTATCACAAACATTAAATGTCAATCTCAAGTAAAATATGTATGACATATATTAGAATACCTAATATTATTAATATATAAAGGCTCTTTTGAATCAACATTTAAAACATTAACATCACCAGAAAAAGGTGAACAAATGAAATAAGCAATGGACTCTCAAAAGAAGGGATGAACAGGGACACAAAAATGAAAATGTAGTCACCAACTTTACTAATAATCTAAATTACCTAAGTTTCATTACTAAAAGAAATGCTTACAAAAAAGAGAAATTTTTTTTTATTTAATTCTCCTATCAGATAGGTAACTGCAAGAGAGTAGAGAGAGAAATGCTCTCATGTGCTTCTAATGGGGACATAAATTGGTGCCACCCTTTGGAAGGACAATTTGGCAATAGTCTCAAAAGCCTTGAAAATGGCCAGAAATAGGGCTCTCCCTGGTGGCGCAGCGGGTTAAAGCACAGCACTGAGAATCTAAAGCTGCTTCCGCATGAGTTCGATTCCTGCCTGCCCGGGAGCTGACCACATGGCGCGGCAGACCTCTCCTGACCAGCCCGCTGCTCCCCTCAGCAGGGTACTTCGTGGATCTGCCTGTTCTCTGCTCCCCGCTCTTTTCCTGGTGAATTCTCTCACCCTCCGCATCTGGCCTGTACCCCAGTTCTGTACGAATAAATAAATAAATCTTTTAAAAAAAAGTTTGGAAAAAAAAATGGCCAGAAACAGTGGCCCAATATCTCCAGCTCTACACACTTACCCTATGGAGAGAGAGATGTTATAGAGTGTTGTCATCTAAGCATGGTTCAGAACCAGGAGATTGGAAACCAATGAAATAATCATGTTGGGAAACGGTTATATAAATGACAGTAGGTCTAAAGGATGGGATATTAAGTAGCCATTAAAATCATGTCTGAAAACCTCTCATAACAGAAAATACTCAAGATATATATAATGCTAAATTTGCTACAGACAGGACACGAACAGGACAGCACATTTTACTAAGATTAAAAAGTGTACAGCCATGGGTGGTTTGGTGATGGGAAGCCCACAGGGATTACAACTGAAATGGAAAAAATGCACAAAATAATGGAAAAAGAAACTATTATATTATTTTTTTAAAGTGTGCAGTATATTTATGTTAAATAGAATAGAAAGCAACGGAGCAAATGTTAGTTTTTTATACTTTTTGTGTCTTTTCAGATGTCCAAAATGAGGGAGAGCATATTAATACTATATTTAGGAAGGAGCAAACAGAAGCTACCTCAGGAGACATGTGTTCAATGCTTTGAGTGCATGAGGGTTGGCTCCCCATGAGCTCAATGGGGCCAGCGGGTTCATTTACCACAGGAAGAAGCAATTTGCAACCCTGGCCTGAGCTTCTCCCCCTCTGGATCTTTGTTTCCATTTATATACTAGACAGTAGATAGCCCTTCTTGAATTATACTTTTTTCAACCACAACCTTTCTGCCATGAAGGACACCTATGAAAAGAGACCTCCTTTGTATGACGTGGTAATTAAAATAGGTCAGTGGTTCTCAACTCTAATGTCTAAGAGAATCACCCCTGGAGTTTAAAATCAAACAAAGCATAAGGGACTATGGTGATGGTGTACAGGTGAATTGGTGGTGGAAATTCTATGGGGACTACACCTGAGAAAAGAAAGCAAACATTGTAAAAAAAAAAAAAAGAAAGAAAGAAAGAAAGAAATGATAAAAAATAAGTAAATAAATAAAAATACACTATAAGTTATTTTTATAATTAAGATAAAACAAAGTCCAAGAATGACTTCCAGTGATTCTAATTTAATTGATCCAGCATCGTGCTTGTGGACATTCAGTTTTTAAAGCTTTCAAGGCAGTTATAATGTGCAGTTATAATGAAGCAGAGTGAGTAGAGATGCAGAAAATGAAATCAACGTTTTCTTTCCGCTGCATTCAGTTACGCAGCACAAGTAAGGTGGACACTGACCCTCTGGGAGCCTGTTCTATCCCCACATGCCACTGGCTCCCAAGAGTCCCAGGAGCCATCAGCGTTTCATTGGCTAAACAGCATAGCCAGAAGCTCATCACACACATCACTGACTTCCATGTTCATCATCTGAATAATTCCACAAGATGGGTGGATCCTGACCCATCGGGATCCACCAAAAAGGGATTCACGGTCCCCTTTTCCTATCCCTCCAAACCTACCTGTGTTGAGGTTTCTATTAAGATGCAGTCGTGCTGGCTGGAGAGGTTACACACTCACCCTTCCTATGTGTCACCTGGAGAGTGAGGGGCAGAAATCTGCGAGAATGGTACACAGACAGGGAAGTTTGTATGTGCAGAAGGAAGAACGAAAAAGCTAGAGGTGGTGGTGATAGATCCAGGCAGGGTGTGCGCAGGCAGGCAACATCAGGATTTTGTGAGGCATCAAAAAGAGAAGATCAAAGAGCACCTAGAGACAAGCCCTGTCTACCTCACACCAGGATGCCTCTGGGCATCCTGAAATGAGAGCTGTTGGGCTGAACAGCACACAGTGGGGGAGGGGGGGAGAGCACGAAATTGGAACTGAAGAGATTTGCATCCGTGGCCAAGGTTAGGGTGAGGCAAGTGAGGATGCATTTGCACAACTTTGTAAAAGTGCCTTGAGGGGGAGACAAGGAACAATTGGAAGATGTTGGTCAAAGGAAACAAATTTAAAGTTCTGCAAGGTGACTGATTTCCACAGATCTAAAGCTCAGTGTGGTGATTACAGTTAACAGCACTGTAGATCGTAAAAGTCCTCAGCACACAAAACAATACAATGTAATGGTAACTACATGAGGTCACGACCTGTGTGAGCTAGACTAAAAAATGGTAGAAGTGGTGGTGATAGATCCAGGCAGGTTGTGCAGACAGGAAACATTACTTCTCCTCTAACCACCACCCTGCCCCAAACCAGAGCTGTTCTACTATTATCTGTTTCGTATAAGTGGGCTTCCATGAACATTCATTTGAACTAAGGTCTCCAGAGCTTTAAAGGTGTAGTATACTGCTCGGAGTGATTTGTAAGACTCCCTCAAGCCTATAATTGCTGTGATTCTAAGAAAAGTGCAGAACACGAGAATTGTCATGGGCAAAAATTTTTATTTCTGTCCATGCGTAATTTTGTATGCAAAAATCATTTTCACAACTATGAATTTGAGATCTCTTTGTGTCTGCTTTCATCCCTGTCATGAGGTCAACCTAATAGTCACTGGTTGAATACTCAGGGACCAATTTTGAACTGGAGCCCTGCATGTGGAATTTTGTTTGAGGTCTCAATATCAATACTTGGAGAAAAAGAAGGAAGGAAGCAGCTTTGGTCAGATGAGATGGCGCAGGCATAACAAGGCCTCAGTCTACCCTTCAGGAAGCTCTGAAGTTGAAAGGCCTGTTAGGGTTATCACAGTCAGGGCAAGGGGTTGTACCTTCACGCCCAATAACAACCAGTTACTGGATGCAGGTTGCCTTGGGAGGAGAACTTAACCTGAACTTCAGCCAATAACTTTTGCAGATGCTAAAGAAATCCATCCTTCAACACCAAAGGGAAATCTGAGAGGCACTGCGCAGCAGCCATGTACCAACCTTTACCAATATGGCGTCCATGTTTGGCAAAAGCAGCCCAGTAAGAGTGAGCTGTGTAGAGCTGTGGACCAGTTCTTCCTCCTTAACCCCCTTGCCACACACCAATTGCCATGCTCCTATGTTACCTTGTTTGAATGAGGATGACAATCTAGCCTTTTGCCGTTGCCCATGTGCTAACTCCCTTTCTATAAAATGAGGAAGAAAAAGAAGGACAGCAACAGTGGTCTGGAATCAGGATGAGAGAATTTGCAGCTCAAATAAAAGTAGCTTTCAGTATTGCAAAGTTGGGCATGTTGAAGCTCCCACAGAGTGGAGGACAATTCTGAAGCTGCTAAAACAGCAGGCTTATTTTTACAAAGCCAAGGCTTTGTTACGTACCTCACCTCCCACAAGCACCAGCGCCTGCTTGTGCTCTGCCTCCACAGTCAAACTCTTCTTTTTCCTCGCTCAAACTCATATTTACTCTCTATGGTGAGCTGCACCAAGGAACAGTCAAACTCTAATAAATCAGGTATGGAAACAGAGAAAAGATTTTTTTTTTCCTTTTGGAATGCCCAAGGAAAAGGAACGAAATGAAGGGAACCCCCCCCCCGGGGCTCTCGAGTGCACAGCCATGTGCTCAAGCAGACACAGAGAAACGCTGCGTAGGAAGAGATACTGCAACGTTAAGTCATGCCTGTGAGTTGCTCAGAAATGTGATCAAGGCTTACAGCCCAGGAGGTCCCAGACCCAACCTCATTTAAAAATCAGTGTGCTTTTCCATTTAATTTTTGAATAGGTAATACATTCACATGGCTCAAAGAACAAAAGTATAAAAGATCTAGAAAATCAGAGGACTCTCATTTGTGGCAGCAGGCAGCTTCGAGAACAGCTCTCATCTGTCATCCATGTCTTCCAGGAGTTTATGCTGAGAGGCCAGCAGGAGTTGCATTTTTAAATCTTTATTGTTTTTGGACTTACAGAAAATAATGCGTGCTCCTTGTAAAAGAGTCAAACATTGCATAAATAAATGCCAGTGCAAGTCCTTGGGAATCCTACACCTCAGTGATGACTAGTACTGTTACAGGGCAGGGAGAGAGGCGTACCAAGACCTTTCATTTTTTCTGCACATTACACACATGTATTCTTTGCAAAACAGAATTATATTAATAATGCTATTTTACAGCTTTTAAAATGTGATAATATAGAATTTTTTTCCTTTTTGTAGATAGAGATTGAACTGTTTTTTCAATAGTATTCCATGTGTATCATTTATCAGGTTTTGTTTTGAATTTTTCAATATCTGTCATACAAGTCTTCAAATTGGTTTCTTCATTGCTTGTAATTGATTTACCTTGAAGCTAATTAGACTCATCTCTGGAGAAATGAATGAGAAGTCAGCAAGAGAAGACTCATAGGAGAAAGCTGTTCACAATTGCTTACCAGCAGTAGGGGGCACAAAACAGACAGGTGCCATTGCCTTGGGTAGGCAACAATGGGAGTATTGAGTAATAGGTCCACGTTCCAGGTTAGAGTGAACCTAAAAACAGGAGCGAGGTGAGCGCTGGGGTGGGGTGAGGGACTAGAAAGGGAGATAAAAGCAGGGTGAAACACAGCAAATGCTGATCATGAATGGTGAGTTGTTATAGAGCAAAAGTTTTACAGAGGCAACTGATCAGTTGAGTTGACTCCAAGCATTATCAGTTAACAAAATAGCATGGACATCTTAAAATATTAACAACCCTAGGCTGCTAAAAGTTAAGCATCATCCAATTGCTAACCTCATCGGTCTGATCACAACAGATTTGTCAGAGTCAATAAAATGTTGAATGGATTTCCATAGGAAAGAAATTGAACGGTGAGGGAAACTAGCATTGTGTTCTAAAAGTTATTGCTGAAAGGTTGGGGCATCTTTAGCATAAAGAAAAGGGTAAGGTGTGTTACGCTGCCTTGACCCATGTGAAGGATCATCACATGGAAAAATGATTAAACTTGTCCCTTTGGTCACTAAACCTTGGATTAAAATGAAAGAGTTAAGATTATGAGAGTCTAGATTTTGATTCAATACATACAAAAATTGCATTTTGCTAAAACTTCTTTTAAAAAGTTCAGTGTATATGTATCAAAGATTCACTGTGTAATTTCATTATCATTATTCAGCCAATACTTTCCTCATAAATAGTACAGAGGTAAAATTCAACCTTGCCGAATTTTCATAAATTCTTAATTATTGGCATTCAAAATAATGAGGCATTATTATTGTACACTGCTTAAGAAAGATTTTCAAATCCTTTAATCTCTTTCTTCCTGTGTTTATTTCTTAATCCCAAGACTTGGCCCACCACATGCCCTCAACTCCCACTGAAGCAGAGAGAACACATCAAAAACCCACACAAGAATGTAAATTTGAGAAATAAATATGCATGGTTGGTTTAAAAAGAGTAAGAATTAACATTTAAAGCAATGGTAATTTACTCTGATCTGTAATTTTGAGCTCCTGTGCTGAAATTGCTCATTTGGAAATTACCAAGTGCTTGGGTCTCATTTGTGATCTTCTTCCTGCATACACCCAGCACACAAAGGAGACATAATGACCGGCTGAGTCACTGCTGCCATCCCCCTGAAGCGTGTTCTCCAAATGCCAGTACCATTTTCTATGGTGCAGTGAAGAAGATTCCCAGCCACAGCCCGCCGAGAAGACAGGGTGTGCCTGAGACAGCAGAGGGCCTCAAATGGGCCTCAAATGGGCTTCAGCACATCTCCACCATTCTCTAGACCAGTGGCCAAATTCTTTTGCCATAGATCATTTTGGCTTCGCAACTGATCCCCATCACCCACTCCCATTACTCATTACCTAAATATAAATGGAATCCAATTTAAATTTCTGGGAGAAAGGAAGCTATTTTTGACCATAAATAAAATGATGTCTCTTGTTGGCGAAATTCTACTCAGATTCTGGATCCACACCAAAAGCAAAAATACTAGACATGATACAATGTTTTGAGACAGGAACAATCTGAAAGATCAGTACATAAAAACTTTGTGCTATTCTGTGGCTCACATGCTAAAAAACATATGTTCCTCCTCCCAACTGCTCAAAACCTGACACCAAAAAGGTTATCCAAAATTCAGACATCAAATTTTTCTCTTTTCCATTAAGCAATGGATCTAGGATGGTAGTAGTTAATGATGGTCTGAATAAATAAACTAAAGAGAACCAAAAATCCCTGTAAATTTAATTGAGAGAGCAAATGAACTTAGAAAAATTTAATGTGATTAACTTTTTCCCAATTCTGTGATTAAAGGACCAATATGATATTATTAGCAGGTAGACTGAGGGGAAACTCAACACTCCCAAACCTGCACGCTTTTTTTTTTAAAAGATTTAATTATTTATGCATACAGAACTGGGGGGCAGGCCAGAGGTGCAGGCGCAGTGAGAGGATTCACCAGAGACAGACAGAGTGGGAGCAGAACAGGCAGATTAACAAAATACACTGACTGCTGAGGGGAGCAGCAGGCGAGACAGGAGAGGTCTGCTGAGCCATGTGGGTCACCTACTGGGCCGGAGACCGAACGCGCTGTGAAGCAGCTGTGGAGAGATTGCAGAAACTGCACACTTTAAATGGACTGTGCCATCTGCCACATAAAGACATATTCTCAGCCTGCAAGACCTTTAATAGAAAACTGTAGTAGAATCGGTGTGCCTAGAAAGAGGAGAGGATAATGGTCTCTAATAAAATGCCCAAAGTTACTCATCCTCTCATGGGTAAATGCCCCTGGTTGGCCAAAGCCATTCTAGTGAGGCCCAGCCACTTGCTTGCCACAAGTCTGGTAGGGAACCACAGGAAAGGGGCAGAGGGGCCAGGTAATCTGGAAGGAAAAGAGCAAAATCAAAGCACAAATCAATTCAAGACGGCCATTGTCAGCATCCCCCTGTGCCTCTCCCCCATGTATTTCTTCCATGTCCCCCAAATTCTTGGTGCAAGTTCAAGACCAAGAAGCAAGCGGGACCTGTTCACATGTTTCTGCTCCACACGCCTTCTCCAAATCTCCTCTAAGTCTTCTCTAGCTTTCTCTTCTGCTCAGCTCTGCCCTCCTTTAGGTGAGGCAGGGAACATGGGACCTTCCCTTTTTATGGGCATAATCCACTGTAACAATTCCTCTTCTATGTTATCTTTGTATAGACTGTCTTTGTCAGGTTTTCTTGGAGTTTTTCACTTAGGAGACAGAATTGACCTTGCTGGATAGTTATAATACTGCTGATAGTAAAGATCAGCAGTATTATAATGAAGTTCTGCCTTTACTAAAATTGTGTCAGTTCTGAATAATGTTTACATGGAAGGTGAAAGAAAGAAGCTTCAACTGCAATAGGAAAGATTGTGGCCAGAAATGAGAAGCTCTTGACATCCATTCCACAGATATTTCATATGGAAGTCAATAGAAACAATCAGGTGCTGTAATTCAGCTGTGATCGCTTAGGGACATGTTAGATAAACACCTGACTTGATGACCCCAAGTCATAGAATATTCTTTCCTTTAAAATAAGACAGAGATGCTGACTGTTTGGTAGTTCAAAGCTGACCCTGTGAGTAAGACTGCTCTCAACAAAGACTGGGACTCAAGGGGACCCAAGAGACTGAATAAAAACTCTGTAGAAACTTTAATACCTACAAAAAGGTTTTTAAAAGAAAAAAGTCATTGCTGTTTTTCCCTCTTGCAGGATTTTCCATCCTCCAAGCGATTATGGAAGCAGCAGTGCAAAACAACTGGCAAGTGACAGCAAGGTCTGTGGGAAACATAAAGGATGTGCAAGAATTCAGGCGCATCATTGAAGAAATGGACAGGAGGCAGGAAAAGCGATACCTGATTGACTGCGAAGTTGAGAGAATTAACACAATTTTGGAACAGGTATGTTGGAGATTTTTCCCACCACCAGCTGACATGTTAAATCATCAACTGGAGGCAGTTCCCATATCTGCTATAAATTAATTAGCCAACAGACTGAACACCCCACAGTTTTTGATAGTCTTGCTAGTCCTTTTTTTCCTCCCCAATCAGTGCAAAGAAAAAAAGAAAGAAAAGAAAATCTAAGCTGTTGAAAATTGCATACCATGATGAATCTGGAAGTTTCTGCATGTTCATGCTACCTATCAGATAAACACACCCTTCTACACCTGTTTTCTAGATAGCTGAGTGTTTCAAAGTAATCCCTTCTGTGCCTCCCTGGTAACTCAAGGGTGATGCTATATACAACATGAATTCTGTCCCCAGCCAGCGAGCTGATCTACAGGACACAGCAGACCTCTCCTGACCCGCCTGCTGCTCTCCTCTGCATTGTATTTCAGTGGATCTGCCTGCTCTGCTCCCCACTCTGTCTCTGGTGAATTCACTCACACAGCCCCACTGCACCTCTGGCCTGCACCCCAGTTCTTGTATGAATAAATCAAATAAATCTTTTTTTTTTTAAGCAATCCCTTCCTTTCCCATACCTTCCCACCAGCAGGGAGCAGACAGGAATTAGGCAGGGCAGAAGTGTAGGGGTTTTGATTCAGGAGCTTTGTTGCTGAGTGTCACTAAGAATTTGTAGGTATTTTGCAGAATATTCCTCTGGGGGAGGGAGGAGAGAGAGTGTATACATAAGACTATTTTTTAAGTAAGGTGGCATATGAGAAAATGTTCATGTTTTTTTTAACATGTAAACAAAGTGAAAAAGAATTAGACTGAGGAAAAACACAATTCCGTGGGCCAAAATGTATTTATTATTGATAAATTTAAATTTAAGAATAAAAAAAATTAGAAAAAATGCTTCACCCTAAGATAGATGACTATTCAGCTTGGAGTAGAATTGAAACGTGGTGTAAGTTTATTGTTTTCCTTAGACATCTCAACTCGCCAGTTAATACCACAGGCTTCTGCTGCCATAAACAAAAGTGTAAAGGGAAACATTTCCATTCTAACCTGATCCCAGTGTACCTGGGGGCCGAAACAGCTTCAGAGATTGAAATTATAGTGAGCAGCCACGGCCGGAGAGAACTATTTTATAGAAAATTAAATATTAACAATTTATTAGATATGCCCCCAAATTAAATATTAACACTGTCAGAGAATACCAAAAAGTAGGTAAGAAAGAGTAGGGGTGGGGGGAAACGGAGGGAAAGGAAGAGAGGTAGGGAAGGGGCTTGGGGGGCGGGGGGAGGGAGAGAAAGGGCAGATGAAATTGCTGGCTCTGCTTCAGAGATAAAAAGCTTCCCCGCCCTGCCCTCTAAGAACAACATCCCCTCTAGTGATTCACACCTCACAGAAAATCTAGAGCACTAGCCTGACTAAATGAAATTTCCCAAGCAACATTCTCTTGAGCTACCACCTCTCCCTTCCCCCCCCCAAAAAAAATTGCCTTTGATTTTCTTCGATGTTGAAAGTGAAGAATCAGGTCAGTGATGTTGGTATATGTATTACATGCCCTCTAGAATTTTATACCAAAATAGCCTTTTAGTGGGTGACCTACTTAATCGCCTAAAGCAGAGGAACATCCTCCTTGTCATACTTTGTTTTCCTTCCTTTGTATTAGTGACTTTGGTTTCCTGAATATCTTACATTGTGTTAAGTCCTTTGAGTGTCAGCGGTGTCTGCTGGGCTTTGTAGGAGCGTTGGACTAGAGTCTTGGACTTTTCAGCATGACAAAGCAGGAAAAGTGGGCAGAGTTCTTAATTCCACATAGTTGTGGGATCTTAGGCAGGTAAAATAGCTATGTCTCAGTTTTCTCATCTACATAAGGGTGGGAATAAAATTTACTCAACCTCATACGTTTGCTGCAATTGCTTTGAAAGGCATAATATACTCTAAAAATAAGCCCTACTACCAAATACTTTCAGAAAAACTAACATTCAAAGACCTTGCACTCTCTTTCTTTTGCTCACTTTCTATCTTCCTGTCTTCTAAATACATACACACAATACCCCTCAAAATAATTCTATGCAATTTTTCAGGGATTGTTCACAGAAAGTTTTAGCAGCATCTTGGTAAGGTTGAAGAGCTCACTTCACTTATTCTTTTTCCCTCTTTCAAAGAGTTGCCATAAAATGATCAACTCATGATTATTTTATCTACTTTTTAAGGATTTTGCACTAGGTCATACGTACTATGAGTAGGGACCATGTTATCATGTTCACTGTTGTATCTCCAGTATCTACCAGAGTGCCTGCTATACATCATGGCAGGAGGGAGGGCAACAAGGAGGGAGGCTGAACATTTGTATTTCAGAATCTTCACTACTATTTTGTTATGCTTCCATCAGGAGGCAAAAAAGTGCCTGCAGTTGTTCTGATTCTTTTTTTTTTTAAGATTTATTTATTTGTGCATACAGAACTGAGGTACAGGCCAGAGGCTTAGGGGCGGCGAGAGGCTTCACCGGAGACAGAGTGGGGAGAAGAACAGGCAGATCGACGAAGTACACCGCTGAGGGGAGCAGCGGGCGGGTCAGGAGAGGTCTGCCACGCCATGTGGATCTCCTTGGGGGCAGGCGGGGTTCAAACTCATGCTGAAGTGGCTTAAGCTTCTTAGTGCTGTGCTTTAACCCGCTGTGCCACCAGGGAGGGCCTGTTCTGATTCTTTTTTTTTAAGATTTATTTATTTATTCATATAGAACTGGGGTACAGGCCAGAGATGCGGAGGGTGAGAAGATTCACCAGAGACAGAGCGGGGAGCAGAACAGGCAGATCGACGAAATACACTGCTGAGGGGAGCAGCGGGCGGGTCAGGAGAGGTCTGCTTCACCATGTGGACTCCTCCGGGGCAAGCGGGAATCGAACTCATGCGGAAGTGGCTTAAGCTTCTCAGTGCAGTGCTTTAACCCGCTGCGCCACCAGGGAGGGCCCTGTTCTGATTCTTAAGACAAATATTTTCTTTAAAGTTTAAGATAGAATTTCTCCAAATTTATTCTTTTATATGAACATATATTTCTCACTAAATGAAATATTTAAGCAACACTCTCAATATATCTAGAGAGAACATTTTTAAATTCATTGATTATTAAGATACCAAGGATATGGCCTTTCTCAGTTTTTCTAACCATTCTTTTGACAAATCTGTCCTATTTCACTATACAGATACTGGATCGAGTGGTAGTATTTAATCAGTATCAAATTCTCCCAAAAGATGCCCCCTTCCTCTGAAGGCAATTTCAAATTTGAGCTTATTTTCATGAAAGGAAACTTCTATAGTTTCCCACAAAATGACATTTCATACCACTATTTGAAGTTAAACCATTACCACACTATTCCTTTTAGATCACATTTTGGCATAAAGTAAGTTCGTATTATACTCAATCGATGGGTGTCATGAAAATACCTCAATATGGTACAATTTTTCAAATAACAGCAGGTCTTTGAGAGAGTTACATAACATAACCTTCCCACTTCATGGTGTAGGTTCTAATTTTCTCTGTGAATGTTTAAACACCTGTGGAGTAAATCCAAACTCTTTCCAAAGAATGTAAATCTTTCAACTCTTTCAATGTTTTAGCCTATGTAATATCTCTCCTTAAAAGTAAATCTATAAGGAAAGTATTACAAGTTTATAGCTACAAGAATGAACAAGGAAAAAGGCAGCACTAGAGACAGATTAAACCATGATGGGTTTTCAGGGCTCATAGAGAATATTGAGAAACTGTAGGTCCTAAGAATTGAGAGCACTTTCTATAGGTGTGCTGGGAGATGAATGAAGCACAGGTCTGACCTGAAATAGCATCCCTATTACTGCATTGTGTTGATGAGTTCCTCCCCACTGGTAGACCGCTGCCTTAATTCGACGATCAATCTAAACATTATCTTTTGAAAAGGTTGCCTCTCATAGAGTTATCTACCCATGACGGAATAGATCTTCCATCCTGGTAGTATAGATCTGTGGACCACATTTGAAGGTCAAGCCCCATGAAAAGATGACTCTGTTAGATGTTTAGTGTTTGTTTGGCGAGACAGTATGCCGTAGAGTTTCAGAGAATGGATGCTGGAGCCACCTGCACCGATACTGTCACTAACTAGGTCACAAGGGCAACTTAATTGTGAGCCTCTGTTTCCTGGTTGTTAAATGGGAATGATAACTCGAACTTAATGAGTTAATATATGCAAAGCATTTAGCACGATGCCTCATACATAGTGTTTGTATAGTGCTTTGATGCTGAACAAACTGTTTTCACATAGATTATCTCATCTGAGCCTCACTGTGGAAGACAGGCATTTGTTTATCTCAAATTTACAGAGGATAAATGCATGCTTAGAGACATTTAGATGAGTTGTCCAAACATGGCTCTCTACTCAATCCTACTAAGTGGCAAATAAGGACACCTCTCCATCTCCTGACTCCTAGACCAGTGCTCCTGCCTGTATAATGAACCACCTTTCGTAATTTCTAAGTCATTTTTTAAAGACTTAGCCAAATCCTAGATTTGACCCATGCATCACGCTACATCTTGAAACAATTGCAAAGAAATTGGAAAAGGTCCAGAGAAGAGCAGCACAAAAATGATTAAAGCATTAGACAATAGGACCTAGGAGGGAAGGCTAAATGAGTTGCGGTTGTTTAACCTGGTGAAAGAGAGCTTAGAGGCAGTTTAATCACCATCCTCAAGTACAAAGAGTTATCATAAAGAGGGCACTGACCAACTGTTCTGTGCCTAAGGACAATACCAGAGCAAATGAGCATAAGTAGCCTAGAGAGCCAACATTAGAAGAAAGTCATTACTAGGAGACAGGCAACGGAAAGAAAATGAAATCTCAGCCGTTGATGCTATGAGAAGGTGAGGCCATTCTGACTTAGCAAAAAGACAGGTCTAGAATAATTTCAAGATTTTTTTCCCTTACAACAAAGGATGTTGATAGCAACTGTCATCTGGACTAGCACATTAGCTGAATTTTCTACAAGGAACATGGAGAGTTAAGTCTGGGACCTGGTGGGGGGTGGCAAAAAAATGGAGAGGAGCAGGATAATATTACTAATGCCAAGTGTCCTATATTTCAATGAACTTGGACTATATATATATGTTAGATATATGTGGAAGATAGATAGATAGATAGATAGATAGATAGATAGATAGATAGATAGATAGATAGATAGATAGATAGATAGATAGATATAGATATCACAATCTTACGTGTTGACCAGTAAGCACCCTATAGAGGAATTATCTTGATGAGTAGAGCAGGATATTTCCTAATTTACCTATCCATTCCCCTTCAGGCTATACCATATTTACAGTTTCCATACATAATTCAAAGGTAAATCTCAGTATAGCCCTTGTTTGAATCCAAGCATATGAAACTTTAGTAGCTTCAATGTGCTACCCAGGGAAAATATAGAAGGCATGATTTTCCCTGGAACTATTCCAGGCTAAGATCACCTCGGTGTGAATGACATGAAAGCAGCACTTCTTAAGCACAGAATCCCGAGGCAGGTTCCTTTCATTTCAGGACCTTGACTCTCACTTCAAAGACAGTAGTTTTAAGAAATGAAATATCCAAGTTAGTGAGTCAGGTTCCTAAAGATAACAATTTAAACAAGATGAGCAATAGTAGAGGCCTTTCCAAAGTGCCAGAGTTACAAAGGTGATAATGCTCACTCCAAACTAGGTTTAGCATTTGGGGTCCAGAGCTAGGCCTAGGTCAATGAAGTAGGGATGCCATAGCCTTCGGCCTGCTGCTTGCCCCACCCCCACTCAGCATGAGTAATATTATGCTGCTCTTCTCCCTTTGTGCCCCCCCACCAGGTCCCAGGCGGAACTCTCCATGTTCCTTGTAGAACATCCAGCTGATGTACTAGTCTAGACGACAATTGGTATCAGCATCCCTTCTTGGAATATTTTATTTGGGATCTAGTAGAAAAAAACAAGCTTGAGAGTCAAATAGGCAAGACTTCAAATCCAAGCTCGATCACATCCCAGCTACATGACATGGAGGATAGTGACTTAATTTCTTTTCTTTCTTTTATATTTTATATTTATTTTTTTTAAAGATTTATTTATTTGTGCATACAGAACTGGGGTACAGGCCAGAGGCTCAAGGGCGGCAAGAGGCTTCGCCAGAGACAGAGTGGGGAGCAGAACAGGCAGATCGACGAAGTACACTGCTGAGGGGAGCAGCGGGCGGGTCAGGAGAGGTCTGCCACGCCATGTGGTCACCTCCGGGGCAGGCGGGAATCGAACTCATGCGGAAGCGGCATGTGCTGTGCTTTAACCCGCTGCGCCACCAGGGAGGGCCAATATATTTTTTATTTTTTGACTTAATTTCTTTAACGCTCACTTTTCTCAGCTTAAACGACTGTTCTGCAACCTTCGTTTTCTGTGATCCTCAGGTTTTGTGAGCAAAAAGCTGATAGTATGTGGCAAGACTGGCACAGTGCACACCACCTAGTAGGCAGGCACTCAGAAACTGGAAACCGTAGTTATTTGCTCATGAGTCATAAGTTTTTGTGCTAATGTTTTTTCTTTAGGGGCCACTCCTCAAGAATAGTATGCTTTCTGAGATACCCGCCAGATGGAAGGTCGATTCATGATAACAGAGACTAACACTTGAGCTGTGCTCAGGCCTCATTAACATGAGCTTAGTGTGTTAGTCAACTCTCTTTGTTTTTTCTGTAATGTAACATTAGTAACACAAGCTGACTGATAAGCTCAAGAACTATTTGAATATTAATTAGATTTTTGAGCATCACTTAAAATAATTAAAGTCACTAAAATCTTAAGCTACATATGACAACGGGACATTTTAAACAACAAATATTTCAGTGTTGCAGGTACAATTTTCATCATGTGTGCACATGGGTTTGTTTCTATCTCATCTAAATTAACCCTCATATCATCAATAGTCCTTTCAGTGAGAGAAGGCTGTCCATGTTATACAGATGGAAACTGAGACTTAGAGATCACACAGTTAATAACTGGTGGAGCCAGAATTGGGACACTTGGATGCAGGGAATCTCACTGTAAATCATGTTAATCGCGATACTAATCAGCCTTGCATCTGACTCTGTTTTTCAACCACAGTAGATTCAACCAGAGGTTATAAGAGATAAGTATCCCAAGGAGGCCTGGAGTGGCTTTGTTTTACAACAAGCATTGTTAGCACAACAAGCATATCGCAGACATTTTCTCCACTTGATGAGGATCCATATTCCACTAACACACGGAATTGAAAATATGCCCCTTAAAACTGCCATTTGCTGAAGAGCTCATTTGTGATGAACAGGTTCATTTGCTTACAGTGCCAAAGCAATCTATGCAATGGGCCCTACGAGCACAGGGACAAATTGTGAGGGGTAATTTCTCAGAGTGATATGTTAAGTACAATGAGCTTTCCCTCTGCTTGTGTTTCATCTCAGGCAAAGAACCACTTCTCCATTATTTTACCCCAATCTACCTTCAATCTTGCTCATTTTCTCTTTCTCTTGCTTGGGTGTAACTGGCAAAGTCTAAAAAATGCAGCCCCCCTTTTCTCCATTAATCCCCAGAAAAACCAGTCATAAAATAAGCCTGGTTCTGGAAAGCATGCATGCCCCAGGAGACCCATGTGGGCGCTTAGCTGTTCGGAGCCAGGGACGCAAGCATGAGTGTGCCACCAGGCACTTCCTCCCGTCCTCCCGGTATGGTGCCACCTTTGGCCCCAGGTGAGGGGCCACTGCCTTGAGCTCTGGGGAAAGGCTGCTCTTAGCACAAACACTGAAACACAAAGGCTTTTTCCCCTTTTTTAAAAAATTTTGAGAATTTTTGAATGGTTAGTAGCTGATTGAGCATCCAGGTGAAAAAGGAGAGGGATGCATAAACCAAAGTGTCCCTCCAGGTCAGAGCAAAAAGGTACAGGAGGTCAAGTAGTCGGGGGGTGGGCAAAGACATGGGCATTGAGGGAGAAAATGACAACTTATATGCCATAGGGAACAAGAAAAAATGGCTAATTTTGTTTAAAATTGGCCTTCCCAAATCATTCTAAATAAAAGGTCTTATCAGATACATTTCTCTAACTGCACTGCCTCCCACTGCAGCACTTGAATGATGTAGTTTTGGAAGGCGTATAGAATTGCTAGGCAACCTCAAGTCACAAAAGTGAACCTTAGTAGTGGGGAAATTACAGTCCTTGTCTTCTTAGAGAAATTGACAAGTCCACTGCATCCTAAATTCAAAGGAATCTAGTCATCACCCGGGAGCTCCTTGCCCTGAGCCCAGCTTTCACCCCACCACAAAAAGCCCTGCCCCAGAAGGGTATCTGAATCTCAGAGGAATTAGGACTATTATGGAGAGAACCTGAGTCCCTCAATATCCAGGTCAATTTCAAAGAAGTGGGATGTAGAGCCTTAGGTTCATATGCAGGCTAGGCCAAGCCTTACTTTATCTCTGGACATTTTGATACTTAAATATATGTATATGGGCCTCTTGAGCACACCTGCCCTGAGCCTCAAAAATGTTAAGGGAAAGCCAGTTCCTCTTTGCCCATATCTCTCATGGTCTAAAATCATAAAGGCGCTCCTGGAATGTCCAATTTATTCATGGGGAATAGGTTTTTCTGAACATTCTAGCATCCTTCAGCTCTTCCAATCACCCACGATGAAATTTGCTTGGAAAAATTGAAAGGCTGGGGGAACGACAGTGCTGACTGACACAAGCTATGCTTCTATTGACTGACAAATTCTAGATAGAAAAGGAAAAGCTCTGAAAAATCAGAATCTCCACTGCTAACTTATGTTATGACCTCCCTTTTTTGTATAGTCATAATATCAAAATATTCTGAGCAACCAGCTGACTCTTTCAGTGCTGTGTAAAGTTAATTAAGACTCTGGTAGAACTGGCATTAGACAATCAGGCTCCCATCCTTCTTTTGAAAGATTTTATTCTACTTTTCTCAGGGAAATTTCCTGATACTCTCTTATATTTTTTTTTGCTTTATTTCATAAATAATTCCTTTCCTTACCCAAAATCCATAGGAAGATGATAGGCAGGGCCATGGCTGGATAAAATAGAGGGCTGGAGAGGCAGTTAAGGGATGTAGATTACTGAAGTGTTTCTCTTTCCCAAGTCCACCGCCACAAGTGCTGGGTAGAGCCTCCTCAATTCTAGACTTAGTCTAAGAAAGATTCTCTGTACTTAGAATGGCAAAACTCTAGAGTCCTGATTTTGGAGACAGGGTTATTGAGCTGAGAGCTAAGCATCCTTCCAACACCAAATAGTGGTGGTTCTGCCCTTCACACATATCTGTGCTCTCTGTGGCATTCAACATGTAGGATGGACTGCATACCTAGGCATGAGACACAGCTGCAGTCTCCCTGGAGCCAAAGTAGGGTACCATCTTTTTTTTTTTTTTCCTAATAGCCTGTGTCCTAGGAGAAATGTTTCTGAACCTTCAAAAGCCAAAGAAAGGTATGGGATTTGGCAGGTGTTACTTACCTGGATTCCTACAAGGTGACCTTAGGTCATATCCCCATAATAGTGAAACAAGGATCACCCTTAATGGGGCCCCTTGGAGTGGATAAACAATTGCCTTACTGCCTAAGAAACCACTGCATAATCCAGAAAAAGGAGGAAGGTAAGTGGGACTGGACCTCCAGAGTAATTATTGTAATTTTCCAAGCAAGGGTCAGTTAACTGTTTTGAGGTTAAGCATCACAGAAGGTCTCATATTCAGAGTATTCTACTGGGCAGAAACAAACAGAAGTTTGTTTTCTCTCTCTCTCTCTCTTTCTCTTAATATTTGGAATTTGTAGTAGCTCCTAGCAATGTGAACAGATTTAGAGAGCAATATCTCAGCTGATGTAGGAGAAAGACTAGGTACCTGTGTGCTGGTAAAATGAAAGAATTAGAAAAGCCTACAGCTTATGTTTGCATTATGAGTTAATCAATCATAAAGTGTAAGGAGAGAGTGTTTCTAAGACTATGCTTCTCCATCCTCCAGGCACATAGTAAGGCCCATATGTAAAAAAAAAAAAAAAAGCCCTTTCCCCTTTTGCTTTCTCTGTCTGTCCCCCAATCCACTAGGCACGCTTCCTCTAGCGGATGAGTCAGAGCCAAGCATTCCCACAGGCCTTCCTCACCAGTCTCCCTCACCCCCCTCACTACAGCTCACTAGATGTTCTTGTGCCTTCTCCTCTGCCAGTTCCTGCAGGTTTCTCTTGGCTGTCTCATTCATCCTCTCCCGGGACCCTTTCTATCACTTCACCAATCACTGCCCAGGCATCTCTATTTCTTACCCCAATGACATGGTGATTTAATGCTATTGCTTAACATATTTGGACTACCATGATAAATATTGTGAAGGGAACACGTATCCCAAAATTACAGAAAGTGTCCCAGGAGCAGAACCGATGGTTGGGTTTTTCAAAGATGCTCTGCTCACTGCAGACATGACTTCTTTTTCAGTCCAGCACTGCACCCTCCCAAATGAGTGGGACTTGTACTTGCAGAAAAAGCCTTCAGCATGTTATGTGATTCAACACTTGCTGGCAGCCTTAAATAAACTTATTCCCTAAAATGCAAAGATATTTATCCCAGGAATTAGTAGCAGACGTCAGTATTCTATATTTAGAGATTTTAGCTTTGGCTTATTAAAAAAGATGGTCTGATTCTCTGGTCATACTTCACATTAGCCTGCCTAGACTGGCGCTGTGACTAGAAGCAAATGCCCTCTGGGAAAATAAAGAGAAAAAAACTCATTCAAGATCATTACTTTAAAACAGCAAGAGTCTTGTTTATTTCAGATGATAGAAGCTTTGGTCTCAAAAAGGAAATGTTCTAGTTCACCAACAGTTCCCTCCCCCCATTAAAAAAAAATGTGATACCTAATTATTTACTTGATTATTTCCTATGAGGTTTGAGGGTTTGATTTTTTAAATCAACACAAATTCAAATTAATTTTCATTAGGGAACCTCATGAGAACACTTAGGATAACAGGAGACACCCCGGGCTTTTATAAAACAGTACAGAAGCCTTGAAGCAGGAGACCTGGATCCTATCTCCAAGCTATATGACTTCAAAAAGTCACTTAATCTCTCTTTGCCTTCATGTCATAAACTGTAAAATAAATGTACTGGTTATGATGGTCCCTTGCAGTCCTAACATGCCAGAGGCATGAAAAACAAGGAAGGAAACTCAGTCAAAGAAATACAGATTGAATTCCAACTGAGTTCACCATGCCCTGAGCTCCACACGAGGGCAGGTGGGGACGGACATGTCTTCCTTGTAACAGTACTGAGAATGATAAGGCAAGGCAGTCATTCTGGAAGGCAGAGATGATAAGTATCTAAAAATATGTGAGTCAATTTTCCTGCTTTCTCAGATTACCAGTCAGCGATGCTCATTGAATCTTTCTCTGCTGACTGTGAATCTTGCAAGTGTCGGTATCAGCAAGCTATGCTTAGACTTGGAGATAAAGACGAAGGGGGAGATTGAATGATATGCTCCAGGGCCAGGACACAGTCTGGATGTTTATTGTTTATTTCTATCCTCAGAGTATTAAACAACAAATGTCCCCATTAACAGGAATTTCTTGTTGATCAAAGCTTTGCCACATATGTAAATATAAATATCACTGTGCAGAAGCTGTTTAGTTTGATGAAGTCCCACTTGTTTGATTTTGTTTTTGTTTCCCTTGCCTTTGTGGTTGAATCTACAAAGACATCACTAAGGTTGATGGCCAAGTACATTACCCACCATTTTTTTCCTGTGTTTTTTAATGTTTCAGTCTAACATTCAAGTCTTCAAACCATATTGAATTAATTTTTTGTGTGTGGTGTAAAACAGTGGCCTAATTTCATTCTTTTGCATGTGGCTGTCCAGTTTTCCCAACATCTTATAGCACATCAGCCTTTATAAAATCTAGAAAATGGAAAATGTCTGGAGAAAATTTCTACTAATAATTTCAGATAGGGGGCTTCCATTGGTGGTGCAGGGGTTAAAGTCTTAGCGCTATCAAGCTATTGCCAGCCACTGCAGCAGGAGTTTGGGACCCACATGGCACAGTAGACCTCTCCTGACCAGCCCGCTGCTCCCCTCAGCAGTGTACTTCATCAACCTGCCTGTTCTGCTCCCCTCTCTGTCTCTGGGGAATCCTCTCACACACACTCCCTCCCGCACCTCTGCCCTAGAACCCAGTTCTTCTATGCATAAATAAAATAAATCTTGGGAAAAATTAATCAAGATCGTTTATTTAAAAAAAAAAAGATTGTCAGATAGTTGGGCTCTGATTAGCTGAGGTTCGTTTGTTCACCATAAACCCACCATGAGTTCTTCCATCTATATTCTACTATGTTTCTGTACAGCTAGCCTTTGCAGCTAGCAACAGAGAGTAGATTGCAGTATAGAATTAGTAAATCAACAGAATTATCACATCTATTAACACCAACATTTTAGGATTTAAGGCTGGTACCATATTCCAAAATTATAAAAATATGAACCAATTCAAATGGAAAAATAAAACTAAGATCAATATCCTCCCTTGTCTGGTGGAGGGGTAAGTGAAGAATGTGTCCATATGGAGGTGTGAAGTCATTCTCCCAAAATTACATAGTTATGTAAATGGCTGAAAACAAAACAAAATAAATATCCTCCTTTGGTTTTGAGTTAATCCCATCACTAAATCAGATGAGACCTCAGATCCATTAAAAAAAAAAAAAAAAAGAAACAGGAACCACATATAGTTGTTTTACCTCTCCACAAACTATGCTTTCAATTGGCCCGGAATAAGGCACCTCAATACCTGTTCCTTTGTACAACTGACACTATGAATGCCCCAGTTACATAGGCCTTTGCAAACACTGGAGGTTAACAGCATCTTATAGGTTAGAATTACGGGCTTATAAACATGAAAAATATTTTTTAGAATCATCACCCATCTTTATTAGAAATTTACCCAGATTAAGTGCAACAAAAATGTAGCAATTAGAAGATTCATCACACAGCTGCATGATTACAGGAGTCTTGTCCTAGATTTTAACAGATGCTATCACAAACAGTTTGGGGGGTTAGGGGCTGCAAGAACTAGAGCTTACAACAGCAACACAAAATCTAATTATTGTTCAAGCTTACATATGCCAAATTGTTATGTTTAAAATAATTTAGAACTCTGGGATCCCCTACAGAGAGGCAACAAGCAAATGCAATAACAAAAAAATGAAGGTGCAAACTTACATTCTTTACTGTACAAACAGTAAAGTAAGGCCTTTGATTAATCCATACTAAGATTGAGATTTTGCTGAGACTGGGTGTGGGAAAGAGCCCTCCATCCTTCTGAGCTGTCCACCCACCTGACCCTTCCAGTCAATTAATCTCATCATTGTGGGACAGCTTTCTTTCAGTCCCGATTTGACTGGACCAACCAAACTGTCTCTGTCCAAAGATGACAACAAATTAATAGTAGGACTATTATTCAATGGACAAGAGCCACGGTTTGGGGGTCTGGGCGAAAATTAGTGTTCTGTCAGTACAAGTCGAGCTGAAATAGAAGAAATTAGTAGCCAGACACCACTATTCTCTCTCCAACCCTTTAAAATATGTAAAATATATCATGTATATCTTACATAATATATTGTAGATTTTTATATCATATATATATTATTATGTATGTGATATATTTTATATAATATATATTGTAGATTATATATTACATATTTTATATAATAAATACATATTATATAGACAGGGAGAGAAAAACGCTGCCAATCTCCCAAATACATATGTACCACCAACATCCTACTCTAACAAAGAACAGCAATTAACAAATATCTTCCAAAGTAATCCAACACTAGACCAAAGATCAGAAACCAACTATTTCTTTCTCCACATCACTGTGTGACCTTGCACAGCCACCTCACTTTTCATCATCTTAGCAACTTCACCAACAATATATGTCTTTCCCTAGCTGACTAGAATGATAGTAATATGAATCAGACAACTTCTCTGAGGTAGGCCAAGATTCTCAGAGAGGGCAAGTCTACAAACATCAAGCACTACAATTTGAGTCACTACATCTCATTCCTTAAATAAGAAAAGGAATGTGTGGTCACTGAGCTTCAGGACTCAGAGCTGTCTTAGGCTCCTATATGTGAGGTAGGCCTTACAATCAGGAGACTGACGTGGTGGAGTCAGAGAACAGTAGCATGGGGAGCTCACCCTTTGTGAGGTACTTGGAGTCTTTGTATTTGTCTTTTACCATCTGACATACTTCACTGTGATCATCTTAAAAGACTTAGATTTGGAAGTGCCTACATGTGAGTGGCTAGATTCTGATTTTGTGAGCACGATGGGTCTGTCCTGCCATAGTGGAGCTAGCTGGCCATAAGCAAGGAGAAGTATTCCAACTCAGGTGATTTAACTTAAATTGATTTCATGCCTTTAATTTTCCCAGCTGTGGAAAGTTTAGCCCCAGGTATAACTGGACAGGTATAGTGAGGACAGAGGTGGGAAAGTTTCTGTCTCTTTCAGAATTCAGCAGTGGCAGAAAATGTGCCTGCCAATCTCAAGAGGGGGGACATAGAAAAGTGGGAACAGGGTAGACAGATCCTTCAAATGATGCTATCTAAAAGACACACACGTGTGCAAGTACTGTGTGATTACATGAGTAAGTCATGTACCATCTGCATCCCACTCCTAAGAGCCATAATAGAGCAGAACCTCAGAAATACAGTGCCTTGGATTAAGAGATGAAGATGCAGGGGCCCTAAAGCACTAGACGAGGCATTCGGAGAAGGTACTATAGAAAGTTCCTTGGTGGCCATCCCGAAGGGCCTTGCCATCACTGTGAGCTCTACAACAGCTCGGAGGGTCCTTTTCACTTCTCTAAACCTATTTCAAACTACTGCCTGTGCTTAACTTGAGAATCTCCTGCTCAATAAATTGTTCCTCCTTTCTTTTTCTTGGCCAATATAAAATCAATTGCTGCCTGACAGACGGATTTGTTGCAGTTTTCTCAAAGGTATGCAGGAAAGAAACCCAGTTTATTTTTATATGCATTCATTCGCTTGATTCCGTCTCACCCACTCAAGCATAGCACAATCCTTCAAACTCAGACCCAGTCCCCTTCACCATTAGGTGTCATGGCAACCACCACCCAGGGGCTCGCTCTGAGAAACTTTCAAGGATTGGCAGGAAAGTGCATCTCCCAACAGAGCCATTAGCACTTCTGCATTAGCTACCTTGATGACAGGTGGCAGTAGCCCATCTCTGAATCCTCAGGCACTTGCTTGCACTGGTGAAGAGACACTGTTCACCTCTCCTCCCCAGAAGACTTAAGGGGCTGCTCTCACGCCCAGCCTATTGAAACTAAAGCGCTAATTGCGAAATCTCGAAACTCAGTGGGGGGGGGGGCATTTTATGCTTGAGGAAACTTCCCTGTAGAGTACTTCCCAAGCCTCGCTGTCCCCTGCAGCCTTCACTACCACACCCTGCTTGCTGAACTGCAGCCAGAGTTGAGCAAACCCATCCAGCCTACCCCCAAACCAAAACAGTACAGGAATCCCTGGCCATTTTTTTCTTTATTAACAGATTTTTTAAATTTATTTTGCATACAAGAACTGGGGTACAGGTCAGAGGTGCAAGGGGAGGTGAGCGGATTCACCAGAAACAGAGTGAGGGCAGAACAAACGAATGGACTAAAACACACTGCTGAGGGGAGCAGCGGGTGTGTCAGGAGCGGTCTGCTGCGCCATGTGGGTCAGCTCCCTGGCCGGGGACTGAACTAGTGCTACAGTGGCTGCGGAAAGCTTCATAGTGCTGAGACTGTAACCCCTGCACCACCAAGGAGGCCCCTAGCCATTTGCTTTTTTGCTCCTTACCACTTTGTGACCTAGCACTCATTCTCTGAACTTCAACTCATCACAAATGCATGAATGCCAATCTTGCATATATATATATATATTTTAAGAGCAGTGTTAGTAATGGAGCAAGTACTGCAGGATTTATGAGGCAGTAGAAAATGTTCAATTTGTAAACCGTTTTCTTGAGTTCCATGTTATTTGCTTTGCTCAGAGCTTAACAGAAATGTTGTCAGATGGAGATGGATTTCCTCCTACTATACTCTAAAGGAAGATAGGGATTGATTCTGTTTGCACTCCTATTACAACAAAAGCCAAATACCTCAGAAAGACTTGTGTCGAGAGGACTAGGTCAGACTCAGTTGTCTAGACGCTGAGAAGGACCTATCACTCAAGTGTCCTCCTCAGAGAATCTACATAAATAGGAATGATGTTTGAAGAGGACAAAACAAGTGAGTGACTTCGTCTCCTTAATCACATGAAAGAAGGAAACAGAGGCCCTTATGCACAATTCTTTCCAGTAGATCTGCTAAATGTGAGGAGTTGGTTTCCAGCTCTCCTTGAAAGCAAGGTAGCATTCCTACTCCTGCTGCGGTGTCTTCTGTCCTGGGTAAGAGGTAGCACTGGCTCTGATAAGTTTAAAGACAAAGTGAAAAACAAATACAGCATGCTTCTAACACTCAAGGCACTCGTGGTGTAGCAGCGAAGCAGCGGAGTAAGCCGATGACGGCGTGATAGTGCCGTGACGCCGTGGGAGACCGTGCAGACCCCAAGGCAGAACACAGAAGCCTGCTACTCGGCCTGGTCGGGAGATGGAGGGTGGGGGAGGGGAGGGTCTTTCTCCTGATGACGTACGTCTTCAAGGACCAATAGTTCATCAGGACTGGTGGGCGGGGTTAAAATTTATACTTCCGTAAGTATGACAAGCCCCGCTTGTCCAAGTGAATGTTAATAGGCCAATTAGGAAATTGCAAATAAACAGATGTCGTATATCGGAACGGTAGAAACGTGATGCCGCCGGGAAACACGGACAATAGGGATCAGAACAGACTCTCCCTTTCATCATGGCCTTTTGATTCTCGAGGTAATACAGTTAGATGATAGCTGAAATGAAAAGATTCTGCTTAGGGATTAAACTAGGACCCTGCCCTCCCAGTTCATAAACTGATTGGGATGGCAGGACACGTGCCTAAACTGAGTTTATCATTAGCAGTCCGACGGAAAGACGAGAAGGCGAATCTGCATGGGTCTTCACAGGTGGGACCTTTGAAGTAGAGCACTGGCTTCTGGAGAGTCAGGTTTTTATGTTGTTTTTCCCACTATGGTATCTCATGCATCTGAAGCAATTTGGAGCCTGCTGAGTGCTCCGTAAATATTTCCATTCAATAAATACCTTCTTGGCTTTTATCAGGAAGAAAGTCTTGACATTTATCACTCGGAGGATAATTCCCAGTCTGCTGGCACTGCCGCTTGTGACTTTGACAGGCGAGTCCAGCCCTACGAGGATGGCTGCCCCGCCTCCCAGAGACCTGGGCGCGTGCCAGTGCACCCCTACGAGGATGGGTGTTTCCCAGGGACTTCTTGTTTATTTGCTTATTACAACTCATTTCAGCAAAAGGCCAGTCCTTCTATAGCAATGCAGTTCTGGGAGATAGATCTCTGTTACTTGCTTAGCTCATCTAACAAGGTGGAATGTAGATTCTGACTTAGAATAAAATTCCTTTAGTGAGTTTTGGGTAGGCTTGAAGGATAAACAGTTATGATCACTATCAGGCGCTGCAAATGATCAATCTCTGCCTTTGGTGCTTGCATTCCATTAAGGGGACTCAAATGTCCACCCCAATACGATTCCCTTTAGAAAGCAGAATCAGGAAAGAAAGAAAAGCAGCTTCAAAAGGAGCCATGTGTGCCTGCCCCAATGGACACATTCTTACTCTCCAAGGATTTATAATGGGTTATGATTTTTTTCATTTATTTTTACCATTGTACAAATTCTTACCACTTTTGGCTTCCAGAGCTGAGGAAGATACTGGTAGTTAGAATGCATCAGATCACTAAAGGGAAACCCAATTCTTCATAGAGTAGGGCTAAAGCTATCTATCCTGCCCTCCCTGTGATGTCCACGGACCTCATGGCACCGCCGAGCTGTCAGGGCACATAATTTCAAGCGAAAGATTTATAGTAAGATGATAGAGAAGGATCCGATTCTTTTAGTAACCAATGCTAAATCAATGTGATTTTTGACATCTTCCAAAGTGCACAGGGCCGAAATCATTTCCAACGCTATAGGTAGGCCTCCTAAGCCGTTAGCATGCCGTGTACTACCACGAAGAGATGGTGCTGAGCACACTGCCCACTGTGATCCTTTCACCTTTTTGACAGGTGTAGTTCAGAAAGTAGCTGGATTAGAGCAGAGTCTAAGGGGGGAAATCAGGAGGCACACCTACAGTAGTATAGCCTTATATACTAAAATCAAAAATCTTTGATGAACAGAGCTTCCTGGATTAAAGGAAGAATACATACTACCTGGTAGAGCTTTCCATGTTCTTTTCAAAGCTCTTTTGCAAAATGCCCCCTTTGATTCTCCAAGGTAAGTCAGGTTCACGCTTTTCTCCAATACATAGATGAGAAACATAAGAAGATTCAATACCTGGCCTGAAGCTACATGGTAAAGAGTGCTGAATTCTAGTCCTTATTTCCAAAAGAGCTGGACCCATTTTATATAGCACATCTAGAAGGATGCATGTGAAAAGGAGCAGTGAACTCTTGCCATCTCACAATCCCTTCACTCTGCCCCAGCCAAGTCCCCTGCTTTTTTTTTTTTTAAAGATTTATTTATTTATTCGTACAGAGCTGGGGTACAGGCCAGAGATGCGGAGGGTGAGAGGGTTCATCAGAGACAGAGCGGGGAGCAGAACAGGCAGATCCATGAAGTACACTGCTGAGGGGAGCAGTGGGCGGGTCAGAAGAGGTCTGCACCCCTGTGGATCACCTCCGAGGCAGGCGGGAATCGAACTCATGCAGAAGTGGCTTAAGCTTCTTAGTGCTGTGCTTTAACCCGCTGCGCCACCAGGGAGGGCCCAAGTCCCCTGCTGTTGAAAGGTATGGCTAGTAACCTTTAGCATGTTGCTTGGACATTTCTGGCTCCCCTTCTCCCTTACCACCCTCATTTACTGAAAGAATAATTAAGATCCATCTGGGACTAATTACAGCAATTCTTGAATCTGAACTTGCAACATTATCCAATTGAAGCCACTAACTTAAATTAACTTCCCTGGTCAGAATACAAGTTTGGTTATCTTCAGAGCCCAGTGCAGAGTAGCACCAGTTCACTCAACTTTTAATTAACTAACTAAATAACCTGCACCGTGACAGGCTGCCTATGATTTGACAGAGTCTTTCATTTGCATTCAGACAAGGATCAAAATACATTGTCAAAGCTTCAGGGACTTAGTCCTACCAACCTTCCTACAGTCTCTTGTTCAAGACTGTGAGTTTCCTCCTTTTGGTTCCCTTTAATTATTTTTTTGTCGTCCCTTTGTTCTGATTATCCAACATTCATCACAAGTGAAGCTTGTGATTCAACAATGACAACTCATGTCAGACACTGACAGAGAATCGAAAATTGGAGTCATGATCATATGAACCAAGCCCAAAGCTTTGAGAAATAATTAGGGAAACCAAAGGGAAAGTCCCAGGATGCCTAACAACAAAGGAGAATTTCCAAAGTTTCAGGCCATTACTGCTCCCCACTTAGGTAATAACACATAATAGCGTAGGTGCTCAGACTTTGTTGAGTTGAATTCATCACATGAGCTATCACAGCACAGCCACATCGATGGTTCTTACGACCAGTAATTATTCTTAGAGCTTCTGACACTTAGTGACTGGGCTTTGGAGTGAGACAAATTTGATTGTGACTCCAGGCTCCATCATTTTCTGCTTGTGAGGCCTCAAGCAAGTTACCCAACTTCTCTGCACCTCACTTTCCTAACACGGAAAATAAAATGAATAGTGCCTCCCTTAGAGTGTTCTGGCAAGGATTCAATGAGATAAGGCAGGTAGAAAAATCTTTTTAACCTAAGGGGAAAAATCCTATGTTGTGAAAAACAAAAAAACGACATAAAATAATGATACATCATTAACAAATTGTTTACAATCTTTTTATACAGTACCTTGTACACAATAACTGCTCAAAACAGGTTAATGTATATTACGTTTATCTTGTTATGTCCCATAAGCTCTGTCTGGGTCATCTCCCCACCTAGGATTCTCTCTTCCAGTCTTTCTGCAAGCTACAGGTCCCCTACTCCACCCCAGCACCCCAACAGAGACTACGCTAGTAGACATCTCCCTTTTCAGGGAAGCTAGGAAGCTTCCCTAAGCTTCTATCTTCTGCATCTGATCTTACTGCCTATGCCCTCAGTACATTTTTTCTAGATTTTATGTTATTTTCAATGGTACTTTCTTGTGCTTTATAAGCAATCTAGACTTTTCCCTAGCATATACTTAAGCTTTCCATATTTGAAGCTTTGATTGAACACTACCTCAGTGCTGCACACTAGGGCTATATTCAATGGGGTGTATAAAATGAAGAAAGACATAGGGATGGAGAAAGGCAAGCAATATTGTTTGAACCCCCTTATATTTCAGGCACTCTCCTGGGAATTCTAAATAAATTTCAACATTTGGGCCTCACTATAACTACCCAAGAAGTAGGTGCCATCCTGATTGCTGTTTCACAGATGTGGAAATAGAGAAAAATGACTTGTCCAAGGTCACTCAGTTGTGAAGAAGAGATATTGCTCTCAGATGGTCTGACTCTAGGGTTCACTGTCATCACCATTATGCCTTACTGCCTACCTCATGATTTCTTGTAAATCAGTTGCAATCATGCATATCAAAGCAGAGTGTAAACAATAAAGTGTAATATAGCGGCACAAGGGGTTATTGCAGCTACAACAAATGCTTTTGGGGCTCCACCCTTGCAAATGCATGCCAATGGCGTCCCTTTGGGAGCCCATGTTGTTCTCTACTTGAAGACTCTCTGCCTGAGAAGGCGAACAGCTTGGGGAGGAACAAGTACTCCTGATTGTTACCAATGGAGAATGGAAAACTGAAAGGCAAGACTCCAGCTTCCTGGCCTTTATAGTAGGTGTTCTTCACACTCTCATGGGTGCTCGGAGCTAACCTGCTCACTAGTGCACCTGTATTGGCTTCTTTCTGGAAATTTCACTGCCTTATATATTTACTTCCCCACCAATGCTTCCTGGAATCATCTCCCAATGAAACGCTGGGCTCTCAAATCTTTGTCTCAGGAGCTGCTACTGGCAGAGTCCTACCTAAAGCAAGATATTTCTGAAATTCCTCCTTTGGCCCCTTCCCAGGAGTCTAGGTGAGATCCTCACGCGGCCTCTACTTGCTCAGGGCTTCCCAGGGGGATTCCCGCAGGTTCAGCGTTTCTCTTCTTATTCCCTTTCAGGAGGGTCCTAGTTTTAGCTTTTTAAAGTACATATATTATATGGACAGGTAGTGCTTAAATTTCAGTGGGCCTCAGAATCACCTGTTAGAGGCAGACTCCCTGGCCCTAACTTTACTTTCTGAATCACCCTCTGGAAAGGGGTGCAGGTGCTCGCGATTTCCTAGGTTCTCCAGGTGATCCCCAGGGAAGCCACTTTGAGAAAGGGTGACCTAACCATGTAGGCATGTGGCCTGGCCCTCTAGGGAATCTGGATTATGCTCCTTAGGGCTCTGTCTATCCTCGATGCCTCTATGGATTCGAATGAAAAGCCTGAAATCACCACATCACCTCACTCGTGAAATGAAGTGTGGATAAGGCCACGGTTTGGTTATTACTGTCAGGGTGGGGCAGGCCAAGATTCCTGGGAGGTATTCTACTATGCAGAAGAGACATCCATCTTGATGGCACGGCCAGATTTCCGCCCTCTCCTGTTGCCCCGCTCTCCCCAGCCCCTATCATCCTGTGTTGGAAACATGGTAGCTACACCGACCGTTAGGTTCCAGCCGGTGCTGCTTTCTCTCAGCGGACTCTCCCCGTCCCCTACCACCCCCCACACATCGCCTTCCCAGTCATCGTGACTGTGTGGCTTGATCTGTGATCAGTATTACAGGCAGCAGGGAATGGTGGGGTGGGGGACAAGGTATCAGTGTAGGTTACTTTATTGTTGTTCTTTTTCTTCTTTTTGCACCTGTAACTCAAATGCCCAGGACCTCAGTGCCTTCCCTCCACCTCCGACCCAGTGCTGCCCTAATACCTTCTGCATAATACCTCTGCACAAGCTGTGCTCCTTCTCCATGTCTCTCACCCTACAGCAGAGGGTAACTGCTTCTCTACCTCATAAGAATGAGGGACATAAAATCAGGGAAGCCTTCATGGAAGAGGCTGCTTATGAACTAGGCCTTGAAGGACAGATGTGACCTCCACAGGGAAAGATGGAGTTGGCATTGCAACAGGAAGAAGGAAGGGAGATGGGTGGGCATTGGGCCCCCTGTTAAGAAATATAGTTACCTCACTTCACTTATTGCTCACTCACTGCAATTCTATGAAGTAGGTTTGAAAGGCATATTTTACAGATTAGAATACTGACACAACTTTTTAGTTAGCTGGCCCAAATTACGCAGCTGTTAACAGGTAAAGTCAGGGCTTTAACACAGGCAGTCTAGCCCACACGCTTCACCGTCCGACTCCAACTAGTTTTTTAAATAAAAAATTGCATTTATTTTGAAGCATTCAGGATGTCAATAAAACATTTGCAGTTTTCTTGTTTGCAATTACAGTAGTGTTCAGTTAACAAAACAATTATTTCATAGGGGCTGCTTCAGAGACAAGTGAAGATGAAGCATTTCCATCCTCATATAGAACTAATGTGTGCTGTGCACCGACACAAGCCTGCTTTATATTTCCATGTCATTTGTCATCTCCGGCCCTGCACCCGCCAGGGCAGTGGCTGTTGCAAATAACCCCCAGAACAGGGCTGTCGAAAGACACATTCAGTAGTGTGTTGACTATATTTAAAAAAAAAAAAAGGACACTGTACAGTTAAAAACAAACCTTACACACCACCCTGATATTTCCATTTTTTTTCCTTTTTTGTTCCTTTAAGAGGAATCCTATATGGGGAGGGGCTAAATGCCTTAGAGACAACTAAAAACTGCACTGCAATGAATTTTTTCATCCTCTTCCTCCTCTTCATTATCTTCAGCTCCCCCTCGTCCTCTCATCTCCTTTGCCTTCTTTATCTTTCTTGCTTTTTTCCACTGGACAACCCAGTTTTGGTCACATCAGGCTTTCCGTTAGCTCAGGACGCAGCAATCTTTTTGCATGTTCCTCCACTTAGCAGCCCTGTTCCCATGTGTTTGCTCGCCATCCGCAGCGAGTTCCTGCACACTCTCCCAGCGTCTCTGCCCCGCCAGCAATGGATGGAACAAGGTGTTGTTGGATTTCGGGGCGATACTCAGAACAAAACAAGAAGAAGGCCAAAGGCAGCCTCTTGGTGCATTAGGATCCTTTATCACTTTTTTGTTCCCTTTGGGTGGGTATGAGTTTTCGTTTCTCTTTCCTGGCAGATTTTGTCCCCCTTTGCCCTGTCTTCAAACTTCTTCCTTCGCAGATGTGCTCTTTATCTCTCTGAGCACTTGTCAGAAAACCCTGCGTTGACTGAAGCCTCTGGCTGCCATTTCTTGCGCTCCTCCCAGCAAATTTGCGCAAAAAACATATGATGACACTCTGCTGCTCAACTTCATAATCTCTCCCTCACCCATGATTAATAATTTTTCTGCAGCAGGGCTCAGAGTCACCCAGTGCTCATCGGCTCTGCCTTGCTCTGGTGCTGTCTCCGCGCACCTCAGAGTACTTGCCTCTCGGCTGTTACCTGCTGTTAAGTGAGACTGAGAGGTCAGGTAACTGGCCTGACGTTACACAGTTTGTAACTGGCAAAACTCGGAGTTATTGCCCTTGGCAGATACATTCTTTTACTACCTAGCCATCTATACTCCTTCCAACCAGTCACAATTTCTCATGGAATCAGCTCTGGCGGCCACTACGACAATTGTCCATAGTTGGCCCAAATAAAACGCTTTCCTTGAGTGTGTAAGCACTGTAAACCAGCGAGGCTCTCCTGAAGGCAAGAGAAATAACCCTGAAATTCATCTCTGTTTTCAAAATAGCACTCTCTTTAAACTAGTGTTTGTCCCATTCCCACTTATAAAAGCCACAGGGAAAAAAAATCTTTAGGTCTACAATTGAAGACAAAGTGCTTTCTAGCTATAGCAGGTTATGAGTTAATCATTCTCTGCTTGGTTATACCTCAGACATGTTTCTGTTCTCCTGCCAGGTTATAATTGTTAAGTTGGGGATTTTCCCTACTCAAGTGTTTAGATCCCCCGTGACCTCTGTCTCCCAAGTTTCTAGCCTGAGGACTGGACAGAGCAGTCACTCAAAAAATGTTCATTGAACAGAGGCAAGTGAAATGTGATTAAGAGAAGCACCCCTTCCATCCACTAGGAACTTCCATCCATAATTCTTCTGAGTCTAGTCATGTGTCGGTAAACTGTGCATGTAAAAATAAAAAAAAATTGAAAGGTCCCAGTTTGTAGTGTTGGCTATTTTTGTAGTATAAATACACCCATCTTGACTGATTTCAAGCCACCAACAGCTTAACACTTGTCTCACAAATTTGCTCAATATTTAACAATCAGCTTTTGGAAGTCCCCTGTGTGGAACAAATGTCGGTGATTCTGCCTTGAGTGCTAAGTGTGATCACAAAGGTGCATGAGCTCTCAGAGTAGGGAAGAGAAGGCCAAATCCAAACCAAACCAAACATTGTGAATTAGGAGAATCCTTTCTTTATCTACTCATTTATTTATTTAAGTTGAAGTAACTGTGCAGCAGTGGGCTAGGCATTAGACAAAGTGTGCTCATGATCCCATGAGAAGAGTGGAGGTAGCCTTATCACAGTGCATCTGTCTCAAAAAACTAAAAAAAGTAAAGTAACTGCATTGTAACATCATGCAAGTTTCAAGCGTGTAGCGTTGAAAGACTACATGTATATAAAATATTAAGTTTACTGTTGAGCATCCAATTCCTTTGCCCCAATTTACTACTCCCCCCACACTTTTCCTTCCCTTCTGGCAACCACTGATTTGTCTTATAGTCCAAAACTTTATTTTTGTTTTATTTGGTTCATCTGTTTGTTTGCATTTTCTATATACTACGTATGAATGAGACCATACGGTGTTTGTCTTTCCTAGACTGGCTTATTTCACTAAGCATAATCCCCTCTAGGCCCATCGATGTTGTTGCAAATGGCAGGATTTCATCTTTCTTTATAGCTGAATAGTATTCCATTGTGTGTGTGTGTGTGTGCCACAATTTATCCGTTTTGAGTCAGGGTGCACTTAGGTTGTTTCTAGTTCTTGGCCGCTGTAAATAGCACAGTAGTAAATATGGCGGGGGTGCAGATGTCTTGGAATTGGTGTTTCTACATTTTTCATAAATATACAGAAGTGGGACTGTCACTGCAATAAAAATGAATCAATGCATTGTTTAAAATAAATTACCCCTAATTTAGGAAGATAGCCAATACAAGTAAAGACTACAAAAGTCATACATCGTGACTTTGTAGAAGGGAAATCAATGTTCTTTTTGCTACATTACTCTAGATTGCATATTAATTAAAATTACCCCTACTTCACCTCCCTGAGCAAGCAACTAGATTATTTCCAAAATTAAGTAGCGTACAGTGAAAGGTCATCTAGATGAGGTATTCCAGGAAGGGGAGTAGAGTTTGGAAATGTGTCACTGTATGGGGAGTTAGCTAGTGGAGATGTCCAAGGACTTTAAATATTTACTATTGGCCCATTGATCAAGAGAAAAGCAGCTGTGCTTCCTGGGCGGCAGAGTAAGTTTTGATAAATTTGTGGATTTGTTATTTGTACCCAGTTGCATTATTTGCTGTCTCCCAACTCTGCCCAACACTTGCAGCCTTACAAGGGACACCAACCTTTGAAAGTAAGCGGGGATGTGAAGTACAAAGCAAATTAACCTTATTTCATCAGGACAGGAAGACGTGATCTGCATTTTTCTCTCTAAAGATGGGGCTGCTATAAGCTCGTATTTCCCCGCTACCCCTGGTGGTACACCAGAGGATTTTCAGTGACAGCTGGATAAATATATTTTATTTTCATGCAGTTGCATTTATTTTCTTGCATGTGACTTTATGGATACTATTGATTTGGACAGAGCTAAATTTAAGGAAAGGAGAAGCTATAAAGATGAACATTAAATAAGTAATAAGACTGTGGTAGGCAGCTAAGACACAAATCATTAAAGAAATCTGTGAAGGAATGAAATTTGAAAACTACTATCTTAGGCTTCATACAATGAGGTGCTCCCACCAAGGTCAACATGAATTTTAAAGAGTCTTATCTTTTCGAGCAAGAATAATCTGTTGTTCCTTTTACTTCTTGTGGCCACTTATTGCCTCTTATTTGTAAGTTCTCCTCACCCCTCCTGCTGGTTAGCAGCAAATCGCCCACATGTTTCATTCAGTCATAGTGAGTGCAAAAGTAAGGTCTGGGAAGTGAAACTTCTCGAAGTCCTGTTTTTTGGTGAAATCCTTGTCCTCTAATCCTCACATCCTGGCATTTGTTTGATGCCTTATTCAATTGCCTTCTTTCTGCACAAGCTTCCTCTCTGGACAGCATAAGCACTGATGAGATTTCTCGGCTATACTCCCATTTTCTTTCTTTATGAAAAGCTTCAGCCTTTCTTTCTCCCAGTGCATCACCCACACTGCCATTGGGCTGACTTTGGTTCGGGTGATTGGCTCCACTCTGCCTCGATAATCTTAGCACATTTATTCAAGTCAGCTGACTGCAATATGAAGCACTGTCATTCAGGTTTAGGACAGAATGTGTGTACAGATTGAGATTATTAGAAAATAATTCTAACGGAATTGACTTTTGATATATGTTTACTAAGACTAAAGCAATTTAGTGGCTCGGGATTTTCATTCAATAAAATGAATGTCTTTTATCATATCTGATGGGAGATTTCTTCTGGGAGGCATGGCATATTCCAAAGCTGATTTCTGTACCATACCTCTCATTTAACTCCAACACAGCTGAAATTAGATAGGTTGCCATGGAAAAACAGTGTCTTTTCTAACTGAGGAAAAAGGAAAAGGGGAGGAGGGGCTGAAAAAAATGCTATCTCTTTGAACACAAGGATTGTGGTTGAATAGCTTTGTCTTAAAGAGAAATATCTGTACCATAAATGAAGGAAATCTGGCAAATTAAAACTAGAAACCTCCTCCGTTTCTCTCTTCAGTCTCTGATATTCCCAAGGTACAGCTATCAAAGAGAAATAGATGAAGGCGAATGGCAAGGCCTGTTCTGTGTTCAAGTAAGATCAGTCTTTATGTATGGATCCTTTTTTGGCATCGAGGTAAAAAATCTTCAAACATGGAGATACTTAGGTCTGCAAATAACCTAATCTGCATACCAGATGGATCTGGGGGGGGAAAGCAAAGACTCTTTTCCACACATATATTTTTTTTAATGTGAGCATAGAAAAACAGATGCTTTTGCTCCCTAAGGGTCTGTGGGCCTCTCTTAAGTAGTCTTGTGGAGTAATTTAACTTCAAATTTTGAAAATTATGGAAATGTCTAGATTAAGCATTAAATTGAAAAAATGAAAGGCCTCAACACAGAAAATGAACAGAACATTTCTGAATTGGTTTTACCTCCTCAGGGATGCCCAACCCCCCACCTCCACAGATAAATGGATGGGGGAGTCAGTAAGGGGAAATGTCCCCCAGTGGCTAGAGTATGATTCACTGACTACTTCACAATAATTTAATGCTCAGCCATGTGCAAAGCTCAGTGAGTTAGTGTGTGAGAGCCTTTACTTCTTTGAATAAAGCCATTGTTTTAGTTTCTGTGGAAGAGGATTGTGGCTGTTTTTCTTTCAGGTTATAGTTGTGAGAATAAAACTAAATTTCCTGAAAACTATGAATTTTCCTACATTTCACACATTCCTCCTGATTACATTTAACATATCCACCGCTATATCAAGCCATCCATCCATCCTCTCTAACAAATCCTGTCACAGTGAACACCAAACACGGACGTGTAACTTGGTATTTCTTCCATAAATTTCACAGTAGATGATAAAATAGCTTTTATACATGAAGTTCTAAAACTAATTCAGACAGAGCTTTTATAATTACTGTAAAAGCCAAAAAGAATATTCTCTTAGACACCAGAGTCTTTGAGTAACTGAGGGTACAATTTATGCCTTGTTCATCTATAACAGATGGAAGAATAAAGTTGTAGGACTTGCTGAACAAGAAGTCCTCCTTCTCCCATTAACTAGGTCTTTTGTGCACTTCATTGAGCAAAACCCTCCCACTCCACCCTCACTCCCACCTGCCCTACACCCAAAATTCAAAAAAGGAAAAGACCAAGAGTAAAACATGCCACTTTGTACCAGTGAGGTCTCATTTAGCTCACAGTGGTGGGATCACAGGGCCCCATATAAATAAGATTGTAAGATAGCTAGTACTACTCTTTAAAATACCTAGACTGGGAGCATATCTAGTGGAAACCTTCCCTGCAATGTAGCCTATATCTCAGTGAGTTTTTCAGTGGATTATGCCTGAGCACAGAAAACCATACACCGCAGACACTGGCCTTGCCGAGGAACAGCCGTGATGATGCTGCGTGGAAGCACACTGCTGTCTGTTTTTTATATTTCTGGTCCCCTCCTTCTGCTTTCAGTCATTCTGTCACTTCCTATGCTCCTAATGTAGCTCTTTCTAATATCACCCCTTCCCTCCTTACACACGCCTTCTAATTTGCAACTTCTTACTTATTGTGAACTGGAGAACCACGATGGGTAAGAACTCTATGCAAGAAAGCACTGAAAGTAAAGATGAAGAAATAATTATGGCCTTTGAGGCAGCAGCTCAGTGACACCCAAAGGTTCTTAGTCTTAAATAACTTTCCCATCTCTTCCGGTTAAAGCTGTTTTGAAAGGATGATGCTGAAAGAACTCCTTTGGAATCAGTGAGTTTGTTCTGAACAAGCCATCTGGGCATGGGATAAGGCAGATAGCCCAGTAGATTTTCTGAACCTGAGTTTTTGTGACCCTGAAGAACTGTGTCTTAGTGAATGATCCCTTCCCACAGGTACAGAATCTCATGTAGGGACAAAATGTCTATCCCTAACAATCTCATAGATGCTTCCCAATTTGATCCCTAAGACACTTCTGAGGTAGTCATCCTAGATGACAGAGAAGGAAAGGAAGCTGGAGAACAGTGACTGATTCCCTCACCAGCAAACAGTGAGGACATGACAAGGTGGAACTTCCTTGGTTATACCTCAGGGCTCTCCTCACAACAGTCATACCTTCCCTTGCTCCCTCCTCCGTTCCTGCACTCCAAAGTCCAGTGAGTCCTGCTTCTGGTGTGGAAGACTGAGGTAGTTTCCTTGGGCCGTGCTTCAGTATTTCTCTCTAAGCTCTGGCAGATGTCCTTAGGAATCTTACTCATTTTTCTGGCAGAACTCAAAACCCTCTGATTTTATTATGTCGAGGATTGTCAGTGAATTAAAAATTCAACAAATATATGGTCCCAACTTGCCATCAAAAGTTAACAAATGTCACCAGTAAGGGTGTTTCTCACAAGCAGACACTGAAGAATACATCCCAGCAGATACCTAACAGCTCATTCTATGTCATGGCAGCATGAGAAATCACCTCCTCAAGACATTCATTAACCTTTCATTTCCTTCATATATAATCAGTCAGAAATATGGCTCATATTTTAAATTAATCAAAACAGCTCAATAGCTCCCACTTTCTTCCCCTGTCCCCATTTACAATGAGTTGAGGGTTTCTTGTATCAACAATAGATATTTACAAATTTAAGTATGTGGTATAATCCTCTGGGCCAGCTTAAACCTTATCTCCTTCAGGAAGCCTTCAGCTGTCCATCACAGGCCTTACACATCTCTTTTTCCTCTTCCCCATGTACCTAGAACATTTATTGGTCTTCAACATTTAGCATATATTAAGAAGGTATGTAATGTACTGCCAAGAGTACATTCTAGAAACAAACAGCCCTAGGTTGTAACTCCACCTTTACTAATTTCTACCTCTGTGGCCCTAGGCAAGTTACTTAAATTCTCTTTGAGATTCCTCACCTGTAAAGTGAAATTAATGACAATCTGTTAAAACACTCTAGGTATTAAATTTAAATATATAAAGAGCCCCTGGCATGGTACCTGGCACATACTAGGTCTTCAGTTAGGTGCAGTTGTTTTTATTGTTGTTGCTGCTGTTGCCTTTTATACATAGTTCTGGTTTAAATGTGTGCAACTTTGCTGTCTTCCAAAGTTGCTTGGATAGCCGTCCAGAGAGAAATTATCATGGTTCTACCTCTTGTCATGTCTTTACATTATCCCCTCCTCGTTCCCACTCCCGCAGGCAGCATGGTACTTAGCACAGAGTTAGTATTCATTAAAATATCATTTTAGAAAATCAATCAACCAGACTTTTTGCTGTTTGTAAGGCAGTAAGTTTGCATTCAGTATATTCAAAACTTCTAACTGCCAACCAATACATTTGGTTGGAAAATATTCAACCCATTAACATCTTTAGATGATAAAAATGCACTATATAAACTGTAAGGCTTAGTATTAGTATACTGTTATTCATGGAAATCAGACAAGAATCATCACCCTAAGGCACAGTGTTTCAGGCGAGGCACTATGGACATTTTGGACCCAATAATTCTTTGTTGTGGGGCTGTTCTGGTCACTGTAAGATAGGTAGTATATCACTGGACTCCACTTCCTAGCCGCCAGTACTACCCTTCCCAGCTGTCACAACCAGTCTCCAGCAGCCAAATCCTCCCTGCACTGCTTAGGTAGGCATCACGTTCGGCACCGTGATGGCTACAAAGCTCTCATAGTAAGGCAGGAAATAGAGGCAAGCATGATAGAAAGGTTTCAGTAACCAAGAGCAACCTCTATTAACCTGAAAATCCCATTAACCCCATTCCTTGAGTGTTCTATTCCCTAAGCATTCCAGAAAAAAAAATGTACCTTACAGTCTGTTTTCTAATTTGTATGCAAAGCTCAGCCAATTCTCTATCCAACCGCCAAGTACAGAAATCCAGTTCATGGGTGGGGAATCATCAGCTTCATCGCTTTTACCATCTATTTTAAGTGACAATGATGTTACAGACCTGAAAGTTTAAAGAGCATCTCCCCCTTGTCTTTGACAGTTTTTGACGTTAGCAATTTTTCCTGCATTATCTGTCTGAAAGAGGAATGTAACAAAAAGAAATTTGGTCCAATTAGCTGTGATTTTACTATACATAAAAGACCTACCACTTTGTTGATCATTTAAAAGTAATTTGCTCTAGACATCCGATTGATTGTGCAATTGAAAATGCCCATCTTGTAAAAGCAATATTTCTTATTTCTGCAGGTTGTGATCCTGGGGAAACACTCGAGAGGTTATCACTACATGCTTGCTAACCTGGTAAGAACAAGCAGACTTTTAAGTTTCCCAGGGCAATTTATTCGATTTCGAATGTGTTGTCTGTAATCATCTGAAAAATATATGAAGTACCTAATGTATTCTCTAGATGCTTGGAGAAATGAGTTTAGTAAATACCAAACCTGAATGTAATAGCCTTGTTTTTTATTACACTGTCTCTGTTTTAGTTATGAAGCCTATATTGTCTCCATATTTAAAAAATAATAATTTGATATGATTTTCAGTGATTATTCTGAGATTCAATTTGCATTTGAAATATAAGCCATTTTACTCACGTTTGAAATGTAAAACAAAGAACAGGAGAGGAAACTGACTTTCTCCAGTTAATCCAAATGTATGTGTACATCAGCACTGCAGTTGTCTTTCTAGAAGCAAACCATTACCAAATCTTTTCAAATCAGATGCCAGAACTAGGTTTCAACATTGAACATTAAATAACCGTAGAAAGAAGATAGCCACCTTTCTACTTACAATTTACTTATAACAGCACGTCTGACTTGAGTCTTACCTGCAAACTCTCCATGCCTTTAAAGTTTGTGATATTCTATAAGCTACTGTTCATTAAGATAGTTTATTGTTCTTCTTCCTCTAAAAGAACAATTGGTTTAGGAATTAACAAAATGGCTTCTATTCAGTAATTTCTGTTTGGCAGAGGTTCTGAGTAATGCTATGTCTATGCAATGAAAGAGGAATGGGAAATTATCACTGTGATACTAAGAATCTATTAAATTATTGCATAACATGAGTTCTAACCCCAATTTTGTCTCATTAGCACAAGAAAATCATACTCATTATAGAGCTCTTAAACCAAAAGCATAGCAACAAAGGTGAAAGTTTATTGTAATTATATACTTTGATTTCTTAAATCAAAGAAAAAACTTATTTTGTTTTAATTATGAATATTTTTCAACTAGAAGTGAAATGTTACTTAAACCTTTCTTAGGAAGTATATACATTCAAATACTTTATTAGAGAGAGAGAACTACCACTTTGAAATGTAGTATGCGTATTCTCTAGGAACATACTCGAAGTAGAGCACCTCAGTCCATTTTGGGGATAAATGAATTAATTATTTTAGGAGGAGAAATACTGCTTTTTAAATTTACATCTGAACAGATCCAATATGTTTTTTAGGCAACCAGTAATGATAGTTGTTGACTTAGTTTGGGCCAGACCAGGACTTGGCAAAAAATCTGAGTGTCATGGCAAGTCACCTAAAGGAGCTGCTGATGGATTTTTAGCACTTTTTTCCTCACCGATCAGTGCTTTCTTTCCTTCCTTTCTTTCTTCCTTCTTTACTTCCTCCCTCCTTCTTTCTTTTCCATCTCCTCTGACATATATTCCCAAGGGTGCACCCATCACTGATGGCATATAAGATGACTTTAGACCATACACGTGTAATGTTTTTTATAAGGTAACATATTTAATATGTATTAGAAAAATATAAAACTAGGTGTCAAAATCTAAATTTTATGAATATTATTACTTCATACAGAGCTAAAGAAGAGACTTAACAACAAATGAAGCAATTTTTAGCACCAGTATGTCAAGTAAACTATAGCACAGGGATAAGCAGATGTAGCAAATCTATTTTTTTGTACATGTCATTGTGGTGGTGTGTGGTGAACTGAGGTATAGCAAAGAGCATTGAACTAGGGATCGTAAAGTTTAGGTCATCATACTGACCTGGCAATTAGTTAGTTATGAAGCCTTGGAAGAGTCACTTCATTTTTACTGTGAAACTCAGATGGGACTGGGGGTTTCATTGGAGTATTGGTTGGGTCCTTTGGAAGCAATTGCTAATATATAATCTGAAGTACATGACATTTATTGGTAGTGGTGTCTGTGAAAAATAACAAGAGGGATACAAGTTAGAAGGGAAAATGTAGATCACAACAAAGGTCTGATATCAGTGGGAGGGTGGGGGAAGGAGTTTGATTAAAAGAGAATGAGGTGTGTGCTAGTGCTGATTAAAGACTTGACCAACATAATGGGGAGCTCCTTGCAAAGACTGCCCAGAGATGAACCCCATTGTTTCATGAATGAAAGCCATTTTACCTCCACCTTGCATAGCCTCCGGCTGGCAGCTGTCCAGGAAGCATATACCTCCAGCTTGAAATCTGAAGCAGATTGTAAGAGCACCTGAAGCTGGAGGCTGTCAATTAACTCAATTCCTTCAGGCAGGTTCTGTCTTAAAGGGATAATGGAGCTGTGCAAGTCAATGGATTGTAGCTGCCCTGAGATTACCAGATGATCTATAAAGACCATTTCCATTCTAGAATTCTAACTGGCCTCCCTAGTCCTACCACAGTCCCAGACCTGACAGGAAAGAAAGCCTGTGGAGTGGTAGAATGGCAAGAGAGAGCCTTTAGGACAGGGTTGGGCGTGGGAAGATATGGTGGGCTAAACGCTTAACACAGACCTCAGAATTACGAGACCTTGGGAGGTCGCCTATTGCAAGAACAAGCAAAGCCTGTTCCTTCAGAGTGAATGTAGTATAGCATCACGACAGTCTGGGCAATGAAAATATGAACTCATTTGCTGTTCTTTGAGATGACCCTTCTTCTCTTCCTCTAGTGACCTTCTCATTTGAACTCAGCCATGTTTCCATAGGTCCCTATGCTCCATATCAAATTATGTATGGGCAAGAGTGACAAACTGCTGCTAATCTCTGGCCAAAAATAAATAAATAAAACAGATCTCTATCATGGTTTCCAGATTTTTTTGTAAAGCAGGTGAAATTATCCCAAACACTTCCACTGAAGGCACACAAACACATACACAGAGGAAGCAAGTCAAAACTATTTAGAAGTCATTTCATGATTAAGAAAGGGTAAGTGGAGCGAAGGAGTGTCCTTTCAAGCTGAGCCAGTGGGTTGGAAACTGATGACATGCATACTGGAAAGCAAAGCCTAATCTGGGTCTTGGTGTAATGAGAGTGCAGACCCACTGCCTTCTTCTGAAAATTCAAAGACAAAAACAGTCACAATGCTTACCTAAGCTTTCTGGAATCATCTGCAACAGCACCCACATAGCCCATTGCTACTGAGCTCCATCAAGCTGGCAAAGCTTTCCGTGTGCTTTTACATGGACTTTCCTTGGTAGCAATCCCAAAAGTGAGAAGACTTGGATAGCCCATAACTACTTCACATGGGCACCAGAAAATTCTAACTTATGGGGATCCCTGAGAGAAAGAAACAATACCATAGGAGTGATCTGTTCAAGACAAAAGTAGACATCCAAATACAGCAGGTAAGATTCTTTAAAATTATGCATTAATGATGTCATTTCTTTTTAGGGGGTGTTCCATAATTAATTGTTGTTTTCTCTTCCAGGGCCCTCTCTAAGTTGGTAATGTTTCTCTAGTTCAATACTAGAGGTAAACAGCATGTCACAAACAACCTCTCTTTCTTCCACGGTAGAGTCCTAGATTAGGACCCATTTACACTGGGTTCCCAGGGGGAGCCCTGTTATCTTTGAGGCTATAAAGTTATAAGGACACTGAAGGCCCAACATCAACCCAGTTGGGCAAAAGCCAAGAGGGATCTAAGGACACTTAGATAAGTTCCAACAGAGCTGAGGATCTGAAAGATCAGTCGATCAAACTAGTCTAGAAGTTGACACAAAATAAATTGGATCTGGGTTGGGATGGTCCGATAACAGATGTTTGGTACCTATTCCCAAATGAAAACCAAAAAAGCATTTGAGGTGTCCAGGGAGGAAGAGTCCCCATGGTGGGACTCTTTCAGTGCTGCACCAGTTAGCCACTACCTTGGAAGAGCTGACTGTTTCTCTGCTGAGGTTAAGACTGGTCCCAGAGTTGGGAACAGTGGTTGGCCCCATAGTGGGATTTTTAGGCAGTGATGAATGCTGGGATACAGGACCCCTGGTTCACGCTATCAGCCAGCCACTCGTCTAAGGAAGAAAAGGTATCTAAGGTATCTTCCAGTCATCCCTGCCAGGCTAGCAATTTCTTTTAGACTTCTCACTTCGTTGTCTCAGAATTACTATACAGAGAGATGTCTTACCCACCTACCACCCCAAGCTTTTTAGAAACCAGGAACTGGAGCCCTCTCTGATGACTCAGTGGGTTGAAGCACAGTACTAAGAAGCTAGCCTCAGCCCCATCAGCATAAGTTTAATCCCTGGCTAGGGAGGTGACCCACAAGGCACAGCAGACCTCTCCTGTCTCGCCAGCTGCTCCCCTCAGCAGTGTGCTTCATCAATCTGCCTGTTCTGCTCCCCCCTCTGTCTCTGGTAAATCTTCTCACCACCCCTGCTCCTCTAGCCTGTACCCCAGTTCTGTCTACATAAATAAAGAAATATTTACAAAAAAGAAATCAGAAACTGGGCTCAAAAAGACACACGACTTGCCCAAATCCATTGCCAAACTAGGTGCTGAATACAAGTTGGTCAAACTATTTGGTCAAACTACATGGTCAAGAGACCATGGCTCTTCCCACTTTACTCACTGAAGTATCTCAGGGAGATAGGACCGGCCTTGCAGAGGTCACACAGGAACATTTACAATGACATACACATGCACAAATGAAGGATAAACTACAAGTTTATGAAAGAGACTGGGCATTAAAAAGAGACAGTTTTTGGAATGTGAGTTTGAAATCTGTCCAAACGGCCAGTAACTAGTTCCAGCACCAGGTCCATCTCCATCACTGCTCTTTTCTCTCTTGCACATCCCACCACACTCTTTCTCTCACACACACCCCACACTCCTCCCCTTGCTCTCTCTCATCCCCTTTCTTCCTCTTTCTCTTGCTCTCTGTCTCTTTCCCTCCCCAGCTTCGCCATTCAAGTGATCATCATGACAGGAAATAATGATGAGGACACTAGATTACATCTAATTTTTCTAAAATTTTACTGAAACAGAATCTTTATTTATAAAATAGAAGCCAAACAAGAAAGCCAGGTGTAACTTCAGCTTGAAGATATCAACTCTGCACTGATCAGCACTTGGCACGAACCTGAAACAGAGAAGGTCCTACTTTGTTGAGAGAGAGAGCAGGTTCGAATGAGATTGAGTCATGCTGTTTTGCTTGCCAGTAGCAATTGTTCCCTTCTGCTCCCTTCCCCTTCCAGGTCTTCTTGTTCTGTTCTCTACTCTTCCCCTTCCTTTGTTCTTTCATTTCCAATGTTCTAAATAAAACATTCAAATGTTCAGAGTGTTGCGATCACTGCTGCCTCAGCAGATGGCATGTAAACACAGAGCTCGCTTGGCCGGAGCCTGGCCTTACAGGCAAAGGAGGTGGCCCAGAAGAGAAAACTCCCATTTTTCCCTGAGGCCAGGAGCCCAGTGAGCCCTAGTGGCTCAGGATCGGCTTTCTCCTCTGCATGGAGTCAACACACAGAATGATGAGTGGTAACTGTGCTGGAGGCCAACTTCCTACTTACATTTAGAAAACCACAGACCCTGTCAGTTTAAAGTTACCAACTTTGAGACTCTTATTCTCCCTGTCCAAAAATGCCTTCATGATAATCAACCATCATTTCCTTTATCTCTTGTTTCCCTTCCCTCTCTCTCCCCTCACCTGCCAGCTGGAATTAACAGGCATTTATCACTTTCCACCCATGTTTTAGCAAGATGGGTTGAAAGAATTCAAGAAAAGAATCCCCTGACCCGCACTGCTAAAACTATGTTTCTCAAACTATCTTATTTAAAGGGTCCATTTTCCCCCTTAAATCATCACATGCCAATAAAAGCACAACAAAAATCACTAGAAGAGATGGAATAAATAAAATAATTATTTTGCTCTTAGTTTCAACAACCTGCCAAATAACTATAAAGATACATAAAGGCTTCCTCTTCATTTCTTTCTTTATATCATCTCAAACTGCTAACTACTAGCAGACTACCTACTCCCAATCTACACCCACACTTTGGGCAGAATTGCTTCAAAAGTCTTTGTTGTAAGATTTTTTGCCCGCTATATGTAACTCCAGGGCTGAACACCTTGTTCACTCCATTCCAAAGAAGACAAGGTGGCATCCTTTAGAAGCTCACACCATATTGAACAAACCAGAATTGCATAGTTTATGAGAATCGACATGGAAACAGAACAGGTGCTGGGACAGGGAATGAAGAGAAGGCTGAGTATGGGAGGGCATGGTCAGGGAATGCCTTTCAAAAGAAGCCATTGACTTTGAAAAAATGGCCTGAATGGTGAGAAAGTTCCAGCTATATGAAGAATCAGGGAATGTTCATGCCATGCATAGGGAACAGCATGTGCCAAGTTCCTGAGGCAGAAAAAAGCTTAATACCATCTCTGAACCATCAAAGGCAAATTTGACTAGAGTAGATCAAGTGACAAGAACCAGATTATTTAAGGCTTTCATAGGCCTGATTAAAGAGATTTAGCTTTTTTCAACAGCAACAGAAAGCCATTAAAGAAGTCCAAGTAGGGGATGAACATGATCTGATTTTTGCTTAAAAAAAATCAAATGGGTGAATCTAATGATGTTCAAATTATACCTCAATATAAACGTTAATTTAAAAAAGAAACGAGTAGTTACTTTGGCCACTAATAGTACTTAGGTCAACTTGTTGGTTATTTGTATACTACACAAATAACTCCCACTGAACTAACGTGCCATGAGTTCAGGGACTGAGTTTGATGTGGCCCAGCACTGTATCGAGAGATAACACTTGGGCAATTTCAAGTATAGTTAGTAGTCTATTGTACTACAGAATAAACTAGTAAGTGAACATTACAGGGCAACCTGCAGTCAGTGCTAATTTATATGGTAGAATGTTCAACTTTATACATTGTACCATCCCAAGAAGATGAACCTGATTCTGTAAATCAGCAACCTGATTACTTAAGTTACCACTTTTATTATACATTTCTCTACAGCAGCATTACCAGATGGGCAATTCAAGTGTCACTAATGGCAGAGCAGAGTCAGCCTTCATCCAAACTGTGAGGTAGATACATCTCCTTGGCAGCCTGCCAACCTTCATCCTATTTTATCTTTGCTATAGGCAAGCTACCTTTTCCCATTTCTCACCCATAATCTACCATCAGCTCAATGAAAGTCACCTAACTTATCTTCTATTTTCCTCATTGTAGAAAATGTACCCTAAGAATAGTATTAAGTGAAGGAGATCTTTACATAATATCTTAAAAATAAAATTCCCTAAAAGTGCACCTTGACTATATTTATCTCCCACTGTCAAATATCCGTACTACCTCAAGGAAAACTGAATTGTGGTGTGTGTAAATCAAGAGAGACAGGATAATACTAAGGCATGTGACTCTGGGAGACTGAACCATCTGGGCTAGGCTGAAATCAGGGATAATCTCTATTTGGATGCCAGGGTGTAGCCATTGTCTTATGAAAGATAACCTTGACAAATTAATCAAAGAGAGCATACCATGTACTGAGTGAACTGCTTAGGCTCCACAGTCATGATTGGTTTTATGCTGCTACATTCAGATGTGGGCTGCAGTGTACTAGATCAAGTGAACAGATGTGATGTGATTGAGAAGTGATGCAGTTGATGAAATATAGCATAACTTTCAAATCCAAATGCATAATTTCCCTCTCAAAAGGACAACTTCTGGAGATGATATCTATATTTCCAACAAATATTGTCATTGTTGCACAAAGGCAAATGGTCATGCACAGATTCTTAAATCTTAAACACAGAAAATGAGACTAGACTTTCAACTATCCTGCTCTGTGCAGTTCAATTGCCTCCATCTTTCTCTGCCTTCTTTCATCTCTTTTAATAAATCCCTCTGCACACAGTTTACTGGCCCAATTAAAGGAAAAAATACTGCTATGGCAGGTAATAAAAAACAAAAACAACAATAATTTCAACCAAACAGAACTGGTGAAATGCACACAGCATTAGAATTTGATAACAAGAAAACAAACTATTTTAATATTAGAAGGGAAACAGATGACCTGAGTGATAGACAACCCCTGCCATTTATGAAGGTCTGGACTCCCAGTACCCCACCTTAGGCCCAAGCTGCCCCTTTTGTGTTTACTTCCTACACATGGCTATCTAAAGACAAAAACACAGATGATAATAATAGCTCATTCAACAACAAAGAAGGGTGTTTGTCAAGGACAGTAAAATGGTGGTGACGTCGTGGCAGAATAATGGAAGTCAGTGGAAAGAGCCTGGCTCAAGGGTAGGTGTTGACTGGCTCCTGCTTGACACTTCCCCATTCTTTCATTACTTTAAGAAATTTTACTTGTGGCTAAATATCACTGCTTGATGTGGCAAACTTTGGCTTCAGGTGCATATATTGAAATAGACACTGTTTCTTTTTAAAGACTATTTCTTTTTGTGTAGAAGAACTGAGGTGTAGGCCAGAGGTGTGGGTTGTAAGAGGATTCACTAGAGACAGAGCGGGAAGTAGAACAGGCAGATCTACTGAAATACACTGCTGAGGGGAGAAGCAGGTCAGACAGGAGAGGTCTGCAGTGTATGAGAGTCACTTCCCTGTCCAGAGATCGAACTCAGGCCTTCTCAGTGATAGTGCTGAGACTTCACCCCTATCCCACCAGGGAAGTCTGAAGGGGAGTCTTTGTTGTATCTCTGAAAAGATCATAACGTTATACAGATGATCAATAGGCATCCACACGGTAAAAAGACAAATAAAATTGGGAATATTCTTGACAATAAGAACTTACAAAAGAACTGCCAGCTAAAGAGCAGGCACTGACTGGGTCATTCTTGGCCTTTTTCCACCCTAACATGCTTTCAAACATGTTTTTATACCATATGTTGCTAGATTCATTAATGATATATGTTAATATAAGCTCAAAGCTACAAAAAAAAAGGCCATTTCCAAAGAGCTTTAGCAAAAAAACATGTAATGTCACAAAGTTGAGGAAGAGAATGAACTAGAAGAAGAATGATAAGAAAAGTATTACAAAGAGATGGACTTTAAAAATAAAATGAGGTACTGGAAGCCAACTGATGATGATATTCTCCCATGATGATATTTTAAGAAAGTTCATTTGTTTATCACCTTTTCCTTGGTTTCACTTTCTGAACTGGATGCCTGCAAACCAACAGTTGATATTATCTGGCTCAGTCCCCTACCCTCACCCCTATCTAAATAATACAACAGAAATGACTAACAAAGATCTGGAACACACATGACTTCAACATGTCTTCTTTGGTTTGCTAAATAGTTCACTGTCACCCCTCCCCCAGCAGTGTCTTTGATGAACCTTTAGGGAACATTGGGCCTCTTGTCAATCCTTGTAGACTAGTGTTTCTCACAAAGACAACAGGATATAGCAATTTGTGAAGGAAAATAGCATATGCATTAAAATGCTGAATGTAGGTGATTCGTGGTCTAGGAACCAGCTGATGCATGAGCTTAAAACATCACCTCTATCCTAGCTTCTATATTTCTGCCACCGATGTTCCTCCTTTTATTGCCCCCTGTTCATTCAAATGTTTAGTGTAACATTTTTATTACTCTAGCATCATCACAGAGACTTAAGAGAAAAATCAGTCTCAATTGAGGTCTTTTTGTGGCTGACTCTTAAAGACACATCTAGCAAGAGTGAAGGGTAAGTGAAATACCTTCAGATGATGAGATAGCAAACTCCTGCAACCTTTGATAGACCTTGTACACCAACTTTTAATTTCCATATTTGTTTTTCATCCTTTACTTCCCTTTACCACCCAGGTGGTTGAAGGTGATTTGTTTTTGGACAGACTCAGTCACAATATGTCCACCTTGTGGTCCCTGTGTGACCACTCAAGTGAATGCTGGCAAGAGTTATGAACAAATGAAATGTGTTCAAATAATCAGACAGGTTGGGAAAATGAACCCAGAGTCACCCAACTTCTCCCCTGAATCAAACTGGTTCTCCTAACCTTCCATTGTTCTACCAGATTCTCCCCACTCCCATCATTTTACTTCCTCTTTTGTACATTTTCTATATTTTACTTTTTTAAAATTTATTTATTTATGCATACAGAACTGGGGTACAGGCTAGAGGTGCAGGGCCGGTGAGAGGCTTCACCAGAGACAGAGTGGGGAGCAGAACAGGCAGATTGACGAAGTACACTGCTGAGGGGAGCAGCAGGTGGGTCAGGTGAGGTCAGCTGCGCCATGTGGGTCTGCTCCAGGGCAGGGATGGAACTCATGCTGAAGTGGCTTTAGCTTCTTAGTGCAGTGCTTTAACCCACTGCACCACCAGGGAGGGCCCCATTTTGTGTATTTTATATTTTCATATTCTACATTAGTGTTTTCACATTGACTTTTGGGGATATCTACCCTCAATATAAACATGAGGAGTTGTGTATGTCCAGTCCAACTAGAATCAGTTGGAGAACAGCTCCAACTATTGAGGTGTCTGGAGGCAAGACAGGCAGGACCCTAAGGTGGGAAGGCGTAGGCGAGCGGAGATTCCTAAAAAAGGGGGAAAGGGAGAGAAAAGGGGAAAGGGGAGCAAGGAAGACACGGGAGTCAGAGTTGGGTGCAAGTCTTCCTACTCTGCCTTCAGCAGAGGTTTATTTTATACATTAGGAGTAAGCAGTGGGATGACATCAACGCACGAACTGGGCTGAGAGATTACAATCATCTTTTTTTCTAAGAACAGTTTAGGGTCGTATTGCCCTTTAGCTGAGATATAACATTCTAAAATCAATCAAGGTTAAAAACAGGGACATAGGTGCACAACGTTTATGACTAATATTACTATAGTGGAGATCACCTAAGATAGACGTCCCTAACCTTATCTACTACTTAATGGGTTTTTGTTTTTCTACCTGAGTCATCCTGGGAGGCAGAAGAGGAAATTCCTTGCTAATCAAATCTCGGAATAGGAGACATAGGTGAATTTCCTTATCTGAAGACTACATAGTAGAATCCTGAAAGACTAGCCAGAAGACTTTTGTGGATTTCTTTAAGGTGTAGCAGGTAGAAAACTTGACTAGTTTCAAAAACGGGCAACCTGGATGAATTTCCACATCTAAAGGCCAAACAATAGGAAGTTTGAGTAATTCTTTAGAAGCTGAATAGAAGGCTAGGTGAGATAATAGAATGATAAGATTTGGGTTATCCACCATCCAGTAGTGAGAGAGACTTTGCAAAAACAGCCCTTTTGCTTTTATTTATCAGTCAGTAGTCAAGTCACTTGACTTCAGGGGAATTTTTTCACCCTGGTGCAGTGCTTGCTTGTCAAGGCAGGCAGGCCTTGTGTGGCTGAGGCAATCCAATTGTAAGCTGAAAGTTGCTCAGAATATTTTGATAGTACGATTATACAAAAAAAGGAGGTCATAACATAAGTTAGCGTGGAAAGTCTGATTTTTCAGAGCAATTCCCCTCCATCCGGACCGTGTCTGATGACAGAGGTTGCATAGCTCGTGTCAAGAATCTAGCAAGATATAATGGGAAAATGTAGTGCCTTAAAATTTCGATAGCAGAGTAGTGGAGGGCCTGACACCTCTTACTTTCGGCAGGCTGAGTGTATGTACAATGTCCAAGAAACAACTATTACGAAAAAGCTCCACTTCCTAGTCCGGGTTCATGAGACACAGGAGAGAACCAACGAGTCCACGCTTCATGCCAACCAGCAGACAGCTGGGCAGTGGGTCAATGTTCTGGTTTAATCCTCATTAATTTACAATGATGACTTGAAAGAGCAAATGAATTAAAACCATTTGTTGACATTTTTTGTCTTGGCTCTTTATTTGTATATGTGACTGGGTAGTGGGAATGGGGGACAGGGAACAGTTAGGCATAAACCCCAACTGGAACCTCTGCTAGGTTTTATATACAATCAAGCCTCTCGGCTGTTTATAGTACAGCAGGGAGCCAATGAGAGATAACAGAGTCTTCATTTCTTTCATGAAGGAGGCCTTTGAGGGAAAACTCATTCTAACAAGTTAATGTTAATTTTTAGAACACTTTGTGATTATCAAAAAGGAGAAGTGATTCTCAGCGATGCAAACTATTTGGCTCTTTGTCCAGTCTCCATTGACTCATCTCCCTTTTATGAAAGGAAGAGGAAGGAGGCTGTGAGTAATAACTGGAAAAGCTGTTTCACTAAGATATTTTCTAAGACTACTTTGTTGTCCATGTTAAAGAAATATAAAATTAAAAGAAGCAGGGATAGTGGTGGCAACTAGAGAGATACACAAGAGGGAGTTTCTTAATATCAGCTACACTCATGTGTTCAGTTTGTGAAAAGTCTTCAGGCTATATAAAAGAATGTGTAATTTTCTATATGGTTACTACACTGCAATAAAAGCTTAGGATGCAAAAAAGAAAACTTTATGGATCCAGTGGGGCTTTCAGTATTACAGGTGTATGCATTAATCAAAACCCAAGTGGTATATTTAAGATGTGTGCATTTTGTTGGATGTAAATTTCATCTGAGTGGTAAGGGAGGGAGGGAGGAAAGGAGAGGAAAAGGGCGGAGGGAGGGAGAGAGGGAAGGAAATGAGCTGAAACAAACATTGAACTCTAGTTAATGACCTGCATGCCAAAGTCTTTTGGTGTGTAATGTGCATCTCTTTGAAATGCACCCAAAAAATGAAAAGGTTGGCTGGGGAAAAATTGCAAAATCTGAAGTAATAACTACATGGATGTTCACTGTACACATCTTTTCAACTTTTTTGCGTATTTGAGATGTCTATATTTTAATGTTGGATGAAGAATGAAAGGGAGGAGGAATTCTCCCCATTTCTTTATAAATAAAAATGTTGGTTTCAGTCCAATGAGGACTCAAATGCATCAGCAGCCACTAACAAGAACAGGTATCCAGCAGAAATAACGCAATTCCTGGGGTGAAGTGTCCCAAAGATAACAGTGCCCAGTGGTGCTGCTAGAGTCTCCGTGTGAACCTGAAGAGATTCCTTCAGAAGGCTTAGGGAACAGAGACATCAGCCAACAGCCTGATCAAGAGAAGAGGAAAATGGTAGATGCTACGAAGTACATGTCAAAGTCATTCATGGATACATGTGACACGCACCTCGGGATTTATAACATCATGTACAACAAACTTATCAGTTTCACTCTTTGGCATTTCTGTCAGCCAGTGTTGAAAGTACTCATCATTAGACTCTGCTGTTTTGGACATGTTAAGCTGAAGAAAAGTCTTATATACCTCCAGTTAGGGTCAAACACTTTCGATATTTTCTAGTTATATGAAACATTGTATTTATTCACAATTTAAGAAAAGACTAAAAATACAGGTAAATGAAACAAATCCAGGCATTTGCTTGAAGTTGGCACCTATGTTTGTTCCTGGGAAAGCTACACTACAGACATAGTGCCCAAAAAATTAGTCTACAGCCAGAAGGTTTTGTTGATAGCTTTTTAGTTATGTTTATTGAGATATATATACATATATATATATATATATGTATGTGTGTGTGTGCCCAAGGTTTTCCAGAGTGATCCTGGAGACGGAACTTTCATTTCCTCCATAGCACTCCAACAGATATGCTGAAGTAAGTATACATGAACTCCCACAATCATTATTCTCTCTCAATCTCTTTCTAGGGTTTTACTGATATTTTGCTAGAAAGAGTCATGCATGGAGGAGCCAATATTACAGGATTCCAGATTGTCAACAATGAAAACCCTATGGTTCAACAGTTCATACAGCGCTGGGTGAGGCTGGATGAACGAGAATTCCCTGAAGCCAAGAATGCACCACTAAAGGTAATATGCTGAGGTATCTGAATGCCTTAGGCCAACTTTTCAAAGCATTTCAGTGAGGTCTTTATATATTTACAATCATCTTGTGATCAAGTGGTCTTCTCAGAAGTGATTCAAGAATGCTAAAATGCAATCACTGCTGGATTTGAAATTTCAACTCCTAAATAATGAAGCCATTGAGGAGGTCTTTTAAAACCCAGTATTTAGAAATGTTAACTTAATTGTTAAGTGAATTTCATTTGTACTATGCTCATAGCAATTTATAACACCACAAGAACCTGAGTCAGGCCAAGGGTGGCGGCAGTGGGAACAGGCAGGAAAGATTGATAGTCTGAAACAGAAAATTAGATTTTACATTATTTATGTGATTGCTTCATGTTAATAAGTTTCATGAATCTCAGTACCCCAAGTGAATTAGACTTTAATACAGATTGTGTATTGCCTATATATATACTGAATGAAAATGTTTTCTTGACTGCAAAAGTATCTTTAAAAATAATTAGATTACCTAAGTTGCACCTTTTCATGAAATCAAGATAGGAATATTAAAAGCAGAAAGTCATCCTTAAAGTGCATGTATCCCTGTGGCTAGAAATTGTATTATTTAAAAAATCATGAATTAAACAAATAAATTGAGAGAAAGTAATTGACATTACACAAAGGATCCTTCAAATGTATTTTTTAGTAACACAGCCCCTTGGCACATTGATTCAGATATAAAACTGACTTAAAATTCTTCCTTCCTGGTATACATATGTGGGATCCCGTGATCAAGATGCAGGATTAGAGTCCAGAGAGAGGAAAAGTGGGGAGAGAATATTTATTTTCTTGTGCTGTTAAGAAACACATATCCACATCCTTCCTCCCTGGAGAGAGTAGAATGAGGAAAAACAAATGGGGACACAGGCCAGAAAAGAGAGGCATCCTGCACCATCATGCAGCTCCACCCTGAAAGCAGGTCACGGAACAGAATACGAGTGGGACATTACTCTACGCTAAATGTACTAAACAAGAGTGACAAATAATTTTGTCATTCATTTAAGCCACTCACTAGTAAATGGCATTCTGCGAGACAGTTGGATCTTATAGTTTTAATTTTATTTTTAATGAAAGCAAAATATAGTTTTATTTTCCAGTTTCTTGAGGAACCTCCCTACTGGCTTCCATAGTAGATGCACCAAGTTACATTGGTATTAACAACGCCCAAGGGACCCTTTCTCTCTACACTCTTGCCTACACTTGTCATCACTTGTCTTTTTGGTACTAGCCATTTTAACAGGTATGAGGTGGTATCTCATTATGGATTTTCATTTCCCTGATAATTCAATTTTTTTTTATGTATTGATAGCTAATGTCAGCACTATATTTAGATGAGCTTATACAAATTAGATTTTCAGAAAACTACTTAGCCATTGCTTTGCCACCCTCAGATTAAGTAACAGAGGAAAGAGATTCATTTATTCAATATTTTAGGAGCTACTTACATGGTGACAGGTATTATATGAAGCACGCACACACACACAAGGACACGAACAAAAGCATTGAATACTATACATTAATTTATGGCCGTTCCGAAATTGGAGAGGTTGTATAAAAGAGAATGAAGACAATCTCAGCTCTAGATTATTTGTTGATAACTCATGGTGTGTATAAAGTTCTCAAAACTTGCTACGAAGGATTGTTCAGATATCTAAGTAAAGCCCTTGAAATAATTTAAGAAAATAGATTATTTGAATAGATGGTTACAACTTCCAGATTACTCTCACTTAATTCCAGTCATTATCAATCAAACAAAAGCCCCATTTAAAAAAAATAAGTACAATATTTTTGGTGCTTTACCAACTGAGCTATCCAAGCTCCATGATGTACAATATTTTTTATGAGAAAATAAATGTCTAGAGATTAAAATCCCAGTACTTAATTTAGCTTATGTTTTATGAATGTTTCTTTTGGGGCTTTTTTTCCTCCTTGCTCACACATTGGTAAGTAGAAGCTGAAAAAGTAGAAAATTAAATAGCTCTTTTGGCATAGCTTGAAAATGACTACATTAAGATTGCTGACAATTTATGCAGTGAGCTGGAAAAAAATTCACTGCCATTTTGGCTTTATGTAGTGCTGGGATGGGCAGACACAAAGATTTTCTTTTTTTTTTTTCATGAAAGAACATATGCCTCTTGTTAGTCATACTTGATGATTTGCTTCTGAAAGAAAAGTAACATGAGGAAAGTAAAAAAATAAATTGATAGTTGTAAAGATGACAATGCATTTGCACTCAATTGTATGTGGACATCTCATATAGAGAGAAAATTGCGACCTAGGACATTTTACTTCTTTTTAAAAAAAATCAACAGAATTCTATATTCTACCAGTTTTTGTCACCCCTGCAAAACAGGGACCAGCTTACTTTAATCAAACTTTGCTGGTTCATTTAATGGAACAGCATTCACCATGTCAAATTACAGATAATCAAATCTCTTAAGTGACTTGCCTCATTCCTAGTAGAACATCTCACTATATCCAAGGAAGAGAAAGTAAGTGTTCTAAAAGAGGTAGCATCATGAAGAATTGCCTGTGAATTGTCAACGTTATCAGATTTAAAACTCCATAACAATTGTAATTTTCTACAATCGAAAACCAGCTTTGGTTTTACTCCCCCCGAGGAAACGAAAACTGATTTATTGCTGGCCAGAGGTCCTAGCTCACCAGAAATGTAGTCCAGACAGAAATGATTAATGTTTTCCTCCAAATTAATTTCAAGCTGTCTAACTTAGCTATTTCCATTTTCCCCTAAGTAAACACCAGATCTGAATTTTCTATTACAAACCCAGTCTTGCTTTAGGGTATGCTATTTCCTCTCCGATCTCTACATATGCTATCCTTTAACATCATACATATTTCTACCTCTTTAAAGGACCTGGCCTTTTAGTAGTCACTCACTCAACATGAAGCACAGTATTGAGAGAAAGAAAAAGATTCCCTTGAGCCATTTGATCTTAATAAGCTTAACATGTACACACATAGGTTAAGAGGCATCCTACTGAAATCAAAAGTCAGGCTTGCTCAAGAGGTCCCTTGATTGAAATAATTAAGAGGGTGATTTGGTAAGGCCACAGCTGTAAAGGGATGAAAATTACAAAGAATGAGGCAAGGTTTGAGGACATCATTTATCATGGTATCTTGTTTTCCATGCTTCCATTTTAGTACACATCGGCCTTGACGCATGACGCAATACTGGTCATCGCAGAAGCTTTCCGCTATCTGAGGAGGCAACGTGTAGACGTTTCCCGGCGAGGCAGTGCTGGAGACTGCTTAGCAAATCCTGCTGTGCCCTGGAGTCAAGGAATTGATATCGAGAGAGCTCTGAAAATGGTAAGGACTGAAAGGGCTTGGGAAAGGGGGCCCTATAAAGTCACAAAAAGACAAGACCTCACTCTTGAGAAAAGCCATACTAAAAAAAGAATAAGATGAGAAGATATAGAATGTCAGTGTGTGCAAAAAGGATGAGTATGGATGTTTGCTCATCAAAATCTAGAAATCTAAAGCTAGAAAGTTCTTCCTGAAAGCTTAAAAAAAATTGTGCATTTAAGGCCAATGAATCCTGTGTTACACTGGTTGCCCTTCAAACACTACAGATTGAACCTGTCATAGCTTCCAAAAATTCAAATTTTCCAGAAACATGACACTACTTAGGGAATTGGGACATTCTATAGGAAGCTCTTAACTTTCAAGGTTGACATTTCAAAAGACAACCGTACCCTTTGCTCATAAGACAAATTATTAGCATGGACAGGCTGAACCCAGCCAATGTGGTATTGCTATTGTCAAAAACCACCTTTCTACTAGCCAACATGGCAAGATGTAGAAACATGATACCTTGTAGGTCTACTTAATAGGCTTTCTGCCAATGCCCCAAAGAAAAATCCTAAAAAAAAAAAAGTGCAAGGAATGAAAGGGTAGACAATCAAATCAATCACTTAATTTCTGATATTCACTAGGTAGGAGAACATTTAATGCTTAAGCTTTCATAATTTATACTAGGAGTGGTATTTTCCATTCACTGCAGCTTTCAAGCAAGAGCTCATTACTAGATATTTTGCTTTATGCTGCATGTGCCTGCGTGCATTAAAATCAGCCTTCCAGAGCACTGGACCCTCTTATTTATACTTATTTAATTGTCCTGATGTTTGGGACATCAAAATAAACAGATTAGGCAATGATGTTTCCATATATAACCCAGCAATGAAGAATTTGTAGTGGCTGCATAACATACCTCATTTGAGTAGTTGGCCTTCTTACTGCTGCATTAAATTTGCCAAGTTGGAAGTGTTCAATCAAAAGGGTTAGTAGCCTCTGTGTCTCTCTCCAAGAAAGAGATATGACTCATTCTCCCATCATGCAGATTTTTATGTCATTATGTCAGTTCCCTAACAAATGCCCTAAGTGTAGTTTTATGGAGGTAGCACTGCACAATTTTGAAGAGCAGTTAATTAAATTCAACCTTCATAGCAGTTACAAGATTTGTATTGTCAGGTGAGACATAATGATGAGTGAGATATAAAACTCCCTCAGAGTGAATCAAAACGAGTTTTCATCAACAAAACCTCAATGGGCAAGTGCCAGAGTCTCCAACTGACTCCCCATTCATGACAAAAACAGCTGTCTTCTCCAAAGAAAAGACTTTCTAACAGAGTGAAAGGCATTAAGTTCATTTGGCTTAGAAAAAAATTAGATTGCTCATACTATTGTACAAAGAGTTTCTACAGATCTAACTGCTAGATAAAGCTGAAATTATAAGCCATGTAAATAACTTTCTTCCCCAGGCCTAATGATCAAACACTCAACCAAAAGAATAATTTATCTCTCTCTACAGACCAACCTCTTCTATTATTCCAGAGAGGCTGGAAGATATTAACCTTTTCAAAAGTAGATGTTGCCTTGTGATAAGTGTTCAGTATCCACTCTTCAAAGGGGTTACAAGGAGGATAGTGTAAAGTGCTAAAGGTATTACTCTATTAAAACAAATCCCTTTTTTGAGTTAATTAAAAGTAAGAAAGCATGATGTAAAAGCATCCGTCATTGTGACTAAAACATAGCTGTTCCTCAGTAAATCATTTCCTTCCTCCAAAGAAATCTGGCACACAAAATCTTGCCTGATGGAGGTTTCCAAGGACCTTTTTTAATGAATAAATAAGCACAGCATTCATCCAGTAAATATTTATTGAGTGCCAACAAGTATGTATCAGGTTCTAAGTTAGTACACAAACATAAAATAAGATGCGGGGAGCCTACATCTGAATTATTAATATGTAAACAAATGGTCTTAAACACCTTAAAGTCACTTGCAAATTGGGTATCCATTCTTTCCATAACCCATAGATTATGCCTCAGTCTGGACTACTGAAATATGTCACAATTCTAAGACATTAAAATTTGTCCACTTGTTCAGTAGGTATTAATTGAGCACCTATCCTAGGTTCTTTATTAGTTGCTGAGAACACAGAAAAAGAATATATTTCATCATAAGATGCTTACAATCTAACAGTGAGATGGAAATCACTGATGATCCAAACGGTATGCTTGGGTTCTCCACAGACTCCTATGTGACCCAGAAGAGAACACCTAAGCCCCTATACAGACCAGGGTGGTGATTATAAAGAAGGGACCCCCATGTGAAATAATAGGAAATTGTCACTGACATTCACATGCTTAAGAACAGACTTTTCTGGATAGTAGCCCACCTCTACTTCTGCTCATCGAAAGTTCTAATCATGAAGGCTGGAATCTCTCGGACAAGCCTGGACTGTTTTCTAGTTTGTATTTCATGTTCTAAATCTCTAGAAATGCCTGAGTCTCAATGAAATGTGAAAGGATGGCTGTGTTCAGTAATGAAGGACTTCCTTAAGCATTTTCTAGGCCAGTGTCTCTATGCTGCCTATTTCCTCTTCTAGAACTCAGTGCTCAAAATAGAGCATAAAGAACCCTTCATGCATCACAGGGTCTATCAAACCCTGGATAAGCCATTTTGTCTCAACAGAGGACCTCCTCTTACACTAAAGGCAAAGCATTACCATCCCCACAAGGCTAAGCACACAGCAGGGCTTAGTTTTGTTGGGTCAGGAGGATATTCCTTTGTCTTCAGAAGTCACATGGGAACATTTCTCTGACAAGAACTCTGCAATCTCCTACTGTTGATGAACAAAACCCTTCCCTTTAAAACAATGCTTCCTAATACTTGCCATCATTTTTCCCTTCGGTAGCACAAGCCCACTACCATTTCTGACTTTCTTAACAATTTATCGATTTCTGTAAGTAAAGAAAAATTATTTTGTCTGTTCATCCTACGAAAATGAGAAAGATTCTTTTCCTTTGGAGAAATGTCTTGATCTTTACTCACCAGATGAGAAATTTGAGTGGGTAATAATGATGACATATTTACAGAGGGTCTGTCCTGCAGTGTCCTTGAACTCTAAAACAGGTAAGGGACTCTCTCCACCCAGCAGAGATGGCCTCTTACAACTTCATAATACTGAGGCTAGAACGAGGGAGACTTGCATTCGTGTGTTTGCACCTGGCATCCCAAATAAGTATTCAAAGACCGCACTTTCAGAGATAATTTCTACAGCTTCAAATAGGTGTCCAGGCTATTCCAGTATCTCTAGCTTTCTTATCTAGTACTCCATACAACTTTCTTATCTAGTACTCCATACAGCAATTCCTCAGATATAACCAATCTCATCAATTGGTGAGTTACACCTCCATGGCCTTGCTCTCTGCTGCCTGTCTGAGGCTGGTTATTGATTAAAGAAGACCAAAAATGTCAGCCTTGTTGCTGTAGTAGATGGCAAATAACCTCTCAAGAAATAGAGCTAAGTTGATTTTGATTAATAATTACTGTTAGTAAATATGTAGCATGTATTGCAATGCATACCATGGGCTGGCATTGTTCTAAACATTATAGCTGAATTACTCATTGAATCCTCCAAACAACTCTGGGAGATACCTGCTAAGGATTTTCCATTTTACAGATTAAGACATGGAGGTACAACAGCATTAAGGAACATGTCCGAGGTCATACAGTTTTAGCAAGTGATGGTGCTAGGATAAAATCTAGAAGATCCGGGGCTCATGTTACGGAATCCAGTTTATGTTCTGATATTGACAACACTAAGATGAGACAAGCCATGGCCTCCAAGGTCTCACATGTTTTTTCTTCTACTCAAAATTATTTGTTTTATGTTTCAGATTTACAGAGCATATATTGCAGAATAGTCATTTGTCTACAGAATTGGCATATTTTCCTTAGATGAAATAAAAACCCACCCTATCCTGCATCATGCAGAATTCAAATATATTAAAACTATGAAAATTTGTAACAATTCCCAGAGACCCACAATGCATCAATCCTAGGCTGTGACGCCATGTTCCTATTCAAAAGATTGTCTTGAGTATCATTGCTGTAGAAAGAAAACTTACAATTTTTTTTCCTTTGAAACATTTTTTATTTTTATAGAGGTAACTGATTTCATGTTTATATATTTATAACTGTACACATTTGCTCATCACCAAAAGCCTCGTTCCCGTCCATCACCATACAACTCACCTCTTTTACCACTCATCCAACCCCTCCCTTCTCCCCCACCAGTAATCACTATTTTGCTCTTATACTCTAAGCTTGCTTTTTTTTTTGTCTGTTGTTTTTTTTCTTTATTGTCTACATATCAATGAAGTTATATATGGTATTTGTCTTTGTCTGACTTATTTCACTTAGCAGACTTCCCCTCTGGGTCCACCCATGTTGTTGCAAATTGCTAGATTTCATCTTTTTTTTTTTTTTATAGCTGAGTAGTATTTTCTTATGTACCTATAATACATCAAGGGAATTCACAGCTTAGAAGAATGTTCCACCCTAGTTAAGTGTACTCTTCAGACCATTCCCTTAAAAAGAGCCTAATAATGGAAATTTCAGGCCTTTGGAAAAGTAGTAGTAAGGGTCTTGCTATAACATACAGGTAACAGCCTAACAACCTGCTCAAATCCTCACAATGGAAAGACATACCTAGAAGATACTGGGGAGGAAATAAAGATCTGTGTAGAGATGACCCTTACACACAAGATGAGTAATTCAAGTGGCTAATACATATAAGCCCAATGACTCGACATAAAATTTCACCTAGATTCTGACATCTGTCAGCAGACCAGATCCCCAATATCTGAAAGGCAATACTGTGGTGCTATTTCAAAATTTTACATTTTCCTTTTTCACAGGTACAAGTCCAAGGAATGACTGGAAATATACAATTTGACACTTACGGACGTAGGACAAATTATACCATCGATGTGTATGAAATGAAAGTCAGTGGCTCTCGAAAAGTAAGTCACCAAAACAGAACTCCAAAGGAAAAGTCTCTCAGCAGGCAACAGCACTCAGATGCAAGAAAATAGGTGTTAGGAAGCACACACAGAGCAAATTCCCACACATCATTTTTGCCTTTCCATTCGGTGGCTAGTGTGTATAGTGCGTGTTTGCTTGGTAATCAGTGTTCCATCTATATATTTTTTAAGGAGTATTTCCCTCGGCAGTTGGTCCTATAAAAGCAGTAGGCTCAGGAGTTAACAACTTCTACAATAAAGGAAAGGAACTACAAATCTTACAGCACGTTGTTATTTGAACAAAAGCTGCCAAGGTACATATTGTTTTAGCAAAAGAATTGGAAAGTAGGCTGTCGCTCCACTTTGCAATGCACCAACAAAGGCACTCTGGATAAAGAGCCTTTCTCTACAGCTGAATTTTATAATGACCACTTCTATCATACTAGTAGTTGAGATAGGCAAGAAGTGAGGATTTACTAGCCATTTGACAAAACCTCAGCATGTAAAACATCTCATGTCATTTCAACAGGATACTCACTGGTGTCCCATCCTAGTTTACCTGCAATTCAAAGCAAAGTATTGTTTTAGCTATATGAACCTAAAAAAAAAAAGGCTGATCCTCTTAGAGTGGACTGAGTTTGTTTTACAAAATATCAGAATGTCATGAAAAGGGAGGTGAGGATGAGAACTCCCCACATATCATATGTTGGTTTTGGGGGTCCCCGTGGGGTGGCAGTGTAGTGGGAGATAGAACATGAATCCCAGTAAAGCTCAAGTGGCTAAAAGTCAGTTTCTTCCACAACCACACTTGAATTTCAAGCAGTATTTTCAGAATGAAAAACAAGGTAACCAGACCAAATGTCTGCCCTTTCCAGGCTGGATACTGGAATGAGTATGAAAGGTTTGTGCCTTTCTCAGATCAGCAAATCAGCAATGACAGTGCATCCGCAGAGAACAGGACCATAGTGGTGACCACCATTCTGGTAAGTGTCTACTTTCTGTGTAGTGTGATTTCTGTTAGCGGGGAAGCATTATTCAGCCCCAGTCCGAGCAGGGAAAACTCACACTAGGTCACCTCAGGAACTCTCAAAGTATCTTGTCATGATGAAAACCAGAATGTCATTTAAAAATGAAAAAGTAACTATAATAAAGTAAAAATCAACATCATCAGGCAACTATAAATTAGAGACACTCTGTGGGGGAGGAGGAGGGAGAAGGACCAGGGCAGGGTGGGGAGAACGCACGGGACTACGGTGATGGTGCCCGGGGAAGCGGTGGTGGGAATTCTCGGGGAAACCATGCATTGCACAAAAGTGAAGGCTGATGATGTAATGGATATATTTTAAAAAGAAAAATTTCTGAAAAGAGGAATTAGGAGCAGTTTCAGATATTCTCCTCTTTAAATCCGCCATCCCCACCCCCCACAGGACTGATGCTTCATCTGAACTTGGAATCCATTTCTTCATTGCTGGGGAGACAGCATTGCAGAAGAGAGTAGACAGACAGTAGACTATGATTGTAATATTAGTCTAGCACTGTGTTTAACTGTACAGGTCACAACTCTTCTGAGCCTCAAGTTGTATGTTTTTTTAATTCATGGGGTGGGCATAATAATAATCTACCCATCTTATAATACCATTTCAAGGCAATATGCACCAGGCTTTTCTGAAAATCTCAAAGTACTATTGAAATTTGAGATAATATTCTCATTGAGTTTAAATTGTTTTACTAAAAACCAGTTTATGTTTACTGAATAAAATATAGAGCTGGGTTAAAAATGAGTGTACCACCAGATCTGAATTCATATTAATGAAATGAAAATTCAACTAAACTGAACTTTGCACTTAAACATACCTACCATATACTCACCTTGTCCTAGGTGCTATACTAGGCCCTGAGATTTAAAAAAGAATAAGCAGATGCTAACACTGCAAAGATCATGAGCTTCCCCAGGGCCTGTCTGACTAGTTATGGTTCCTTCATGGTAAATCCTGGAAGAGCAAAGCCAGTTCCCTTTCATGGAACTAAGAAAGACAGTCAAGCCTAATTTGGCTAAATCAAAGATTGTACAGGTGAAAACTACGCGACTTTCATATTCTCAAAAAGAACTTAAATCCTTATGTACTCCCTTAAATCATAATTTAAAGACTCCAAGAACATGTAGCACAATGAATAGTCGATTGAGGCACTTATTATTATGCAAAAAAATATTTTATTGCGTAACATTGGTTTTCAGCACTGTGTGTGTGCATCAGTGCTTCAGGGTCACACTCCTTCAGATGCATGTCACCACACCACACCCACGAGCAAGGCCCCCAGAGTCCTCCACCATAGTCCACTGGGCCCCCTTTACATTCTGCCTTCCCCTCACTCCCTCCTTCTCTAACAGCCAACATCCCACACTCAGATCTATAAGCTTTGTTCTTGGTTTGGTTTTGACTGACTCTTGTTTTGTTTCTGTATATTCCACATATAAGTCACGCACGAGATATTTGTTAATCTCTTTCTCACTTATTTCATTAAGTAAAAAATTTTAAAGTCTCTTTTCAAACACACACACACACACAAACCCTCAATAGGCACCAAGGGGAAAGAACTTTATCACCTCCTAAAAAATGTATAGGAGTCATCACTTCAACCTCCTTCTGATCCCAAAGGAATCACCATATGTAATGTATAAGAAGAACCATGAACAACTGGAAGGAAATGAGCGCTATGAAGGCTACTGTGTAGATTTGGCCTATGAAATAGCCAAACACGTAAGAATCAAGTACAAGTTGTCCATTGTTGGTGACGGGAAATATGGTGCAAGAGATCCCGAGACTAAAATATGGAATGGCATGGTTGGGGAACTTGTCTATGGGGTAAGTTTTTTCAATCTTATTTTCATTTACAATAAGCCCTCCCTTAATATTACTGATAGAGTCTTAGAAAGTACAACTTTAAGAAAAATGACATAGCATGAAGCCATTTTTACCACAGACTAGTTGATATAAATAACTGTTAAGTTCCTACTGTATATTCCTGGCCACAAAAAATCACCAATTTTCTAAATAAAAATCCAAAACACATCTAATATTAAACACTCATTTTTCCATTCATTCTTCCACCTTCTTATTCCAGTTCAGGGTCCCTGGACCCCACATCTCATCCTGGAAGCTCAGGATATAAAGCAGGACCCAACCCTCAACAGGACACCCTTCCATTCCATAACAGGGACACAGCCACATACACGCACACACACACACGTGGGGACAACTGAAACACACCAATCAACTTAAAGTATGCGTGGTTGGGATGTGGGAGGAAAGCAGTATGCAACAGAGAAAATGCACACAGTCATGGGGAGAACATGTACCCTCCACGCACACAGTGGCCCATGGCTAGGAATCAATTATTTTCCTCATCAATGTTATAATGAAATGACACTGAACAAAACAACATTATTCAAGGATCAGATGTACTCTTTTTTTTTTTAAGATTTATTTATTTATTTATACAGAACTGGGGTATAGTCTAGAGATGCGGAGGGTGAGAGGATTCACCAGAGACACAGTGGGGAGCAGAACAGGCAGATCGACGAAGTACACTGCTGAGGGGAGCAGCGGGCGGGTCAGGAGAGGTCTGCCACACCATGTGGATCTCCTCCAGGGCAGGCAGACGGGGATCGAACTCATGCGGAAGTGGCTTTCAATTCTAGTGCTGAGCTTTAACCCGCTGCGCCACCAGGGAGGGCCCAGATCAAATGTACTCTTATGCTTCCCATTTAACAAAGGAGATAGACTTGCTTTTCAAGTGTAATGCCTGTTCAATTGTATGGTTTCCACATGGTCTGTAGGAAAAACTTTTTCTTCTGCAGTTGATTCTGTAAAGGTAAGTTGTCAATAGAATTCTTTGGACAACACAGTTATTTTACTGAAAGGAAAGTAGAATTGGGGGATTTGGGGGGCAACATTAAGTACAGCCTTCCCTCTATGGAAAATTTGTTCCCTCTGTGTTCCCTGTCTCAGGCAACAGAATCACCACCCACATAGTTGCCTGAGCAACTTTGCCTAAGCAACCCGGTCATCTTTCTTCATTGCCCCACACAAATCTAATCAGTCACCATGTCCTCTCAGTTCTACTTTTCTGCCTTTCAAATGCAGACACACTCTAGTCCTGCTATCATTGTCTGAGTGAAGATTCTTACCATATATTTGTCAGTCATTTAACTGATGTCTCTGTCCCTGCTCTTATCCTGGCAGACCAAACCTCTACTTTCAAAACCAGGGTAAAATTTAAATTCTTCAACATGGCAAATAAGACACTCATAATCTGGTGCCTGGCTACCACTTTAGCTTCATCACCTGCTCTTTCCCGTACACACTCAATGTTCCAGCCACAACCACTAACATGTTCCCTGATGGTGCTCAGCTGTCACTTGAGTCCGCCTGCTAGTGCTGGTGACTCTTTCAGAAGACTAAGACCACCTACCAGTCCTCCGGAACTCAGGGTGTCTCCTCTTTGAGGAAGCTGCCCCGTTTACCCGTCTGCAGTCTGCTTAGGGAAGCCTGCCTTTTACTTTCTTGTAGTACTCTTAAACCTGTGATATACTGGTTGATTTACAAGTTCAACTGCCCCAACTAGACCATCAACTCCTTCAAAACAGAAGCAAAACCAAGAGAATAATGGAAGTTTAATAAATATTTGTTGAACAAATGAAGGAGTCGGCAGCAAGAGTAGGTAGGCCTCTGGATCTACCAAAGGCCAAGTACAAAATAATTATACTGAAAATTAGGGTTTTTTAAAAATATTTATTTATTTATGCATACAGAAGTGGAGTACAGGCCAGAGGTGCAGGGGTGGTGAAAGGATTCACCAGAGACAGAGTGGGGAGCAGAACAGGCAGATCAACGAAGTACACTGCTGAGGGGAGCAGCGGGCGGGTCAGGAGAGGTCTGCCACGCCATGTGGGTCACCCCCGAGGCTGGGAATTGAACTCATGCTGCAGTGACTTTAGCTTCTTAGTGTTGTGCTTTAACCCACTGTGCCACCAGGGAGGATTGATAATTAGGTTTTAAAAGGAGTGTACTTCAGAGCTTCTCAGTGGACTAGCTGCAAAAAGTTTGGCTTCTGATTGGGAATTTCCAATTTGGGGATGCCCAATGCAGACATTTAATTTAACTAGACAAGGATTACTTGCGATGTCTGCTTACTGTTTATGCAGCAAGTCAGGGGAAGACTTAGGAATCCAGGAGGCAGATTCAGTGAGAAGCATTTGGCAAGAAACAAACATCCAAATTACCTACTGGACATGGCGCTCAAGATAAGGACTCTAATGTTTGAAGTGAGAATCAGCAAGAGTAAGGTATAGCTCTCCAATTGTAAGATAGTACTGGGGTCACTAAATGCATTTTTGGAACAGGTCCTTGGGAACTAGCACGGAGGCAGAAGATTACTTCTAAAAATAAGGGCACAGAGAGAGAACTGAGGCTCCTAATGAGACTGGACCTCAAGTATCAAAACTAGGCCACTTCTTCCAATCAGACGAGCAGCGAGGCAATTTGAACCTTAGCCTTCAGCTATGGGACTGGAGCCAATTAGCTCCTGTCTTGGGTCAAGGTTGGTCCTAGGAACTGGGACGGGGCTGAGTTGCAGCTGAGATTCAATGAACCTAGTTATGAGAGAGAAAAGCATAGCTATGAGAGAGAAAAGCATAGTTATGAGAGAGAAAAGCATTTCGAAAGCAGCAAGAGCAGGCTGAGCAGGGATGGAGCACCTATCCTGCTTCCTGAGGACCCCAAAAGTTCCCATTTCCCACCTTGCCAGTTGGTGATGAGTCTCCTTGGCACTTGAGACGCAGTGGTGCAGAACAAGGCTGACTCCTGCTCTGGGCAAAGACCAGCTCTCTCCGAGGGTCTCAGCTTCACCTCTGGCATGAGCACTGTACTACCTCACTAGCCATCCATAGTCTCTTCCTCTTTTCCAAGAGGTAGATGTGTGAGTTGGGAGCTTGAGAGTTAGGGAATCCCTCCAGGTTCTGGTCATCTAGGAGCCGCCTCTACTACTGATGAGGTAAAATTTCTACTGGAGGCGCCTTCCCGTCTATCCCCTCACTTCTTTCTCCTTAAGATGAAAGCAATAGCCAGGGAAGGGTCTTACAGGAAGGTCCTTGTCTTTCCCCTGACCTAGAAAAGTTTGCTGAATGCTTGGATACAAAGCAGTTCCAAAGAACTGAGAGCAGACCAAACGGATTAGACTGCCAAACTGCACTTTGCTCTACAACCTGTTGCTGTCAAGACTGGCTGTTGTTCTTACACTTGCAAGGAGGCCTCCATGTTAGGCAGGATGACCTCATTGGCTAAATGCGCTTTCATCTTCATTTAGAGATTTTCATCTTTTAGCATTGGGAAGTTCTCATCTCTCTGTCATTGACAGAAATGGAGAAAAGTGAAAGCACAAGCATTTGCTTCTCACAGCCCAGCCTCTTGTGGTTTGCAAGTCGCTGAAGAAAAAGACAGGCAATAAACCTCTAGTGATTTCCTTAAGTACTTAATAAGCAAGAGCATAAAGATCATGGAACTATTTCTTGGATGTGAAAATTACACAGATAGGCCTCCTTTGTTGTTTAGGGTGCTTTCTCTTGTGTTTTCAGTATGTGAATGCATCAGAGTAGGAAAAAATTAAGAAAGGTAGGGATGAAAAAAGCTTTCCAAAGAGCAGTTGAGTATCTGCCATAAAGGTTAAGATGAATTAAATTTGATAAAGAAGAAGCCAATTAGCCTCTTTTCAGATGATACTTACATAGTTATTTCCTCTAAAGAAAATCACATCAAGGTGGATGCTTGGGGCACCTTGTATTTCTAAGGAGGCTATTTTTGAAACAAACGCCAGTGGACACAATGTGCCCCATTATATAAGCACTCCAGGACGTTATGGACTTGGATCTGTCCACCTGCTTTTAGCAGTCTGGATTTGAGCTGGATGCCCATACCCCTGCCACGTGCTAATTGTCCCCAGCTCAAGTAGCTCACACACCATAGTCTCCATGCTGCCAAAGAACATGTGTTTAAAGAGGGTTTTTTTTTTTTTTTTTTGCGGACAATTATGTTTGTTGAGTTAAAATTGCTTTACATCATTGTATTTGTTTTAGGCACAGTATTTAAATGACATTTTGCTGCTTGTGGGGCTCTGAGACATCCTTTAGCACACCCTTTCATTCGTTTTACAGTTAACTGTGGGGACGAGCCAGGACTGGACATTAGAACTGCCCATTAGTAAACCAGGAAAGCTGATGATCTCAGGCCTGATGGCAGGAATGGCGGGGATTGTGGCAAGCCCTCGGAATCATACAGCTTGACAGAGCTCAGACTCAGGTTTAATGACTCCTGGTCCAGTGCTCTGTCCACTGGGCCACTCCAACTGGGTTTCCAAAGCTTGTCAGGGAAGGTTGGTGTTGCATCAGAGGTGGTATCCCCATCTGCCCTCAAAGGGATTCCAACCTACTGGGTTGCCCGCCTGCCTCCAGTTTAATGTAACATACATCTCTGGCTATGACTTGCAGTATTTGAAAATTCACGGTAGAGAGCAAGGGTTTCTGACCTGGAAGCAGAGATGTAGTCGACACAAAAAGAGAGTCAGGAAAAGTGCTGAAAGGATTGAGATTCTAATTGATGACAGGTTAACTCCTTGTGGTCAGCTGCCATGTTCCTTGTGTTCTTAACACTTAGCGCTAAGTCTAAAGGTCGGGGAGGGAGGAGTTGTCTTGGGAAAAGCCAGGAAAATTACTGTCCCAATGATCCTCTAGCTTAGAAGAGAGCAGAGAGCTTCAGGATAGAGCTAGAGCTGGGCGATGCTTGACTCCAGGTCACATCCCCTGGGCAGCCTCAGACTCCTTGGCACTCCAAGGACAAATGGCAGCTTTATAGATGCTTTTTACACTAACATTTCTCTACCTAGAAGAAATTATCTCCTAGGTTGTCACTATCCTAAGATACATTCATTTTCCATTAAGAAAGACAGAAAGTCGATCTGTCCTTCCAGCCAAAAGGCAGAGAAGCAAGGGTCCCTTAACAGGTGCCAAGGAGACTCTTCTGTTCTTCAGGTGATTACTCCAGGCTTTGGCAGAAGGGCTGATGGCTTGATAAAAGTGCCCTCTCTCAAATGAGACATAGGGACTCCAGGAAGGAGCACTAATGACACGTGGAAGCCTGCCACACTGAACAGAGAGGGGAGGGAAATATTTCCAACCAAATTTAGTCTCACCCCATTCCAGAGACACTCCTTTTCTTCTTCATTTTGTTTTTAACTCTCTCAGCTCCTGAGGGACAAGGAGCCCCAACCAACAGATCCAGACTGAGACATCTGTTCTGGATACAGAACGAGGAGATCCTGGTGTGACACTGCCTGTTGAAGCACAGATTTAAATAGGGCTCATTGCTTTCTCCAGATCGTAACAATTGCAGACAGTAAATACCCCACAGGGTACAGCCAATAAAGTAGTTTAAGTTCTGGCCCCCAACATGCAGATTGTCAAGCCTGATTCTGCTCCATTCTTTCTCCAACACATTAAACTTCCCAGAGGAAGCAAATGAATGCCCAGCACCACTCTCAGAGCCTTATGGTTGGAACAGAGATAAGGAGCTCATATCTGTGTCTGGGTCTTCTGTTGGAAAACATACAATGTCGTATATGTTACCTGCCAACACGCTGCCTACGTCTGTCTCTGTCTGTTCCTCCCCTTGTTTCAGAAAGTGCTTTAAACTAGTGTCTGATGACCTGCTGCTCATAAATCCTCTCCTGGTGAATTACAAGCTTGGTAGCAGATAATCAGATTAGAAATACCTTCAGACCTATCTTAAGCCTCTTCACTCAAAAATAAATTTAATGACATTTAAACAAAAGTGTCAGGCCTATCTTAAACCTGTCAGATTATTAAGCGCTCCATCTTTATACATCCACGAGTATGTAGGTTTTTAAGTTTTCCGAAATGTGCAACTTTGGCAACCCACCTATGGAAAAGATAACAAACCCCTTCCAGCTAAGTCTCTGACTAATGCAGTGGCTGCTGGTTTGCACTTGTCGGTGCAAAAATTAAACCTAATTTGGTGTGTTTGCTGAGCCCACACAGCCATGTTTAGGAGGCTTGATTAAAATCCGTTTAGTCGAGATGTCTGCGAAAGGGCTAGCAAACACCTACCCTGAGTTTTCTGCATTTGCTGATTTTTGTCCATCGGCGAGAACCTTCTACCAACTACCTACCAAGGCAGGTCTTGTGGACATGGCCCGCTTGCTGCCGTGACTCATCCAGGCAAAGGCTGGAGACCAAAGGCCACTAGCCTGGTTTAGGACACCAGAGAGGCACTTCAATGTTGAGTCAGAATTTCGCCTTCCTCCCTCACCCCACCAACAGTTCAACACCTGGCCAGCTGCCGCCAGCTTGCACAGCAGCAGAGACCAGGAAAGGGGTGCTGCTTTTCATCCACGTTGGCCTCCCACCCTCTTGCTGGCCTTGACAGTGACCTTGTCCCCTCACCTGCATGCCACAGCAGTCCCAGGAGAGCCAAATGGGTATTGTTCTGACACTAGCTAGTTACCTGCTCCTTGCTGTTTCCTTTCAAAATCATGCTGATTGCTGGCTCCGCAGCAGGTCTGGGCTCTAACTTAAGCCGCCATCACACCTTCTCAGAGGGAGGGATGGTGGAGGGGGGGGGACAGAGAGCAAGGACTTCGTCGCTGACTGTGAGCGGCTGTGACAATTCTACTTTAGTCCCAACGAGCGTGCGTCCTCCCGAGCCACCATCCTGGAGACTTGATCAGTGGCTCCTTTCCTTCTATTATTTGAGACTTTTCCACCTGCTTTTTGCTATTCCTTTGTCATTTTAGTCTGAAATAGGCCTTTTTGAAGGTTCAGCCTGGGGATTCTCATTCCGGAGCCAGGCCCACACCAGTGAGGTTTAATTGAGCACAGATTTAACACTGCTCTTTCTTGAGGAAAGCACCCTCCAAACCCAAACTCTATCTCTTTGAAAAACACTCCTAAGAAAGAACAGAAAAGGCAGAAAATCCAAAGGGAGGGAAAAGGCAAGTGCCTGAGGAGAGCAGACTCTTCTGTTACCTTTTGTGATTTCAAAAGTACTTCAAGCAAGAAGTAGCTTCCTTGGGAATCCGTTCTTTTGCTGCATATTCCTGGGGACCAGACAAGAAGTCTCGCTCGGGTTGTCTGGCTACCACATCTTTGAATTTAGCTGAGCTTTTCATAGGTGGGAGTTTCAGTTACTAAATGCATTAATTTTTTTTAATAAACAATGTAAGGTTTTCCAAACTCCTTTCTTTGCCTGCAAGAAAAAGCCCACTGCCCCAAATTCAGTCCAAAGTGATTTTCTCCCGCAAATGCCCCTTATTTCTTCATGTTATAACAAAGAAATGACCGTTTCTCTTAGAACTAGTGATTATTAGACTAAAAGCTCCAAACCCATTCCTCACATTTCAGTGGGGCCCCATGTGACAGGAGCAGGGCATTTGCAGACCCTGGGCAAGAGCAGAGCATGGTGGCAAGGGCGGCAGGTGGCTTTCTTGGTAATTCTCTTGGCATAACAAAGCTCATTCGGGTTGATTCAGATGTTCTGTGCCAATTACCCCCACCCTAGCTTTCTGACCAGTTCCATTCCCCTAAGTAGTTCTTGTTTCTAGGACCAGTTCTGGCCCCAGGCAAAAGGGTAAAACAGATAAACTTTGTCTTTGGCTCCCCCGCCAGTTAGAAATGTGGAAATAGCAGGTCAGGAGTTAGTGTCCATGGGGAGAGTTGAAGTCACAGGTAATAACACTGAAGGGAGAGGCGAAAGGACAGGATCTTCAAGGAGTCTCGCTCATTCCGCAAACCTTCACTGATTATCTCCTAAGCCAGCAAGTTGTGTGAATACACCCAGGGATACAAGGGTAAACCTTGACTGAGAGAGCAGAAGTAGTAAGAGAAGCCAGCAATGGACTAGTCAGAGGAAGGAAGAGAATGCTCTGTGTTGAGGACAATATCGTTGAGTCAAGGAAAGCAGGTATATTGTTCAAAAGGGGGCAGTGGTGTTGCAGGAGCGCTAATGTCTGCGAAAAGGCCTTTGAATTTGGAAACTAAGTGTAGAATTCATGAAGCAATGTCAGTAAATTAGACAGGGATTAACTTTAGATCACAGTACAACACAATGTTGTAAAAATCAAGATATAGTAAACATCCCTTCTTTTAAAGAAAGTTGGTGGTGGCAGAGAGAGGTGGCCTCTAAGAGGTTGATGGGATCCAAAGACCACAAAAGGGGGGCTTCTTTGCGTCAGTTCTGTCAGTAAACAGAATTACTTAAGTTTTTAGGTGAATAAAAACAATCAGTGGTTTTCAAGCTCAGTAAACATTAGAACCACCTGGAGGATCACTTGAGCCCCGGAGCTTCTTATTCTCCACACTGGGGGTGGGGGCCCGGGGATTAGCATTGCCAACAAGCTCCTAGGTAACTCTGATGCTGCTAGACCAGGGAAACACATTTTGACAACCACTGGAGTAGATTGAGAAAGGAAAATTAGTGAAAGAGAATAAATGAAGCTGAGTTCTAAGAAGAGACAGAAGAATATCAGATGCAAAGAATAAGTAGATCAAGGCCCTCCCTGATGGCGCAGCGGGTTAAAGAGCAGCACTAAGAAGCTTAAGCCACTTCCACATGAGTTCAATTCCCACCTGCCCCAGAGGAGATTCCATGGCGTGGCAGACCTCTCCTGACCCGCCCGCTGCTCCCCTCAGCAGTGTACTTCATCGATCTGCCTATTCTGCTCCCCTCTCTGTCTCTGGTGAATCCTCTCACCCTCTGCATCTCTGGCCTGTACCCCAGTTCTATATGAATAAATAAATAAATCTTTAAAAAAAAAAAAGAATAAGTAGATCAAGTCTTAGAGAGTCACTTTCCCTGAGATGCGAATATCAGAAGGCTGTATGATGACAGTAACGTGTCGATAAGGAAAACAAGGACGGGACGCTGACGTGGCGGGGCACATAGTGGTGGCTGCCTGCGCTCTATAAGAGACAGGGTCACCTGCAGAGAAGAGCAGATGGGTGAGGATGGGCTACTGGGGAACGTCTGGGATACCTGTCACTCACAGACTAGAAGGGACTCGACTTTAAGGTGATAGATGATGGGTGGAATTTTTTAAATGGGCTTCGGAAGGGGGTGAGACAGTTGTCAGCAGGCTGCTGCCTTTAAGAAATGCAAACGTTTGCACCTTCCGCTTCATCCATTGGATGCCCTCCATGAGGTAAGGGTTTCTGCCACCCTTATTTGTCTTACTCACTGCTTCATCCTTAGCACCTAGAATGGCGCCTCCACGGGTCAGGCACCCAAATACACAACACAACAGACCTGCAAGGGTTGGCGGCAACTGAGAACTCTACATAAAAGTAGAAAGCTGCCTCTGCAGGTTTAGAACATTATGAGGTGAAGAATCTGGTATCTGGAAGTTCAGGATTCTAAGCCCCGATCTCCCCTCAGTGGCTTCCTCCGACATGGAAATGATCCCAGACCAACCTCAAAGTTGCTGTGAGAATTAAATCCTGTCACAGTGCCTCACACGGAGTAAGCACTGAATTAATATTAGCTAGTCGTTTATTGTCTGCATTTCTTCTCACACTAATGAAGGCATGCTTCATAATTAGTTTGAGTAAGTGTAAAACATTTCTTTGAACTGTACTCTTATCTCGGGCTTTCTTCCCCTATTCTCCACACTGGTAGAGCTATTAAAACTCTATTTAACTTTGAAAAATGGTTGTCAAAGTTGGTGTTTTCACTTCATATTTGATATGCTATACAATAACATTTCCTGAGTGTACGTTTTAAGGCCTGGCTCCAGAATAAAGCCTACGTCTGTCACGAAGGGACAATTGGGGAAGAAAAAAGAAATAAGTACAGAAATTCCTAGTGTCTATTTTCATGGGATTAATATGAAAACATTGTCTGCCTTCACCCGAGCTCATTATGCAGTGCACCCACTGACATTTATTTTTTGGACTCAGTATATGTGACTACGACTGATATTTATCATTAGAAATCATAGCTTACTATATATTTACTCTAGTAACTGCTTTACCCCTTATTATTTCTCATGCAGAAGTCTTTCATGTTTGCATAAATCATATTACTAATCTACAACTTATTTTTAAGCATGTATAGTTTCTGTAGAATCAGTTGCAGTGATAGAAAATTGAGTCTTAAAAAAACGTATGTTTTAAATAATAATAAATAAATAAATAACAAAATTCCAGGCAACTATAATTAAGAGACATTCTGCAGGGGAGGAGGAGGGAGATGAATCAAAACAGAGGAGGAAAGAGCACAAGGGACTACGGTGATGGTGCAGGGGTGATGTGGTGATGGGAATTTTATGATGAATACACCAAAGAGGAGAAAGCATGCACTGTACAACAATAAGCAATGATGTAAAATATATATGTATATAAATTAATGAATAAAAATAATTTAAAACCTGTTTGAATAGACATACCCTCAAAAATATTCAAGAATGATAGTGAACACTCAAGTATTAAGCTGAGTACGTTTGCACCTCACGATGAAGAGGGGAGCAAATATCAGAAATATAAGCCACTATGCTTGCAGCATCAAAATTCCCAGTCAAGTGAGGTAGCTAAGACAGAAAATCATGAAAATTAAATATGAAAGTCAGGGCCCTCCCTGGTGGTGCAACAGGTTAAAGCACAGCACTACAAAGTGAGCAGCAGCCACCTCATAAGTTCAATCCCCGGCCAGGGAGGTATCCCACATGGCGCAGCAGACCTCTCCTGATCTGCTCGCTGCTCCCCTCAGCAGTGTACTTCATTGATCTGCCTGTTCTGCCCCACCCCCGTGTCTGGTGAATCCTCTCACCCACCCCTGCACCTCTGGCTTGTATCCCAGTTCTGTATGAATAAATAAATCTTTAAAAATATAAATATGAGGCCCTCCCTGGTGGCGCAGCGGGTTAAAGCACTGCACTAAGAAGCTTAAGCCACTTCCGCATGAGTTCGATCCCCGCCTGCCCCAGAGGTGACCACATGGTGTGGCAGACCTCTCCTGACCCGCCCTCTGCTCCCCTCAGCAGTGTACTTCGTCGATCTGCCTGTTCTGTTCCCCACTCTGTCTCTGGTGAAGCCTCTCACCGCCCCTGAGCCTCTGGCCTGTACCCCAGTTCTGTATGTACAAATAAATAAATCTTTAATATATATATATATATATATATATATATATATATGAAAGTTATAGTTTTAATAGTGGTTTGCCACAAGTGAAGTATAGTTTGAATTGCAAGGTGGCAAAAATAAAAAAGTCAGTCACTTGCCTTCAGTCTGTATGTCTCACAAGACAAAAGGGCAGCCAGCAAGTACTGTTTTCTTGAATTAGCTTCAAGGGAAAGCACTTGAGGCCCCATGTAATGCTACTACTTTTCTAATCAAAGCGTTGCCCAATTGACTGGTATCGTCACATTAAGACTCTAATCTCACCAAAGACATATATGAATTGGCAATTGATTGATGGGAATACTGTCTCTAAATATATTTTTTTTTCCAGAGGGCTGATATAGCTGTTGCTCCACTCACTATAACGCTGGTCCGTGAAGAAGTCATAGATTTCTCAAAGCCATTTATGAGCCTGGGCATCTCCATCATGATAAAGAAGCCACAGAAATCAAAACCAGGCGTGTTCTCCTTTCTGGATCCCTTGGCTTATGAAATCTGGATGTGCATCGTTTTCGCTTACATTGGAGTCAGCGTAGTTCTTTTCCTAGTCAGCAGATTCAGCCCGTATGAATGGCACTTGGAAGACAACAATGAAGAACCCCGTGACCCACAAAGCCCTCCTGATCCTCCAAATGAATTTGGAATATTTAACAGTCTGTGGTTTTCCTTGGGTGCCTTTATGCAGCAAGGATGTGATATTTCTCCAAGGTTTGTTTCTATGTTATATCCAACGTCTCCTTGCATTTTGTGGCCATGACTCATTCATGCACATCTGATTGCCACCCCTATCAAGTCCAGATGCTTCCATTTAACATTCCATCCAGTGGCAAATTATCATCCAGCCATTCCATCCGCCTGCATCCATGAAGTGAGTGTGTTATTGATGTTGCTTTGAATGTTTTTCCTACATTTCTATAGTTTAGCATTTTTAAACACAGTATAGCAGACATGTGAATTCTGGGTAAAGGTATCATTGCCAGCTAAGTTAATGTTCAGATAATGCGAATACTAAAGAGCAAGCAGATTATTAATTAAGCTTTTTTCTCATTTGTCCAGACATTGGATGTAGAAAATATTTGAAGGTAGAACATGTCTTTGAATCCCACCTACCTCCCCCTTTCAGCATCTTCTCTTTTTCATTTGCAGACTGCCTAGAACTATTCATTGTAGTATCTTGTCCAAATTTTATGACTAAAATTCTAAAACAGCTGAAAGAAAATACAGGAGGAAGTGTGTGATATTAGATTGGACAGAGTTTTCAGAATACAAAAAGCACAATTTTAAAAACTGATAAACAGAATTTCATCAAAATTCAAAATTCCTGCCTTTCAAAAGATGCCATTAAGAAAATGAAAGGAAAAGCCATAAACTGGGAAAAAATATTGGCAATCATAGATTGATAAAAGACTTGGATCCAGAATAACTAAAGATCTCTTTGAACAGAATAAAACAAGCAACCCAATTTTTAACGGGACAAAAGTCTTGAATAGGCAGATATTTGCCCAAAGAAGATATGCAGATAGCTAATAAGTATATGATAATATGTTCAACATTAGTCATTAAGGAAATGCAAATTAAAATCAAAAGATACCACTAGAATGGCTATCTTCAGCAAGATAGATAATACCAAGTGGTGGCAAAGCTGTAGAATGACCATAACTCTCATCCATTAGTAGTGTGAATGCAAAATGCTACAGCCAAGCTGGAAAATGATTTCGCAGTTTCTTGCAGTTAGGCATGCACTTAAAATGTGACACAGAAATACCACCCTTGTGTTCTTAAAGGAAAGGAGAATATCTCCATATAGAAGCTTTACTTATAATAGCCCCAAAATGGAAATGACTCAGTGTCCATCAACAGGTAAGTGGATATACAAAATGTAGCATATCCATGCACTAGAATACTCTTCAGCAATTTAAGAGACCAGACTCCAGACACACGCCACAACATGTATGTATGCACTTTGAAACATGTGCTAAATGAAAGGTGTGAGGCACAAAAGTTCACATATAAGAGGTTTCCATTTATTTGCTATCCCATATTGTATTATTCGGTTTGCCAGAATAAACAACTCCATAGCCAGAAAGTACATGAGCAGTTCCCAGAGGCTTGGAGGGAGAAGGGAGGGACTCATCAGGACCAGGAATACAGTGAGACCAGCCAAGGGTGAGTAGAGTAAGTGAAAGGGTCAGATCTAGTCTTTATCTAAAATTTTCTAATGTTCACCATGGATTTTTGGCATTAATTTTTATTTTTTGTAAATATTGTGCTAAATTACTATTGATCTCGATTAATGAAATGCTGACACTCCCTGCAACTTTGTACATGGAGTAAATGCCCCACCCTAATCCTAGCCCCACCAGGATTGACTAGATGGAACTTGATGTAAATGTTCAAAAACTGGACTGTGCCAACGATTACCAGACTCTAAACATACTAAAATCATTAGCTGTACACTTCCTTTGGCAAATTTTATGGTATGAAAGTGTTACCATAGTAATGTTATTGAAAATACTGAATTGAAATAGCTTAGGCCCTACCTATTTAAGTGTTAGCTAAACAAAAGTGGTGATAACTTCATCCATAATCATAAAATATTGTAAGCAAATGTCACATCTTTGTAATCAGAGCAAAAAGTGATTTTTCTCAAATAAAAATGTGTAGTATTGGTAAAATGGAACATTAATCCAAAAACTGACTAGAATCAATGATACAGATAGAACTTTTCATTAGGATATAAGGACTCAGAGGTAGGTATAGGTCTAGTCTTTACCTAAAGACAAGATAGAACCTAGTTCTTGCTGTTGCCTTCCTTCTGAGATCACCTACATGGAACACAATTGAAAATGAAATTTTACAGCATAATTCACTAACATTTTCAGCAGCAAATTAGTGTAACACGTGTAAAAACAGCCTCGTTTATATGTCATTTTTTCTACCATCCTCAATCTGTTTGGTCAGATTCTCCATTTTATTTCCTCTTCCTTTAGTGTTTAGAATGTGTATAAGTTTTTGATATCATCTGGGAGTTCACTTGTTTTGCTAATTTATTTTATTTTTTCAATGTTTGCTTCAAGAGACTGAGGTTTCTGAATGATTCCATAATTGAATGATCGTCAACATGGCCGGTATTCTGTGTTGAGACAATGCTAAAGGGTCAGTTAGGCTGGAGATTGTATTGGTTTCTGCAAGTGAATTTCCGAAACTAAAAGTGCAGTGTCCCCAATGGAGTGCTGTATGCTCAAATAGGACTCTTAAAAAGCCATTTGTTTTTAGCAGTATTTATGCATATTGCTTCATTCAGTAATAACTTAAAGATGATGGCCTGAAAATGATACACTGGACAGATTTTTTATTTTGTGGAAGAATGGAAGCTGTGACTGTGGTGGCACTAAAATAGATCAAATGCTTTTTTTAGTTCAAAATAGTAATTTTATTATACTATAGTAGATATTACCATATAGAGCAACGGCTTTCCAACTTTTGACCATGGCCATCACCACTCAGTGCACATGTATGGACAGAACCAGACTTTCACCGGACATTACCCTGGCAATGTGACACATGTGCTGATATTATTTGCTCTGTCTCACTTTTTTTTTAAAATGCTGGTAGCAACTCAACCCAGTCATAGAGGACTCAGATTATGGCATCACACTGATCTAGAATAACAAGTATTATCCCTATTATGCTTTCGGGTAATAAATTGTTACCCGTATGAAGTCTACATTTTCTGCTAACTGGGTGAGCTCTCCTTCCACACTGGTTTTTATGTTCTTCAAAAGAAATTATATTGTTAAGCCGCTTGATAAAATGTTATGCTGTTTGGTGTATTTACTGTATACAAGTAAGGAGGAGACATGTTTCTTCTTATATTGAGAGCTCTATTGGTTGCTTATATATTTGCTCTCAACTGTATAGCAGCAAACACCACTGCATTATGCTTCTCTATTAACAGATTTCCACATTCCCCATAATAACATAGTTGCGCTATAAGATTTCAAGTTGCCTTGACTGCAAATACCAGCATTAGACAATAAGATGTAAATTTCTGTTTAACGGCCATATTCGGAACTCAGACTCTCCAGAAAGCCCAAATGTGGGCATGCATTGTACACTCTGACTTTTTTTCAAAACTGAAGCAATTCAAAGAATTATAAGAGACAACATTTAAAACTAGAATTATCGTATATTGTAGCAGAAGATGTCCGAGGCAAATTAATCCAACAGCTTCCTTTTCCTAAAAGCAGCGGGACAGTCATCTTCACTGACTTCCCAGTGGGTGTGGCAGCTTTATTATTATCTACATTACTGTGTGGATTTTAATCTTCAAAATACTACCACAAATCAGACATTACATTTATTTTTAAGTTGAGAAGGTGACACTCGAGTTAAATGATGTTCCCTGTTAACACCAATGGCTAAGCCAGTATTCAAACTTACCTCCCAACCCCATGCTCTTTTCACTTTGTGATGTTCTTCTCAGTATCACGAACCAAGAACCAGTATCCAGAGAATGTGATGGAACCTCAGGTCAGAGGCTTTAAGAGCCAATCGCGAATGCATTTCCAATACCACGCAAAGCCTCCCACTGCCAGCCAAACGGTGCCACATTGATTCCATTATTTTCCTCATGCTCAGGCACAGAAGGTGTTTTCCCATTTCCCAAACTCTGCCGAGGCACTATCTTTACCTTGGTTGTTAAAGAAAGTAAGTATGCGCACCAACAAGCTGCAGAGCATACATTTGCTCATGGTGAAAGACTGGGAGTCAGCAACAAGGCATTATGGGAGCTGAGTGTCATTTCATTTCTATCAAGTGAAGTGACTGACAGCAGCCCAAAGAGTCTGGTCAATATAGGACTGATATTTTCAACTACCCCAGTTTTTTAGTGTGGACAACTTTAGAAGTAATCAATGTATTGGTTGGTTTGGCCACATACAAACTAATTTGTTGGAGGGAGTCAGGCGAGGGTACAAGGAGATTCCACTCATTTGTCTTCCTGAAAGGACTGAGGAGATAGTCAGTGGGAATATCCAGATGGTGGGAACACAGAAGTTACGGTGTGGGTAGTGGAGTTAATCTCACTAGATTCACAATCTGCTTAGAAGTTGTGTGACCTGGGACAAGTTACAAAACCTCGCTAAGCCTCATTCCTTGCCTTTAAAATGTAAAAGCTCAGGGTTTGACATATAGTTAAGTTCTCCATAAATGTTAGTAATTATGCTTATTAAACTGGCTGCTCTTACCCATCCTAGTTTCACAAATACGGATACTTAATTTTGCATTTATATTTTCATCCCTAAATCTCCTTAGGGATACAACTGAGATTTTAGTTAATGCCAAAAAGCTGATTTCTGATGAGAAATAACAAACATTCCTTCTGTATAGCATTTCCTTAAAGACACACCACTTGCAAATATTTGCCCTACTTATATGAACAAGAGGCTGCACTTTTCAAAACCTGAAATTTATTTCCTTTGTAAAACTTCCACGGAACCATGAAGTAGAACAGAGCCCAAATCCTTCCTGACAAATGCTCCCCCTGCTGACCGTCTTTGAAGCTGCAGGGACATCTGTGGGCCAGCCAAGGTGAAAAATACCAGGGCTGGGGAAATATAGTAAAGGAAACAGAGCACACTCTCTTGAATCTAAGGAGTGCACAGTTATTCCAAGGGCATTATTCTCCTGTTATGTTTTAAAACTGTCAGATTCTTTGGAGGGGCGGGCAGGGATCTGCTTAGGTGAGTTGCCACTTTCTCCTTTAAAAGGGAAAGAATGTGCAGAATAATAAACGACATGAAGTGCATAAAATGAATGGGATAAAAGACAACAGTACTTTTGGCTTCATTCTAAGCAAAATCCTTTCCTTTGCTGATGTATGACCAGTGTCTTCATCCTGCTGAAAATTCACTTGAAAGCAATAGCGATGTGGTAATAAATTAATGATGTAATAGCAGGATTTTTATTACAACTATTTCAGGCTTTTCTGGCTGAAAGCCATAGTTTTCAGTCTTTGGGACTGGGTTACATATTCCCATGAGAGAAGATGATAAGAGTTAAAGATTGATTCTGCACATTTTTTAAAATCTATCATAGACACAGCATGGAATGGAGCATAGGAATGGTGCCTACTTTGGGAGAAAAGGAGGGGGAAATGAATGATAAAGAGTTTTACAAAGGAAAAGTGGTTTGCAGTTCCAGCTCAGTGTCCTGTGAAGCAAGTAAAGTGCAGATTTCAAAATTTACTTACAGGCTGAAGGTTACAGCTCATAGCTCACTTTTATTATCACTTTAGAGGTCATAAAATACATTTGATTATTAACTCAGAAACTCAAGTTCCTTGTGATTGGAGATACCAAGAGTACCACATAGTATTTCTGCAATGTTTTGTGTCTTTTTCTCATGTTAATTCACTTTCATTAACTTCATGCCTCCCCTTACATGTCTTCAAAAGGTATGATCTGCTCCTTATAGTGCATTTTTATGAATACTAATTTGTAGCATGTGACAGTCATTTTGTTATGCTAACCTCAAATTCTGTCTTGTAAAACAAAATTATCTGAAGTGAATGTTAAACATTTTGCAGGTGCATTAATGGAGGCAAAGATACTTGAAAATGCCAGGTCTTCTTTAATTTAACTATAAAGTCTTGTGTGGTTTTAATAGATCCTTTCTAAAATGTGATGGGGCTGACCCATCAGTCATGTTTTACATGGCCTCCATGTGAAATGCGGGTATAGATAGTTACAGTTTCACTAATGAGGAAAAGAAAATGTAAAAATTCTTAGTTTCTTCCTATGAGATCTAGTGTACTTTATCTCAGGGAAAGGATTGTAAGTATTCATGCCATACCCACAAAGAAAGTGGTAGAAATTCCTCCAAGACTCTGGTCAAAGCTACTACCGACATGAGAGGAGAATGTTAAATGCAAGTGTGTACACTCAATATTGATTCAAAGGAAGCTTCTTTTCCATGTACCCTGAGGCATGTGGATACGACCATACTATTTGTATGTGGCTATTCACCCAGACTCTCCATACTCACAGGTAATGTCACAATATTAACCACATAATTGCCAACGTCAATAATCATGTAGACAAGAGGTCACAAAAATGACCATTTTGCATTGAGATTTATTTTCAGTCATGTCAACAACCAATCTCAGCTGAGTCATACAGATCAACCACTTGATTATCTGAGTCAACCATGAAGGTGGCCAAAATAACCAGATTATGATGTGCAACTTGATTTTAAATCATACAGACATAGTCATACTCCATTAGCCTCAACAGAAAGGCACAAGTGTAATTTCCATAAATTACTGTATTTTTCTCCACATTTCAAGTAGGCCATGCATAAACTACCATTAGTATTCGCAGCAGCAGAATCCACTCCTTTCTCTACCAAACCATGATTCTGAAAACAGTCCAAAATCAGTTTTCCCCTTGGTCTCAGTCAAACCCCCATCATTCCAAACAACGGTGACATTCACAGTTCATTCCAGATGAACAATAGACAATAAACAATAATTATCCAAACATGCTTGCTTTTCCTACAACTGTATTTCTTAGTGTTTATAGGAAAATTAAACCTTCTATGATTTATACACTACTCTGGATTTTCTCAAATAAAATATAGATGTTTTATATTACAGATATGTGGGCATTTTTTTTCCTATTGCGTAAGGGTAGCTAGTTTGTTTCCTATGTCCTTCTCTATGCCGTTATAGGTAAATTTTGCTATCTGCAAAATAGCACATGACTATAAAGATGAAGGATTAAGTATTGATACCTGTAAAGCAACTAGAACAGAGTCTGGCACACAGGAAATGCCCAGTAAGAGTGAGCTGTTATTGTTATCACTTTTATTACCCTATTACTACAGATGCTACTTTGGAGCATTAATCTTTTATACGATAAAATTATTCCCAGAGTCAGATCAGTCCAGAATAAATTAACTATGTATGGCAAACAGTGAAGAAAGGCCCTGAAAGGTCTAAATTCATAATTGAAATATTCTGTATACTTTTAGCATGAGGAAGCCTCACACAGTCTTTCTGACTCATCCAGATGTTTTTACCTCTTCATGAACTCATGAGAGAGCTTAACTCTTCGTGAGAAAAATCTCTTGTAAAGCAGATTTTCACATCTGAAAGGCTAAAAGTGATTATATTTAGCAATAAATAAATAAGGGTCGTTCTAAGCACCCAGGGACCAACAGGAATTACAGACTTTCTCAAATCAAAAAAGAGCACTATCAAAACACCTGCCAAAAGTATTTGATCAGAGTGTAAAATCTAAAAGAACTAAAATTTCCAGAGGGTAATGAAAGGTTATCTTGGGACATAGGAATTTAAATTTGCTTCAAAGTGATAAAATGCAAGTACAGACAGAGAGGAGCTTGATTTGCCGGCTTTCAGCCCAGAACTGCCCTCTTCCACAGAGTCTGGAGAGGCTCCAGGTTCCTACGCCTATTCTTGACTTTCTGAGAGTGGTTCTTTCCTTTGGGCTTTTCTGGGCATGGGAGAACATAGCCTGACCAAGATGGCTCTCTGCCACTGAGCAGAACTATCCTAGGGATAATGTGGCAATGTTTTCTAAAACCTAGGGACCAGATTTTCATTCCTGCAGACAGAGTCAGCCTTCAGCAGCGCTGTGAAAGAGACAAAGTTTCCTCAGTACCAGCCATACCCAACCCCTGAGCATTTAATGTCCTCACACAGCTCCCAAAATTCCCAAAGCCCCTCTTCCCTGTGTGAGTAGCTCTCGCGATGGAGGACCATGCCTGGCAGTCCTAGCTCACCCTGACTATAAAAACGCTGTTGCTTTGGTCCAGCTCCCAGAGATTCTGACTTCATCGGTCTGGGGTACAGTATGGGCAGAGCTTTGGTGGTCACATGGTTTAGTCTCGAACAGCGTTGAGCATCACTATCAGTATGTGCCCCCAGCGGGGTCTGCAGACCACTGCACTCACCTGTGAGGCTTCAGAAGACCAACTTCTTGAGTGAAAAGATATTCTGAATCTGAATTTTAGTGAACAGTGCAGGTAAGGTGTACTGTGGCATTTAAGAACAAAAAGTTCCCCTTAATAAAATTTGCCTCTCCGCTGTTCTATTCTCCACTAATTGCACAGACTAATGCAGATGTGATAATGAGTGCTGCTGACATGAAGTATTACAACTTGATCAAGCCTCTTGAAGAAAACAGAGGATAATGACTTTAGTAGGAATTTCTATGGGGACCCAATAAGGATGGTTCTGTTTGTTTTAGCTATTTGGTGTGGGGTCAGGGGAGTCTGGAGGAGAGAGAAACCTTTCAGTGTCTCTCAAATCCTTTTCTACAGATAGTTTCCTATGTAAGGCCTGCACTGCGTCTTACAGCTTAATTTGTAAAAGGGAAGTCTCCATCTCTGCAGCTTAAGCTCCTGAGTCCTACCAGCCATTCATAGGAAGGGGATAGTAGGTATTGTTTGATGGCTCCCTTGCCTCCTGGGTGACCAACGCTTCAAAATGGCAATGGCTTTATTCAGTGCAAAACTCGTGCTGAGTAGCATGCAGTTACCAGCACTCACCCATTTCTCTTCAGACACAAAGGTTTCTGACTAAGATTTTCCCATGACACCTCTTTACATCAGTTCTCTCCACCTGGGCTTCACATTACAGTCACCTCGCAAGCTCTATTTCTATTTGTGTTTAGCAGTTAGGAGCCTAAGGATCTTTCCCCCCCAAAGTATGATTATTATGAGGTAAAGTAGGTTTAGATCCTTGTAATTGCACTGGGAGTTTAGGCTCAAACCTCTACAAACATACTTTCACACCCTCCCTCTACCACTGCCCCCAAATCCTCCACCATGTTCCATATTGCCCTCCTCTCCCCCACACCCTCCCCACCTCTCTCCCCTCTGCTTGCCTAACCCTTTGTCATGTTCTCTATTTCCACATGTCTGGCAGCTTTGAAAATACATGTTTGGGCTCCCTCTCAGGTGCTGATTTAATTCATCTTGGGTGGGCCTGAGCAGGAGAGATGTTTTAAAACTCCCTGGTGATTCTAATGTGCAGGCAAGTCTGGGAACCCCTAGCCTTAAAGGAAATCGGGCATTTTCCACAGTGTGCCCACCACAATCACAGGGAGAGAATGGGTTTAGTACAATTATGGAGTATAAGCAGGAGGTGGTTTAACAGAAATCCTGTACTAAAATCTGTAAATGTGTGAAGTGTATTTTGCGTGTGCCATCACCAGACGCCATCAGGACAGGGGGTGTTGTTCTGTGTCCTTTTTGCTTGATGTTTTCATCCCCTGACATCCTTTACTGCCTTCCTGCATCAGCTATACTGAAGACACTCCTCTTTCCAAAAATAAAGGTAAGGATTCTTTCATCTGAAATCTGGCCCCTATGGGTCTGGATTGGTCTTTGTTTTGTTTTGTAGATCACTCTCCGGGCGCATTGTTGGAGGGGTTTGGTGGTTCTTCACCCTGATCATAATTTCTTCCTATACGGCCAATCTCGCTGCTTTCCTGACTGTGGAGAGGATGGTTTCTCCCATAGAGAGTGCTGAAGACTTAGCTAAGCAGACTGAAATTGCCTATGGAACCCTGGACTCCGGTTCAACAAAAGAATTTTTCAGAGTAAGTGCTTTACAGCTAATTGGATCTGTTGGTTTATATTTTATCATCATCTCACAAAGGCAAATTCACAGTGCTTTTAAGGAAAGATTGGAAAAGGATGGGAACATTATCAAAGCTGAGTATCTTAAATATAGAACTACTTGTTTGGTGACCTAATTCATTGTCCTTTAAGACTTGTGAGAGGCATAACCAGTGGCGTGACAACAGCTCTAGTGTGAACATCCAGATTTGCCTCCCAACCTGCCAGGAAGTGATCGTTTGTCCTTGGGCAAGTCATTTAATTTCTGTCAGCTTCGGTCCCTTCACTTGAATAATGAGGGGATTGAACTAAATAATATCTATTCTCCTTTATAGCTTTCACAAAAGCAGTGATTTTCTGTCTCAGCAATTCACAGAAGTTAGGTAATTGACTCTAAGACTCTGATGAGTGATGGACTATAAAATTACATATTCTATTTTAGACTTTGGTTTCCTATTGAAATGTATTAAAGTTGCTTCAAGTATTCATGTACATGCTGATAAGTCAGTTTTTGGGGAAGCTAATAATTGTTTTAATTTCTTGAGTAGATTATTCCCCACCTCCACACCACCTCCCATAGACCTAATCTTAGAGGGGAAAGCGAGTTGTTCACTACTAAAAGTAAGTAAAGCTACATACACACTGTCAAGAGGAAAAATGAAAGGAGATCAAAGCAGAGAAGTATAGAAGGACAGTGTGATGGGCAAAACACTTTTACATAAGCCATCAGAGTCTTCATTCTGTAGCAACTGGGTTCTAAGAAAGGTACCAGTGGATTGTTTAGGAAGGCAAATGTTTTTTCTGTTGACCCAACCAGGAAAATGGTGGTTTTGATTAGAAAATAAATCCACCCTGTGCATGGCCACTGCCTACTACTCTATGCATTAAAACTGCTTGTAGTAATCAATGCCACAGAAACCACTTATGTGGTAGGAAGAGAGGAAAGGCTTAGTAACTCTCTCCAATCATTAATCAAGTTATTAATGGCTGGTATAGCCACTGATTTTTCCTCAAAGGTCCATGGTAACTGATACTGGTTCTAAACCTTATCTCAAGATGTCAGGAAGAAATATATTGCTACATGTATTATAAGATTTGACTAATTATTTCATGGGAAACAAGGAGGAATGTGTTTCTTGAAATTAGAGTAATTAGGGCCCTCCCTGGTGGCGCAGCGGGTTAAAGCACAGCTCTGAGAATCTAAAGCCACTTCCGCATGAGTTCAATTCCCGCCTGCCCCGGAGGTGACCACATGACCTGGCAGACCTCTCCTGACCCGCCCGCTGCTCCCCTCAGCAGTGTACTTGGTCGATCAGCCTGTTCTGTTCCCCACTCTGTCTCTGGTGAAGCCTCTCACCGCCCCTGAGCCTCTGGCCTGTACCCCAGTTCTATATGCACAAATTAAAAAAAAAATTAGAGTAATTAGCTAAAAACTGTTTCCATTCCCTGAAGAAGAAAGGGCTAGTTGTGGGACACTTTCAACATCTCTCATGGGTTTAGGCTATCCCTATCTTCCCACTGCTATGGAAAGATCATACCTGGCTGACCCTCGTGAACCCTCACTACTATAATAGTTGCCAAAGTTTATCTGGGAGCAATCCACTATCCCCATGATATCACCCACACATTTCAGTGAAGGTAGCCAGGGATAGCCATCTGCAGAATAATCAGCATATAGTCAGCTCTGTGGGGGTTCTGCTATGGGGTCTTCCTTCAAGTTGCCTTATGAAGTAATTGACCATTTAAGCTCTCAAGACACCAGACTTCCAACTTCTACTAAGAGGCGCTTGTTCCACTGGAAAAGCATATTTCCTTCAACAATTAGAAATTAGGAAGGTATGCTTTAAGTGGCAATCGATAGATGGCATCAATCCCCATTAAGCTTTCAAAGGCCATTCACCCATGTTGCAGGCAAAGGAGGCTCTCTGGGAAGATTTAGTAGCACAGTCTTGAAAGTGAACCAAATAGTCTTTGTTCTCATAACGAATCCTCTCCCCTACTCATTTTGTGTCTTTCTTTAAACCCAGGAAAGCTTCTACTAATCCATTCAATGATGGTTTCATTAAAGAACATCATATTACTGAGCCAATTTGAATCAACATTCAATTCTGAGCAAAGATATTGCCACATTCTAATTGGTTTCTGGTTTCTAATGCTCACCAATTCCTAGTGACCTTTACTGCCAATGAGTAATTCGTATGGAAATGGAGCTGTTTCCAAAAGTCTGATTAGCAAAGGAGCTGAATACCCCTAGGTATAAGGAAGTGCAAATCATTTTCTAATTCCCAGCTGCCACTTTTTCTTTTTCACCAATTGGTCATTGGTGACAGCATTAGGTCTCTGTGGGGAAGTTCTTCAGGGCAGTGTGTAATGTATGATCTAAGAGGAACGGAGCTGCGTAGAAAAACCAAAACATGATGTAAACCTAACAAAGGGTAAGCCTGGTAGCCTGGTATCCTGAGGGACCAAGCCACTTGGTCTCCAAGTTATTTGTCCTCTCTATGTCCTCCACTCTACCCTCCCTGATCTCCACAGACTAGAGAAGCAGTCAACAAGAATACATCATCTCTCATGCAGGGACTTGGCTGCCACATAACATCACTTCTCCTACAATCCTCAAGGCAGTCTTAAGGACAGTAACTCCAGCCTCCTTGGTGGTGCAGGGGTTAAGTCTCAGTGCTACCAAGCTATTGCCAGTCACAGCAGCATAAGTTCCATCACTGCCCAGGGAGCTGACCCACATGGCTCAGCAGACCTCTTCTGACCCGCCCTCTGCTCCCCTCAGCAGTGTACTTCGTTGATCTGCCTGTTCTGCTCCCCACTCTGTCTCTGGTGAAGCCTCTCGCCCACTGCTTACACACACGCAGTATGCATAAGCAAAAATGAATCTTAAAAAAAAAGAAGAGTAACTCCTCTCCACACACACACACACACACACACACACACACAAACGGCATGCCTTGTGAACTGGAGATGAAACAAGAGTCCATGTAATGCTTATCAACATAACATGGACTCATTTATTCACATTCTAACTCAGTACAAAAACCACAGGGAACAGATAGTAATACCATAAAACAGCCTGGGGCCAGCCCGCTAGTTCTTCCACTAAGAGAGAGAAATAAATAAAATAAAATCCCGGTCTAATTGCCCTGAAGACATTTTTACTCATCCTGGGAAAGGCTGCTATTAAAATGATGGTATTTTAAAATGTTTCCTTTGTTTCTTTCACTTCTGAGTTCTCCTTAACTGTTATCTTCCAATCACATCAAGGCCTAGCACAGAGGGACCTGCTCCAGCAGGAAAGGCAGGGAGGGACTGAGCAAAAACGCTGCAGCCGGAAGAGACATACGACTATCAAACTCTTGACTTGAAAGCTTATTTTTAGACTGCAGCACCAAAACGAAACATCCCAACCAGAGGCGGAGGCACCCAAGCTAAAAAATAAGTCAATAGATTTATTGTCCTTGCCAAGAGAAATGCCACAATATTTTGGAAACCTGCACCAAAGCAATCATTTTCCACTAGGTTTTAAATATTTAACCTGATACAGATTCATGTTAAAAAGTAGCACTGGGGGGCCCTTCCTTTTGGCTCAGTGGGTTAAAGCACAGCACTAAGAAGTTAAAGCCCCTTCAGCATGAGTTCAATCCCCGCCTGCCCGGAGGTGACCACATGGTGTGGCAGACCTCTCCTGACCTGCCCGCTGCTCCCCTCAGCTGTGTAGTTCAGTAGCAGTTCATCTACCTGTTCTGCTCCCGCTCTCTGGTGAAGCCTCTCACCGCCCTTGCACCTCTGGCTTGTACCCCCAGCTGTATGCATAAATAAATCTTTAAAAAAAAAATAAGTAGCCCTGGGGAGAAAAGCAATTCCAGAATTTGCTTTCCCTTCAGACCCTCGAAATACTAGAAGAAAACAACTGACACTTGGTTTCTTTTCTAGATACTTGGCCACATCCCCACTGAAGATAGTTCAGGGAAGAAAAGGAGGTTTTTTGTTTTTGTTTGTTTGTTGTTTTTTAAGAAATATTTAGTAGTTATTTTAACACTTTTTTTTTAAAGATTTATTTATTTATTTATTCATACAGAACTGGGATACAGAGATGTGGAGGGTGAGAGGATTCACCAGAGACAGAGTGGGGAGCAGAACAGGCAGATCAACGAAGTACACTGCTGAGGGGAGCAGCGGGCGGGTCAGGAGAGGTCTGCCACGCCATGTGGTCACCTCCGGGGCAGGCGGGAATCGAACTCATGCGGAAGTGGCTTCAGTTTCTTAGTGCAGTGCTTTAACCCGCTGTGCCACCCGGGAGGGCCTATTTTAACACTTTTAAGAAAAGAAATATAACAGAAGAAGTGTAGGGATACATTTGGTGTTGGTCTTTCCCATCACTCAGCAGTCAGGGCATCTGGGGCCCTGTAGCTCTTCTTTTGAAGCAGTCTCACCAATCTGTGGGTATATTCCATGATAATGAACAGCAGGAAGCTCAGCTAGATGATGAATAAGACAGAAATGGCCTCGCATGTGGAAGCTCCCAATTGGGGGTGTCAATTTCCAACACATTCACATATATCACTATGTCCAATTCACACTAGAATCCTGCCATGCAACCAGAAACAACACTATTGCACCTATTTCATAGAGGAAACACCTGAGACTAGATGGCTCTGTGAACTGCTGGTTGTCATTTAGCTCAGTGAAGAGCTAGAGCTAGGACTTTGCCAAAATCATAACTCTAGTGCAGTACATGTTAAGCATCTTTATCATCTCCTGCTTGATCTTGGTTTTATTCCTTTTAAACGGGTCAATTAGAAAAGGAAACCTGTTGTTTAAGGTACACACTTGGAAGTAGTAGATACATCATTCTGGAGATCCAATCCACAGCATAGTGGTTAGACAATAATCCTGTATGATAAATTTCAGGTTTGCTAAGAGACTGGATCATAATTGTTCCCACCACAAAAAAGAAATGACAGCTATGTGACATGAGTGAACACAATAGTGGTGATCATCCTGCGACATGACAGAGATATGAGTTAACACAATAGTGCTGATCATCCTGCAAGCTCACTACATATGTGTGGGAGCAACAGGCGGTACTCCTTAAACTTAAACAATGTTATATGTCAATTACAACACAATCAAAAATAATAATTTTAAAAAAGAGAGGGAAAGCCTATAAGCAGGTTTAAATGAGTGCCCCAGGCTCTGACAACCTCAAAGGATGCAAAATAAGAAGGCAGAGAAAATGAAGAGATTCATAAAACTAGAGTGAATGTTATATACACAGCAAACTTCTATTGTTCAAGGCTTATGGCAGTTTCTAATAGGACAAGGGTGTGGACAAAATTGGAAAGAACAAGAGACATGATGAAAATTATTTCTAGCTCCACACCCACTGATCACTTTCATTTGATAAAAGGGGCATGTGGTCTCACTTTCCTGTCAATGGAGGGGGATATTTGCAGCTGTACTTTCCTTATGGAGTTAGTAAAAGGATGTTATTACAGGAAACTCTTTAAAAACATGAAGTGTCTGCCGATCCCAGAAGTCATTAGGAAAAGGGGCCAGCGATAGAGCAATTAAAGAATGGTGAAAACGGGGCAGATCAGGTCTGCAGAGACATGAGGGAGGGGTACTTCTCAAAACAATAAAATGAAGCAAACTGCGAGGAAAGGAGGAGCCCAGGGAAAGCCTCTTTAAGGATGCAACATTTCATTAGAGACCTGAAGGGTGAGAATAGCCAGCCACGTGAAAACTTGGAGGCGTATTCCAAACAGAAGGAATAACAAATACAAAGGTCCTAGCATGTCACACAGGAAACATTACTAGCAGAGAAATAGGTTGTTTTCTGGTTGTGAGAGAAGAGAGAAAGCTTTTCGTACTCTCTCCCATTCTCCCAAACCTCTCCTACCCCTATTATAAAGTACTCGTGAGTCAATGTTTAGCTGTTCCTTTGTGGCCTGCAGATTCAACAACCTCAACGCACGCAATTTAGAGCTGCCCTTGAAGACCACCTAGAAACTCCAGGTGCCTCCAAAGTGGTGTGCAGGCCATCTGCCCAAAGTAACCAACCATATGGATTTCATTAGCCTATCTCTGTTAGTGCTCCCAGGTAACCTACTTGCTTATGAGAGCATTTCATGGCCCAGAAAGCCTGAGGGAGTTGAGCCTTCCTCCTCTTTCAGGCTGGCAGTTCTCTCAGACAACACAGGGTAATTAACAGCATGCAAGACTCCCAGATTTTTGTAAGAACACTGAAAAATGGCTTCCCTAGAGGAACTCATTTCCAAACCTTTCACTTTCTTTTCTTATCTGACAAAGTCAAATCACCTAATAACCTTCCAGTGAGAGGAATGAGGCCCATCTGTTCAATTAGACATTCCTTGAGTTCACCTGGCAAGCCTATGCAGGTTATTTACCATTCACCTTACCATGCAGAAGTTTAAAAACTTGACCAAATGGATCAAGTACAATTTCCACTTACAGCAACTCGATAACAGTAACATTCAATTACCTGGAAAGTTTGGATGTTCTCCACCTTTGAAAGAATAAGGCAACTCACACAAACAAAACTTTGATATGACTTTTGTTTTCAAAAGTATCCCGTGTTCAGATTCATTCCAGTCTCCAACAACTTCTACATTTTCAATTAATATTGAGTGTCTGCCCTGCCACATCAGGTAGCAGTGTTACATAGTGAAAAGAGATGAATTGTAAACATACAAATAAAAAGATGCATGAAATAATTTAGGTAAAAATAAATGTAGTATATTCTGACAAGAGTGAACTTAGGGTTAGAAAGAACTGTTTTAACAGGGAGTTTGGGAGGAAACAGGATCGGGGAAAATTTCTTTAAAGATGCAGTGTTTCCCTGGAAACCTGAATGATGATGAAAGTCTGATGGGAGGTTCCAGAATGTCACACAATAAAAGGACCAGTAGAGCCGAAGAACAGATTTCCATACTGGAGTTAAAGTGGCAGAGATTGGTAACGTAGTCAGATTCGGGATGTCTTTGGGGTGTAGGGTCACCGAATTTGCCAATAGATTAGATAACCTTTGTGAGCAGAAGGAAAGAACTAAGAGTTACTCTCAGATTTTTTCCACTGATATATCTCTTCAGTAATCACTAATGAAATCTGTGAGTCCTACATGCTTTTTACATGGTCCAAGGACACTTGGTAACTAGGGCCACAATAGCTAGGGTATAAAAACTATACCACACCGGTGAGGAAAATTTTCCAAGTGGGAAAATAAGAAATCTTAAAGTTGGCCCTCCCTGGTGGCACAGTGGGTTAAAGCACAGCACTAAGACGCTTAAGCCACTTACGCATGAGTTCGATCCCCGCCTGCCCCGGAGGAGATCCACATGGCGCGGCAGACCTCTCCTGACCCGCCCGCTGCTCCCCTCAGCAGTGTACTTCATCCATCTGCCTGTTCTGCTCCCCACTCTTGTCCCTGGTGAATTCTCTCACCCTCCGCATCTCTGGCCTGTACCCCAGTTCTGTATGAATAAATAAATAAATAAATCTTTAAAAGAAAATCTTAAAGTTAGTCCTCAAAAAATTATATTCAGAAGTCCTTACTAATTCACACTGGTAGTGCATCATTGCTGTTGTCCTTGAAGATGGTTTTGCAAAAGGCATGTTTTCACATTGATTAACTCCATTCTGAAAAAACCTAGCTTGCTTTCTCTACATATAGAGAGTATCCCATTTTTCTGCACGACAGAAAAAGATTCATTCAGAAAAATTCAGTAAGTGAGGTCATGATACGTGTCTGCTAGTGCCTGGCTCACATCACTCTGCACAACATCTTGTGTTGTGGCATGTCAGAAGTTCAGTCCTTCTATGGCTAAATTAAAATACTGTGTGTATATATGTATAATTTGGATAGCCGTTCATCTTTTAATGGACAGTTGGGTTGTGTCCACCTTTTGGTTATTGTAAATAATGCTGCAGTTGGTACAGTATTGTTTGAAATTTTGCTTTCCGTTCCCTTTGGTATATACCTAGGTATAGGGTTGCTGGATTTTATGGCAATTTTAGCTAATCGGCTATACCTTCTTAAAAGTTGATCATGAAACCAAAAAAGATATACCCATTTCTTTTCATTCCTCTCAAACAATCTTAGTCTTCTCTTAGGCCATAAATGCCTCTTCCTAAATGAGAAGAGTATCACTGTGTAACTAGTAGGAGGGGAAGAAGTTTAGTTAACATCACAAAGTTGCGTGACTGAAGTTGATATATATTTATGTGTCTACTGAAAAAGCCCTGTCTCCACCATATATGTGGTATATAGAGTCCTGGGTATTCTAATTAGTGCTTCAGGCTTCTAGCTAAAAGCTAGGGGGAGCATGTGTCATCTTTTTGGGGGCTATAATTTTGATGCCCCCTGGCAAGATCACATTAGAATGCAGGTGACTGATGATTAAACAAAATCCATGGACTTCCTAGCTTTCCTGTCTCACTGGAGGGCTTGGCTGGAAATAATCTATTGTACTTCTTTCCAGTTTTACAAAACTGGTCTCCTTTCTACATACCCCCTTGTGCCCTGATAAAGACTTTCTTGAAAACAGCTGCTATACCTAGAGAAACCTGAATTCCAGAACTGAGTCTTACTTCCCAATCTGATCAAAATTCTTGCACACTCATAGCCTGATATTGTTTAGGTCTCAATTTCATTTCCTATGTGTCTCTGGTCTTAATATAGACTGTTTCTTGACTCATTCATTGGCATTGATTTTCCAACCCACTAGGCAAAGAACTGTGCCCTAAAAACTCTGGGAATGAATAGGAGGGGGTCCGCCCAGACCTTGCCCAATACGCAGGCAATAAACAAGTCAAATGAGCCATACCAGAAAGGTTTATAGAGAAAGGGGCATTTTAAATACATTTGGAGGGAAAGAGACTTTAAAATAGTACAACTGACTTAGGAATTGTTAGTTCTTTCTAGGGTTTATACTAGAGATTTGTTTGCGTAAAATACTTTATGTATATATATTTATGCATATATATATATATATATGAGGGAAGATTAAGGAGGGACTAAACAGCTTCTAAGAAATATTTTTGCTTTGAAACAATGGTATCATAGTAGAAATCAATATATAGACTGCCAAGGATAAATTGGAAATCACTGCTTGAGGCCAAGGTGCCCCTGAGCACAGTCTTATTTCTAATTTCATAATTCACATTTTGCATGTGAAGATGAGATTCATTAAAAAGGGACTCTCCAAAGAATACTTTGCTTTCTTTTAAATTGAGTTTGAGGAACCAATATTGAAAAGCAAAATCCATCTATGCTTTGGCAAATAATAGCAAATGACAGAAGATTTCATAACCAACTTTTCATATTTAAAAACAAGCCCACTCTATTAGGCATTATTTCAGCGGGAATACACAGTCCTTTTCATGAATGTGGTAGTGTGAATGGAGGAGTCATGAAGAGAATTGAAATAAAGCTGTTTTGTGCAGAAGCTGGAAGTTTGATTTCCAACTGTCTATATCCTGTCCTCTTCCACACACAGACACACTTCCAGATGTGCACTCGTGCACACATAAACATACCTCACAATTTTGGTAACAGTGATTAGAAAATATGTTTATTATATATGAAAGTAGCATGGAATAAAATGGAACACTTTCGCTCCATTTTCTTGGCCTGGGGTTTCAGCCAATCATGTAAATATGGTGATGGAGAGTACTATGGTCAGTGACTGAGAAGAAATGTAAATGAATCCAAGGAGGCTTGGATAAATTCATAAAATTCAGATTCCATCAAAAAAAAGTTGTTATAAGAATGGAACACCTCCAGATTTTCAGAACTGACATCAAGGGTAATCATGGCTTCTCATAGTTCATTTTTGCTCTTGTCTTAAAGCACCCCTATCTGGAATTCCCAAAGAGCTAACCTATTAGGACCACAATATTTTACAAGATTATTGCCCATATCACAAGAAATGAGACTATTTAGCCTAAAGAAAATATATAGCTGTAAAATATATTAGGATTGTCTTCAAATAGTTGAAAAGCAGACATTTTAAAGATGAATTGTACTTGTTCTGTGGGGTTCTAAGGGGCAGAAGAAAAATCACAGATTGGATATTACAGGGATAGACATTTTAGCTCACTGCAAAGGAAACATTCTAATAGAGCAATCCAAAAATGGAATGGGCTGTCTCCAGCATTATGAGCTGCTCATCTCCCAAGGGATTCAAGATTAGGTTAATGGCCGCTTATCAGGAATGGCAAATAGAGGACTCAATAATCTGATAAATTATGAGACAAGATCAGTGTTTTCCAACATTCATTGCATATAAAATCACCTGGGGGAACAATGTCAAAATACAGACCATTGAGACTTGCGCCTTCCTCCTCCCCAAGATGTTGATTCCAATTATCTGCATTTTAAAATTAGCACCCCAAGTGATTCCAGCACAGGTAACTGAGAGTCGCTCCTTGAGGAACATTTGACTATGCAATCTGTAATAAAATTTCTGCTTTGATGATTTGGATAATCAGCCTAGAGAGGAGTCCGAGAGCTAGGCCTGTAGGGCAGAGAAGCCCCAATAGAAGTAGCTCTAGTTGGAAGAATTGTCTCGAACGTGATCAGAGCTGACTGAATTGTAGCTTCCTCCGCATGCTCTTATCCCGGTTTACTCTGATCAACCGGGACCAATGGGAGATGAAGTTTCAGGGCTACCATTTGGGGGTCCCTCTGGAACTGCATTCTTAGAGCACCCAAAGAATAGGTATGTGCAGGGGATCTCAAACTAGTAGCATCTAACTGACTGTAGAAGATGAACAAGTGTCTGTGAAAACAGAAAGCGAGGGGGAAATGAGACTGCAGGGGGATAATGCCCAGAAACTTTGACATTTATAATTTTCACCTAAGTTTTTCTCCCGAGATCCATTTGTTCCTTTTCCATTGTCCATGTACTGGGTGAGTCTGGGTGAGCAGAGCTGTTGGTCAATATGAATCATTCAGCAAACCACATGATTCAAACTTCCTGACTTCCAAATAGAGGGCTGCAGGTGGCCAAGTCCAGGTATTGATGATCAGTGGAGACTTTGAATCAGTGGAACCAAGGTAAAGGCTGTAGGTAGCAGAATGTCATATGAAAACAATAGGGTAAAAGTAGAAGATAGACCAGAAAATCCTACCTTTAGAGAGATTATGAGATAAATTATGAGATGAGATCAGTGTTTTCCAACATTCAAACCCCCCCAATGTAGCAAGCTGTCCTCCCAGCACTCCCCACCTCATTCCCCATTCATCCAGCAGATGGTCGGGGCTGCTGTGTTGGTGTTTTTCCAAAGGCTTCAGGGAATCCCAAGCCTCAAAGTTTCCCAGCCTAGAGAACAGTACATCAACAAACAGAAAAGCTGTCCTTCCCATGGGGAAGGTCAGGTATTAAGATGTGGTAGGAAGCCATGGGCAAGAGAAATGAAAAGGGGCAAAATGACATCTCAACAAGAGCTTTGAACCTTTGGTCCTTCGACACCATGCTCTCCCACGTCATTGCTTTCCACCCTGGCAGTGTGGCTGTTTTTCGGAGGCTTCCGGGGGAACTCATGCCTCCAAGTTCCCAACCTAGAGGACCAGACATGAACCCTGTCACCAGGAACAGCTGAAAATTAGGAGAACATAAATGCCAAAAGGAAAAGGACTATATATTTAAACTGGCACAGCAGGAAAAGGCAGGCCAGGAGTGAAGAAACTCCAGCCTTGGGCAGGAAGAAGCTCTGCTCTTCTGTACAACTCCCTATTTCTTTCCCCCTGCTCCGTTTCGTCTGACTGCTGAATCTGGGCATTGGGAAACCAGCGTATTCGCAGCTGCTTCTTAGCTCATCATCATCTCCCATGAGGGGCTGCAGCCCGGCACGCCTAGTGTCAAGGTCCCTCTTTGACTCACTTTGTAGTGGCTTGATTTGCCTTTTAGGGCAATTGCTGGTCTTGCCTTTCTGTCCACCCGTTCATTACCAAAGATGAGTTAAAACAGTTTGTCGATAAAGCTGCCCCTTTCTTCCAAAACCTTTGAATTCACAATAGGTGAATTCAGGACTCTACCTTAAGTAGTCTACATATCAGAAAATATCTCGTGTTGTTTATATAAGATCAAAACAGCAAATAGTAATTACTCGCATTAGAAACATTCTCTTCTGGCAAACAGTGATCCCTTAGTGCATGCTGGTGTTTACAGACCGTTCTTAAAAGTTTGTCATAAAGGAGGGCCTTCAGAAATATATGTAAAATAGTCCAAACATTGTCAGAGAAATAAAATTTGATTTTCAAAAGCAAATCAAATTCACAACACAGCATTTTTCTGGGAATTCATCTATTCCATGATGGGAGACACAGTCTTTTTGAGTCAATGCTGCACCAAGCATAGAAAGGAAAGTTCAAAGGTGCAGAGAAACTCACTGAGCTTGAGTCAATCTCTATAGGTACAGTTACATCATTCTAGAAGTCTGGTAGCTAATCTTGGCATCTCCCAACACTTCTGATCCGTGTCTTCCTAACACGGTGCTATATATTCAGAATGTGCCATGTTGCCAAGAATGAAATGATAAGAAACTTTAAAAGTTCTGCATTCCTTGATTTTGTGTTTAAATTTGAAAACTTAATGTTGCATTAATGACCTATTTTGCATATCTGTTTGATTGTATCATCTTAAAGATTCATTTAAACCTGGGGAGGACAGCATGACTCCTACCTGCTTCTCATTAATAATATACTTTTTAGTGAGTGGATAATGAATGACCTGGATAGAAATCAGTAGAAATGCAGATTGCCACAGATGAAGAAGGAGGGTGGGGCTGTTTCCACTCTCTCTAGCACACTGACAAGCAATGTCAAGCCTAAGCAGACATGGCAAGCCTCAAAGAGAGAAGTCTGTCCAGGAGGGCTTTTAATTAAATATTCTGTTGTCTTTACAGACAGAACTGTGAGGGGAAAGTCATGCTAATGAATAGAATGTTGGGTTAAGTCATTTAATTATGAAGAAAAGAATCAGATCAGTGTTAGTCATAGATTATCCTAGTGGGCTCTGGCAAACAGAGATAGAAGTCTGCAGAAGCACTTTTGTTTACTGAGTTCAGTGTCTGTGGCACACTGGTGAGAATGGAAGGTGGGAGGCAGTGAGCAGTGAACATTCTAGCTGGTCAAGGTCTGCCATGCTTTGATCACAAACAGAACAGAAGGCAAACCAAAGAGTCTTTTCTTTTTTAATGAAACTTTTTCAATTTTCTTACATGGCTCATTTTGATTTTTTTCCTCTCAGGTGTAGTCCCCATAAATTTCCACTACCACAGGACTGGTGAAGCATCACCACAGTCCCTGGAAGCTGAAAAGTCTTAAAGGAAAAATAGTTCACTTTTTTAAAAAGTATTAATTGCCTACTCCACTTTTCTGGAATAGCAACCGATAATAGCAGTCTTGCTTGAAATACAGAGAAGCTATTTTTCAGATTACTGTATATCTTTGTTAATGAGAGGCTGTCACAAAAATGAGTACTTAAGGAAAATGCATTTCAAACCCACAGTGGGTAATAAATTACCCACAGGCCGCAGGATTCACAGGTGCTAGAAACACATGAAATCTGGAAAAGCCACCAGAAAGGGCTCTCAGGTTCCCTTTACTCTTCTAAGTCCTTTCGCTTTCAACACAGCTTCCTTCCACAGCTTCACTGCCCATCTCTGCTGAATAAAGGTGGTGACTGTGCCTGGTAGGCATTCAAGTCAAGTCAAAGGGAAGAATGGCTTGCTAAGATTTATTTTAGAACATTTACATGGTTGGATTTGGTTTCTGTTCAAAAACTGAATCTTCTAGATGATTCTTTAAAAAAAAAAAAAACGTTTTTTCAGCTCATGATTTTTTTTTTTAAAGATTAATTTATTTATTCACACAGAACTGGGGTACAGGCCAGAGATGCGGAGGGTGAGAGGATTCACCAGAGACAGAGTGGGGAGCAGAACAGGCAGATCGACGAAGTACACTGCTGAGGGGAGCAGCGGGCGGGTCAGGAGAGGTCTGCCACGCCATGTGGTCACCTCCGGGGCAGGCAGCAGGCGGGAATCGAACTCATGTGGAAGTGGCCTTGACTTCCTAGTGCTGTGCTTTAACCCGCTGCGCCACCAGGGAGGGCCGATTTTTTTTTTTTTTTTAACTGCACTGGAGTCTGTGCTTCTAGTCCCTGGGCACACTGTATGGCAGGAAGCAGATTGAATGGCCTGAACACACAACCCATCAATTCCCCCAGTCCTGCCTGCCTACAAATGCTGCTCCTGTCCTCCCTTTGACAACTTAGAAAAAGAATGTTTACACTTGTGACCTTCATATAATGTAGTGGTAACACAGTTTGAAAATGCTAGGCAAAGGCATTCGGAATGAGTATTTAACAGAGTTACTGGGAATTTCCAGAGGAAAGCATCTCTGGAGATTCTCACTTTCAGTTGTGATTCTACTCAATTCTTCCACCCATCCATCAGAGCTGACACTGGCAAGATTTTGGTTTTTCAAATTGGGGTACATTGTGAATGTTTTCACCTGCCTGCTCCTCTCTGCAGAAATTCTTCCTGGGAAAGGAGAATCAGAGAGAAGGGATCCAAACTGTTTAAAATAGCAACTCACAGATCCAGAAAGAAAAAAATCAGGCTGGCGGAAATTTAGGAGTGTATTCTTTGGCACAATATTTTTTTTGTATGATGGTCTGCTCTGATGAAGGAAAGTATGGTTCTCAGATAGGAGTCATAAGGATATTCTTTCATACTCTACGTAGACCCAGGAGTTCATTTATTTTCAATTTTACACAAACAGAATAAATTTAAAGAAAACAGTTCCTGTTCATGCCCAAGAGATATTTGCCCACATAAATAATACTTTGTTCTAGAAAGGCTTTCTAGAAGCACAGGCTGGGGGAGCTATTCCAGATGTACAGATTAGGGCAGGCGTACACCCCTCCCCCTCCAACTAGCGCAGGCAGGACCTCCATTGGATGTAGACATCACTCCCATCATCAGGGCAAGCAAAAACAGTGCTTACTAGACCAAGTAGTTCTTTGTGCCCTTTTGCTGCCTACTAACATAACTCTACTTGAGCTAAGCCGGAGACCTGCACTCTGCAGTATGTCACCGGTAGCCTATCTGACTACTTAAATTTAATTAAAATCGATTTTAAATTTCAGTTTCTCAGTGACACTAGCCACGTTAAATGAGCTCAGCACACATGTGGCTGAGAAGCCGCTGGACTGGACGGCCCAGATATGGAACAGTTCACAAAGGCCTATTGGACAGCGCCCCCAACTGTTTTTATCTGCCATTTTGCATAGGCGAACCCTTGGATTGGCCCCTTCATGGTGAAAACAAGTAAATCCTTATCATTTAGTGAGGTCACTCCCGTGTGCCTCATTCACCAGAAGGTTCTGTAACTTGAGCTTCCATGCTACAGAGTTTGTGCCAGGACATGCAAATGGCAGAAAATCAATTTTCTTGCAGTTTTCAGTCAGTATGTTTGCCAGACAAAACCCCAGCCACTCACATTTTTTTTTTTAATCAACATAGCGCCTTTAGAAATAATACTTACCAGAATGCTCCTAACACAGTAAGAGGGGAAAGATTTAAATCTAAACCCAACTGTTCAAAATTGAGAGCCACAGGAGAAGATAAATAAAATGCAAATATAATGAAACTGACTATTTAATGCCCCATCTGGCCTTATGAGGTTTTCACTAAGAGGAAAGTGTCGCTGGTTGTAGTCTCTGCCTCAGTAGCACTGACAGTACCTAACCTGGCACCATCTTGTGCCACTGACTTACCCAAGTGGCACCCGATCTCTCCTGCCCTCCCAACATGTGTCGTGATCTGCTTCCCTCCTGTATTCCCTGGCACAGGTTCCCTAAGAAAGCAAGTCAGACCAAGGTGGTGAGCTCAGGCTTGTTCGCCTCCCATTTGCCATGATGGCGTGGCCTAAGCTATTGAGCCCTGACCGCATGTCAGCCGTGTCCTGTGCTGGGTGCTTGATATAAACTACCACATTTAATGCTCTATGTGTATTTTTATTAATTTATTTATTTATGCATACAGAACTGGGGTACAGGCCAGAGGTGCAGGGCTGGTGAGAGGCTTCACCAGAGACAGAGTGGGGAGCAGAACAGGCCAATTGACAAGATACACTGCTGAGGGGAGCAGCGGGCGGGTCAGGAGAGGTCTGCCGCACCATGTGAGTCACCTCCCAAGAGGACGGGGATCAAACTCATGCGGAAGTGGCTTTAGCTTCAAGTGCTGTGCTTTAACCCGCTGCGCCACCAGGGAGGGCCCTCTATGTGTGTTTTAAAGATAATTACTGCCATTTTAGAAAAAGTTCAGGAAGCTGTCCAAGTCAAACAGAAGCCATGCTCTGCCATGGGAGGACTTAGTGCCCTGCAACAGGCTGGTGCCGTGTTAGATGACTTCATAGCATATTGCACTAGTTTCAAAACTGAACCAAGGGAGTTTGAGACTGTATAAAGTCATCAAAATGATAGGTCAAAGTAGTAAATCTCCGTTGTTTCACTGAGACCTTGGTCAGTGGAGTCACCAGCAGTTTTTCCACTGGGAGGCAGTGTGGAGTAACAGACAAAGTCAGCAGACCTAGATTTGAGGTCACTTGACATTTACGCCACCTTGCAATTATCACTTTACCTTTCTAAGCTTCGAACAGTGGCACGGGAGACAAGAGGTGACAGTGTAACCATACAGACTGTGGTGTCAAATGCCTTAGGTTTCTACCCCATTCATGTGCTCATTCAGTTAATATTTACTGAGGACACACTGTGACAGCCCTTGTACTAAGTATTCAAACAGAAAAAGTGCCGTGCTCATTGTAATGGATGAAGCCAAAAGAAAGAAAGAAATAGTGTATATAATGTACCTGTTCAAGCTGATGATAACCGACACTTTAAAAAGCAAGTCAGTTAGGAGACAAAATGCCCGGAGAGCTATTTTATATCAGCTGTTGAAGGAAGGCCCGTGGTTGAGGTAACGTTCGAGTAACCAGAGACTCGAGTTCAGTGAGGAAGCAAGCCATGCAGACGTGAGGTGGGGCAGAGTAGCAGGACATACATTCCAGACGTGAGGGCACTCATACGGGAACGTGCTTGAAGATAATGAAGTGAGTGAGAGACAGAGTGGTGAGAGCTGGGGCCATGGGAGACAAACCAGGGTGTGTTGTGCTGGGCTTGCTAATCCCTGGTAAGGATCTGGAATTTTATTCTGCTTGAGAGGAAGTCGTTCCGAGGGCTCTGAGCAGAGAAAAGACATGACCCACTTTATGTGCTGAAGGATCATGCAGAATACTCGGCAAGCATAGTCCAATATTTCAGGAGAGACGTGACTGGTTTGGACTGGGGCGAAGGTGGGAAGAAGTGGTTGGCTCTTGAATATATTTCAAACATGGAGCGAACATGGTGTGGAATGTGAAACTGAAGAGAGCGGTCAAGGACGGCTGAAAGTATTTGGGCCTGAGCAATCCCGTGAGATGGATGGAAAACATCATCCTCTCTTGGAGAATATGGAAGGAGTAGCCAGGGGGGTTGGGTAAATCAAGAGTTGCATTTTGGCCATGCCAGGCTGGAGATGCCTGTAAAATACCCAAGTGGAGTGGCCAGTCGGTTATGCAGAAATATGCTTGGTGTTCACAAAGGTCATGGCTGTTCCACCAATGACACCAAAGAAGAGGAACAGGAACCACGGAGCAGGCTGTAGGTGTGGGACCCTGCTGATGCAGGATGCTCACCTTTTTATGGACAGAGAAGGGTGGGTCCCTCTGCACACCGGATTTCTGGCTTTAGGGAGGGTGAATAGACACCCAACTCCCACCCATGGCTCCAAACTTACTAACAACACATTCCACCTATTAGTCCCTGGGTGCAAGGCACTTCAGTATTGCGCCAGGGCAATAAAGCATCCTGCTCTTGTCTAACTTGATAGAAGCCTGTATGCCACACCCACATATGGCTAGAAATGTTACCAGCTATGTACCTGAACCTGAAAATTAATTTCTATAAGCATGATTACCTTGTCAGCAGGGAAGGTGGGGTTCCCAAGGCCTGTGAGTCTTATCCTCCCCTCCAGAATGCAGGCAGGTAAACAGGGAATTTACCAGCCCCGCTCCACTCTTTGGGGATCTGAGGGATGATCCAAGGGCTCCTGCTCCCAAGTACAGGAAAAGGCTGTTGAGAACCTCTGGTTAAGATTGAAAAGAGGACTCCAGAGTCACAGGAGAGGGCAGGCAGGGAGTCAGCATTGAATGATGAGCAAGAGTGAAGAAAAGAGAGGTCCAGGGCAACTCCTTGAGGCATGAGAGTCTCCCCAAGGTGCCAGGCCAGGAGTCTGGATATGTTTAGGGCTGGAGTTTGAGAGCAAAGGAATTAAAGCGTGTTGGCTCAGAAAGCTAGGAGAGTGGACTTGGCTAAAGTCCCTTTGTCTGACTGGATCCATTTATTATTGCTGGTGTGAGCAGCGATCAGCTGTACTTAGTGCTCGTGAAGAGTGAACATCTCAGTGGTTCGCCATCCATGGAGGCTGGGTGCCTCAGCTCAAGCTGCAACCTTTCTGGTCTTGGGGTCTGTCACACCCTTCTTCCACAGCTAACTGGTCAGCTGTAAAGAGCTAGCTCAGGAGCAGACATGCCAGGAAAAAAAATAGAAGGAAAAAATAAAACACAACAGGCCAAAGAAATTTATGGCAGCAGGTGTCCAGGCCTTGAGCCATCAGACTTGTTTAACCTCTTGTCACCCAGCCTGTGGGAACAACAAAGTTCTGTCCTTGACTCCTGTCCTGGTTATGTTCCAGGACCCTCCCTGTCCCAACCTCATAAATAACACTGGGATAATATTTGTTTTATAAGGTCATTTTACAGATTTGCAATAGTGTATATGTAGGAGGCCATGGGAAAAGTTTGCTCGGTTTCTCAGACTGTTCCTCACCATGACCTCCTGGCGGAGGAGGCCCAGGAGGTAACATGGGGCTTGAGATGTGGTCCGTCTGTGCAGAGACCAGTGAGCAACAGGTGCTTTGATATATACTTCCCACGCGCAAAACATGCTCCTGCACACTGGCCATGTGCTGGCTTTGCCTATAAATCGTATAAATCTAATGGGGCTCCTTCAGGGGAGAGCCTGTCACAGCCCCTCACTCGGCACTCACAGGGCCACTACTGTGCCCCGACCAGGAGCCCGGCCACTGCAGGACGCTGCCACTGTTGCTACCTGTGTATCTCCTGTCGCCTCACACTGAAGATTTGCTCCTGGTCCCCACATGTGGTCTTCATAACCCGCTTTCTATTCTGCTGCCACTGAGATCCAGACAAGTGTGTAGCTGAGGCCCCACACATGGTGACGAGGTTGGGACAGCATACAGACAAGTAAGAGGCCTGACCGAATGTAAAACGTGAAGTAACACCCCTTAGTCAATGGCAGCCTTCTCATTCTTTGCAAGAACTAGCAACCAGTTTGTGCTGGAGCAGGATCTTTAGTGTTTGGTCTAAACTCAGATTAACTCCCACAATCACCTGGAAAGCTTTTTTCAAATGTTGCCCCATTTGGGCCAATTAAATCAGAATCATAGCAGTGATCAGCAGTTGCCCAGGTATATATTACCTACAGGGACAGGACAGGTGACCAGGCTTTAAAAGAGATTCTCAGATTAGTTCCAGTTCTAACTCAAAACAAACAAACAAACAAAAAAATAGAAAGAATTGAGGCTTTCCTGTATGTACTTGAGCAAACTGGTTTTTTTTTTTCCCATTGCTTTACCCCCTTAGTATGAAAATAATTCTTGTTCTAAGAACCTGCAAGAAACAGCCACTGTGACAACTCAAAATATTACAAGTCCAGGATAGATTTTTCTCCTTAATAGAGTATTTGGTGAAGATGAAAACTGCATTGAAACATAAAACTCTAGCAAGCTGGAGTGTTCAATAGTGGTGGCAGGTCTAGGGACCGCCCATTGCTTGGGAGTAGTGTATTAATGAAGGGGTAAGCAGCATGCTTTCTCCGTAGTCACTTCTCCCTCCTGGAGAGAGTCTGCAACCTAAAAGTGAGGGTGTATAGTTAGGGACGTCAGCTTATTAAAACGTGTACACCGCCTCTCCTTTAGCTAGTTCCTCCACCACGTTATCCCAGGCACACAGAGGCGACATGTGAGCACCACAGACTGAAATGCAAACCTTGGCAAGGAGCGAGTATCTTGTTATTTGCTCTGGGTCTTAACCTGAGGTTGAAGTTCAGGTAGGTCTGGGCTCTGGCTTCTTCCTCACATATCCTTAGCTCCAAGAGTTTTGCATCTTCATCTTTGCTTCTTAAAGTTAGGCCCCATGCTTTCAGGGCTACGGGCTTCCCCTGTGCCTTTCAGAGCTCCCTTTCACTGCCCTGTCCTCTGGCAGGCCCAGGGCACTGTCTCCACCATCCCCTGCTCCGCCTCCTGGGTCCTCTTCCTTAGTGGGTAGTTGGGCTTGTTGATGGCTCTCTGCACCCCTGCAGGTAGGGGCCTGGGGCACATGCAGGTTCTCGGCCCCTGGGCAGGACTTCCTTACACGGGGCTGGCCCGTGTGGCCCTGGGACAGACCTGGGCTCCAGGTGCCCTCACTATGCTTAGGGCCCTCGGTTTCTGGCCACTTGTCCCACCAGCCTCAGGTGGAGGGTATCATTCCTTTAGCTCTGTTTTCATCTGTCCTGAAATGAAAGTTCTCCTGCAATGGGATCACACACTCAGCTGCTTCCCACACCAGTGGTAATGTTTCCTATTCTTTAGGGGGGCATGGGGGCAGGGGTGGCACTTTGCCACTTGTAAGGCAAATGGGAAAGAGGGAGAGAGAGTGAAACTGAGGAGTATCAGAAACAATACAGATCATTGCCACCTTCTTGGTACCAGCCCTAGTAGGCCACATTTCATTTTCAAGATAAAAAGAAAAAATAATTTGTTGACTTCCGGTTTAAAAAGTGAAATTTCATGTGGGTTAAAGGCAAGACATCTTGGTCTCTAATCTCACATTTCAGGGAAGGAATAAAAGAAATCCCTGCACCCCTAGGAGTTAGGCTAGTGTCAGCGCCATGAGGTCACCAGCCCGAGCCCTAGCATGTGATTTACAACCACCCCTGGGCCTACCAGCTTCATGTGCCATAGCGAGGAGACAGCAGCCTGTGAGCGTGACTTCCCCTCCAGTACTCACTGGCTACATGGCCTTGGGCAACTATTTTCCCTTCTCTGTGCCTTTAGTTTACACCTTCAAATAGGATAATGCCATACTCTATTACACAGACTTGTATTACATGAGCTTACATATGTAAAACAAAGCCTGAGACTAAGAACAAACTCACTCAAATGTTACCTTTGTTTTGCTCACTTACTGATGCCGCCATCAAAGCTCACAGAGCTTGTTTTTCTCCACTTCAGCAGTACTGACATTTCAAGTCACGTGATTCTCGGTGGTGGGTGTATTCTGTGTAATGCAGGGTGTTTAGCAGCGCCCCTGGCTTCTAGCCAATAGATACCAGCATCGCTCCTCTCTCTAAGCTATGCCAATAAAGAAAATTCTCCACATATTCCCAGATGTCTCCTAGGAGGCAAAATCATTGACTAAGAGCCACAGGAGTAGAAGATTTTATGCCCTTTCCTCTGCTCCCCCAGAGTAGCGCAACAGGACCTTAGAATCGTTTTCTCCAAGAGTTTGTTGCCTCTGTCACCCAACCATCGATCCTGTGGTGCTTCTGTCAACCTGCTAGGATGTTCTTAATCTAATATGTCAAGAGAGTCAGAAGAAAAATCAGAATAATAATCTGACTTTTCATGCCAGAGAAGAAAACTAGAGAGGCCGCTGGAAACTTAGCTGGGGTCACCTGCATCTTTAGAAAGGAGATGTCTAGAAAAGTACTGCTTGAGGTAAAAGGAAGCCTGACCCTGGGCTTTAGAGCAGGGTCTAAATGTTGGACAAAGGCATTTAGAATGAGTACTTGATATCAGAGAGCCAAACGATGTCTAGGCAAACGGTGGCCTCCAGCTTCACTGACGTTATCTCAAAGCCGAGCCCCAAAATAGCGAGCCAGGATCATAACTCACCAATAGAAAAACTAAGAATAGAACCAGGACTCCCCCTTCTCCCCCACCGCCTCGACTAGTACAGACTCATTCACAAAGAAGGCTGATTGTCCAAAGCAGAAGGAAACTGACCAGCAGAAGGTATCAGAACATTTAGAAAAGTGCAAGCCCAAGTGAAGAAAAGAAAAGGAAATTGCCCCGTGGTCATGCTTTCGAATAGAAGCCATTTCACATGTGCCTTGCTCCAAGTTAAAGTGGAAACTATTCCCTTGAGGGGGAAAGACTGTAAAAACCAATGATTCCTTTTGCCAAATGCACCTCATCAGAGATACTGATTTCTTCAAAGCAGATATGGAAGAAAGCCATGTGTCAGTTGCATGTGCCGAGCAGATATGTTCTTCTTCTTCCCCAAATTGTCGTGACCCCTTTGCTGTGTAAAGTGTGGGCACTAGAGACATGTGGCAAGGCTACAGCATAACAAGAATATTCACTTATTCCAGTGCCCTAGTGGGAATGGGTTGGGGATAGTATGTAATTTGCCCCAAATTTAAAAAAAAAAAAGCTTGAATAAAAAATAAATTGGAAGGTGAGTTGCTACAGTCAGGGTTTGAGCTTAAAAGTCTGTGCTTGCAGGGAAAAGCAGCTGTTAGCAGACACAAATTCAGCAGATATAGGTGGGCGTCTCAGCTTTGTTCTTCCTTAGCTGTGTGACCGGGACAAGTTGTTGAGTTGGGGCAGTCTCCAAATTTCTATATGAAGGTCGTTGAAGGTGGCATTCTGGTTGAGGTTTATCTGGAAGCTACGTTTGCACATCAAGCACACAGTATTTCCCACATGTTTTTGTTATGGTGATTTTGGGGCTTTGGGGTGGAGTGAGGAAAATGCATGTCAAGCTAAAGCCCACTATGGCACTGCTTGGCATTGCCACTGAATTTACCCTCTTTAACCTCAATTCCCTCATCTATATAACGGGGGCTCATTTTTTCATTCAGCAAATATTTACTGAGCACGTCTGGGTGCCAGACACTGTTCCAGGAGCTGAGGATTAAGTGGTAAACCTATGATACCGGTTGCTGTGACCTCACAGGGTTGCCGGGAAGTTTGAATGAGAAAGCAAACCCTTGAGATCTCACTGTAGGCCCGAGGCCACCAGGGAAAGGGAGCTGAGCACAGAACAGGAAGGCCCAGTGCACCATGATGGAGCATCACTGGTGCGCTGGCATTGGGCACCGTGGAGGGACATATGTGGGTACAGATGTGAACTTATATCCCTGGAACATAGTGCTGTAAATCAACATTACCTCAGTGAAAACAACTAGATAAATTAATGAGACGGTTTGTGTAAAATCACCTTGACAACTAAAAAAGCGTATGCGAATGCAAGGTTTAGTAAAATTCAAACATCTACTTCTTTTGATCCTGACAAAAGACAACTAACAGGTGGCCTGATGGTGGCAGCCTTCACGCTGCACATCTTGTGGGAAAGAGGATATTTAACCTGTGTCCCCACAGAACTGGGACCCTTGGGTGGTCCGTGGCACAGATATAAAGTGAGCGTTTCCTCCATGTCAGGTATTATGCTCGAAGCCAGGGATGCAGGGACAAAAGAAAAAAGACATAATCCCTGCTCTCGGGGAGCTCAGATTCCTCTGAGGAGGACCGATGCAAAGCAGCATCAACAGTATCGATGGCAATGGAAAGACGGAGCTGAGAGGAGACACTGCCCAATTCAAGCCAGAAGGCAGGAGGCAAATAGGAGAGCAGTGAGGCTCCCATGAAGGATGTCAGCCCAGCGAAAAGAAGTGTCTATCACCGCGAACTGCCACATCATGGAGTAAGCTGCCACTTAAGCCTCTCCTGAGCCAGGGAGGCCCTCACCACGAGAGGTGATGGAAGAGCAGAGCCACGGCTGCTGTAGGTGAGACGTTGAGCCAGATGGCCTCTGAGGCCTCTCCTGTCTCTAAACGTAGCGTGAGCAGCCTCACATACAGAGTGGGCATGCTGTACTCTGTGTATTTGCTGCTGTGCGCTGCGCACAGGAAGACACTCTACTGCACCGAGAAGTCCATTATCCTACTGAGTCCAACTGGGTGTTCCATCGACCAAATGGGCATTCTAATTTTTTTTTTTTAAGATTTATTTATTTGTGCATACAGAACTGGGGTACAGGCCAGAGGCTCAGGGACGGCGAGAGGCTTCACCAGAGACAGAGTGGGGAGCAGAACAGGCAGATCGACGAAGTACACTGCTGAGGGGAGCAGCGGGCAGGTCAGGAGAGGTCTGCCACGCCATGTGGTCTCCTCCGGGGCAGGCGGCAGGCGGGAATCGAACTCATGCGGAAGCGGCTTTAGATTCTCAGTGCTGTGCTTTAACCCGCTGCGCCACCAGGGAGGGCCAGGACATTCTAATTTAACTGTTAGTGAAGCGATTTTCTTTACCAGTCTCCCCAGCGTCAGTGTTCTAGCTGATGAGGACTTGAATACATGAATCGCAACTAAAATAAGAAACAGATTTAAAAGGAGAATTTGCCATACTACACATTTTTTCTCCAACAAAATTTTTCAAAATTCAAGTCAAACAATACTGTTTTTGTTGATGGCAGACCATGGGCATTTACCAGGGATATATTTAGAGATCTAAATATGTAAAAAAAAAAAAAATTGGCACAAATGATTTTCTCTATAGAATAAAGCAGTGCTTCTGTAAATATGGAACTGAGGGAGTTTATAATGCTTTTCTGCCACTAAAGCAAATGTTTTGTGTACTGTAAAAATATATCATTTTCCAGAACTTCCTGTGTGCCAAGCACTGATCTAATTGAGATACATGCATTAATTCACAGATTCCCCCCAAGAGATCTTTGAAATAGGCACTTTTTTAAAAAAAAATTGTCCCCTTCTAGGGGCCTACCTGGAGGTGTAACAGGTTAAAATGCAGCATTATGAAGCTGCCCACAGCTGCTTCAGCACGAGTTCCATTCCCCACCAGGGACGACACAGCAGACTTCTGTCTCACCCGCTGCTCCCCTCAGCAGTGTACTTTGTCAGTCTGCCTGTTCTGTTGCCCTCTGACTCTGGTGAATCCCCTCACCACCCCTGCACCTCTGGCCTGTACCCCAGTTCTGTATGCACAAATAAATAAATCTTTTTTAAAAATTGTCGCATTTGACAAATAAGGAAATTGGGTTCAAACCCCAGCAGTGTGATTCTACACTCTCAACCTCTGCACAATGACCTTGTACTTGCCTGTACCTACAGAGAAGTATTGTTTTCACTAGAAAGTGAATGTCTGCGGTGATGAGGAAGGTCCAGTGTGATTGCCAAGGGACATGAGGTCTGAGTGGTAACTAAGTGCACTAGCTTCCCTGTGGCCACCAAGACTCAAATTCTCCCCTCAACAAAAAGGCAAAGCTCTCTGTGCCATGGACCTTCATGATTTAGTACAAATACTTGCAACTGTTGATTCCATGAATTCTAGAGTTCCACTTTATACTGTTTTGGATTAATCTGCTCCTTCGCTAGTCAAGTATTTTTCCTTTTAGATTTCAGTTGCTAATTACCCTGCTCCGCTAAAAGAATTTCTCGTGGCCTCTCTGCATAAGCGACTCATTGTTTATTCCTTCTTAGGTATAAGATGGTGTTTTGTGGAGTGAAGTAAATGAATCGTGGAAGGTTGGAGAAAAATGAACTTGCTATTACACGTCCTGCCCATAATTTTTTAAGTTCTCCCAGATGCTTGAGCTAAGATTCAATCTTTTTATTGTCTTCAGTATTTCTGCAAAAATAAGACAGACTACAAAGAAAAACTAATGATTCTTTTCCCTTCTTTGGGGTCTGAATGGTATACGTCACTCAAATGATAGTAAGGCAAACACTTCAGTCTAATCTTTCTTACTCATCAACCATTCTTTGCTTCTCCTGCCCCCCCATCCCCACTTCTAACCTTTGGAATTCAGTCACCAATCCGGGCCCAATCATTCCTGCCACTAATTTTGCATTCACTGAGCTTATTAATATCTGCTGCATGGACACCACACTTGTTTAAAGTACTTACTTCAAACACTGACATTTATTCTCCTAGAAATGTATCATCACCTAAAAAAATAAACCTTTCAACCTATATCAGCAATCAAAGTGCTCAAGGAACTGATGAAGGAAATGAGGGCAAATCATAGTACACAAAGCATGGCTTCCTTTGCCCTTGCCTTGTACACTTATATTTGGAAACAATGGCCTGTTTGCAAATTGTCCAAGAGACAAAGTATTCTATCCTTCTCCCCATTTCACTGAGGTTTGATAGAACCAGGATGAAAACACAAAATGTGTCTTTGTAAATGTGGAAAGCTACATACTCACCCACCACAATGTTGTCTGTGATGCCCCTCCGCCCACCCACCCCAAATTGGAGCTGACCTAAAATTGCTTTGATAGGAAATTGGGTAAATAAACTATGGGATATCCATAGATTAAAATGCTATGCAGTGAATGACAAAGGAGATATTTTATTCTCATAAAATTATAGAGATGCAAGAGAATGATAAAGAACAAGTTTAGTAGACAGATCCTCCTCAGCTTACCATGTGTTACATCCCAGTAAAGCTGAGAGGAAACAAAGAATCATAAGCCAGAAACGTATTTAACGTACTCAACCTACTGAAGCACATAGCTAAGCCTAACCAACTTTAAATGTGCTCAGAATACATACATTAATGTATAGCTGCACAAAAGTCATCTAACACAAAGCCTATTTTAGGATAAAGTATTGAATATCTTTTTTTTTTAAAGATTTTTTTATTTATTCGTACAGAACTGGGGTATAGGCCAGAGATGCGGAGGGTGAGAGGATTCACCAGGTACAGAGTGGGGAGCAGAACAGGCAGATAGACGAAGTACACTGCTGAGGGGAGCAGCGGGCGGGCCAGGAGAGGTCTGCCACGCCATGTGGATCTCCTCCCGGGAAGGCGGGAATCGAACTCATGTGGAAGTGGCTTAAGTTTCTTTGTGCTGTGCTTTAACCTGCTGCGCCACCAGGGAGGGCCCTAAAGTATTGAATATCTTATATGATTTATCAAAAACTATGCTAAAATTAAAAAAAAAAAACATAATGCCCTAATTCAAAAGTCTAATTATGGTGTCTACTGAATGCATTTTGTTTTCATACAACTATAAAGTCAAAAAAATTGTAAATTGAGCCACCATCAGTTGGGAACCATTTGCAGTCATTACCTGTGGCCTAATGGGGAGGGTGCGCAATTATAGACGGGTAGAAAGGCAAGCGCCAGCGAACTTCGTGACGCTCCACTTCTTGGCATTATGCTGTATAGGCGTTTTGTACATTATTTTTTTTTTAAGATTTATTTATTTATGCATATAGAAATGGGGTACAGCCAGAGGTGTAGGGGCAGTGAGAGGCTTCACCAGAGACAGAGTGGGGAGCAGGACAGGCAGATCGACAGTTACACTGCTGAGGGGAGCAGCGGGCGAATAAGAGAGGTGTGCTGAGCCATGTGGGTCACCTCCGGGGCTGGGATGGAACTCGCACTGAAGCCACCACAGCTCGGCTTAGCTTTGCGGTGCCGCGCTCCAACCTGCTGTGCCACCAGGGAGGGCTCCTGTACATTATTTTAAAAATCTTTCTGTGCATCTGAGTTACTTATTACATCTGACTAAAGAATAAAGTCATTAGGTTGCTACTGAATAAAGTCATTGAGAATATAGGTCATTATGATGCTTAGAAATTATTTTGTGTGTCAGAGAAGGACCATGTAAGACAGAGTGAGTATAAATGGCAATGGATGAGATTTCAAGCTTGTAAGGCCTGGATTATTCGAAGGGAGATGGTACTGGTGTGGCTGTCAAAGGCAGAATAAGGGGTGAAAAGTGCATTATAAAGCATATATCCTGAGTGGTTTATCTGGGAATTAGACCAATGTCCTTTAGGTTAATTTAAGTTCCAGATTTCTAAAGTACTATGAAGCTAGTGTTGGTGGCTATTTCTCAACAAACTTTGAAATCTTTGACCAACAATTTAATTCTAACCCTAATTAGGCCTAAGCTGAAATTATTAAACATATGTATCTTTAGGTCCTACCATGTAATTACCATGGTAATTAGGCATTATGCTGGCTGCTAGGAGGGCTACTGAAATGAAGACAATGACATGGACTTTGCCTTTAAAAAACAGTAATATAGGAAAACAGACCCAGAGCCGACTCAGCATAATGCAGTATAGTAAGGTCTATAGCAAAGGTCTGAGCAGAGTAGGTTTGCAAGGACAGTTTTGGAAGCCCTTCTGTGGGGGCACGAGAGTCAGGAAAGATTTCACAGAAAGCATGATGTTTGCTCTGGATTTTGTAGAATGAAAAGGAGTAATTCAGGCAGAAGCAAAACCATAACTAAAAGCTTAAATCATGAAAATATGTAACAGTAGTAGTCTAGTATGACTGGACCACATGACAGTGTCATCAAGATCACAAAGACTCTTGAATATCATAGAGTTGAATTTTGTTCCTGTAAGTATTAAGGAACTATCAAAGGATTTTAAAGAATGAAGTAACTTGATCAGATTTATCACTGAAGCATCAATTGAACAGAAAGCCTAAGCGGGGAGGAAATGTATTACAGACCAGACAATGATGGGAACCTGAGCCAAGGCAATGGTAGTGAGAACAAAAGAAAGACAAAGGATTCTACAGGCATATCAATGTTAGAATAAGCATGGCATAGTGATAAACTGAGCAAGGAGTAAAAGCGAGACATTCTAGTTTAGATGTTAAATGATTTGTGGATAGAATTTAGGAGACCTGTGCTTCACAAGGAAGACAATACATTTGGTTTGGAAATGTATAATCTGAAAGGACCTCTAGGAGCAAGAGGTGGAAATATCCACTGACACAGCTTGCTTGTTGACGTTCCTAAAATATCTTGAGTCCAACCTCTTCTTTTCAACTCCATTGCTCCCAACTAGTCCACATTCACAACCACACTCATAACCATGTCTCCTCTGTACTATTATGATAGATTCCTAATCAATCTAGGTTAGTTGCATCCATGTTGGTCCCTCTTATAGCCTACTGTCCATGCAAGAACTGGAATATTGCTTTCAAAATTTAGGCAAGATCTTACCATACCTCTCTTCGAAAATCCTTCAGTAGTTTCCTATCACAAATTTTTTATCATGACATACAGGGTGCCACAATTTCTGGTCTCTAATTATCCTCTTGAGTTCATTTCCTACTACTCTTCCATTTGCTTATGTAGCTTCAGCCATATTGGTTTTTCAGAATTTCATGTGTTTGTTTGCTTACAGTTCTTCATACAAACCAAGAATGTTTCCATCTCAACAAATTGTTGCAGTGACTCAAAGGGGCTCTCAATGAGGTCTGATTGTCCCAAACTGTTTAACTTTTATGGTGAAAGCTTTGGGAGTTTCAGCCTCCTGGGATTATTTTGAATAGATCCAAGCAATGGTTCAAGAAAGGACTCTGGCCAAAGTCAGAAAAATATAACTAACCAGAAAGGCTGAAATAGGGACCAGAAAAATACCATAAAAATACACTTGAAACATGACACATATTTATATTTTCTACTCTGTTCTCTCACCTTTGGTCAAATATTGCTTTAGAATATTTCTGCAAGGTTTTCATTCCTAAAGACCAGCTTCCAACTCTACCAGAAGTCACAGGATCTTTGAGAACATGTTTCCCTTACAGTCTCCAGAATGCCTAATATAGAACATTTCTATGGACCACTGTAATTTAGATGAAATCTAATGGAACTCAACTGATAATTCCAAAAAAAAAAGATAAAACTGAGGGAAACTTTTCTTGAAAGAACAGTTTTATGTTAGTCTCAACCTGAGTTGAGGGAGGAATGCTGTTCACTCTAGTCTATCCATCACACCCTAGTACAGTCCATTATATATATAGCAGATGCTCAACAAGTATTTGTTGAAAGGATGGATGAAAGACTAGTACATTACAGGCACCTCTGGTGGAAAATACTATTCCAATAACAAGAAGCAAAGCTTTTCTTTTCATTCTATCTTTGTCACATATCTGATGGGCCATATGCATTTCTAGAAACTTCAACCTAAGAGAAAATGACTAAAATCCTATGTGAGAAAGGCAAAAATTATGAGTTTTTTAGAAATATTAGGTTTATTAGTATTAGATGTTAGTGGAAGTTAGCCTGATGAAGAAATGAAGAGGGAAAGTAATTAACAGGCTTACAATATTTGAAGGACCATCATGTAGAATGAAGAATAAATTTGCTTTGCCTTGCTCTAGCAAATAGTCCTAAAGAGTGGGAAGTACAGAGAAATTTCCGTTGAGAATAAAGAAACACTTTCTTACAATAATTAATGTCCCGTGCTGGAGTGAGCTAACAAAATGGTTTTATACTCCCTTCCAATGGCCTCTTTTTTCAGGTAAGTGAAGGATAATCACCCAGAGGGCTATTGTAGGGAAGACTTCTGCATTGGGAGGAAGACTGAACCAAGAGAGCGTTTTTCCAACTAGTTTGTATCCCATTAAGTGGAGTCATGAAATCAATTTAGTGGCAACTGAGCAGCATTGTTTTAAGTGAATTAGAACAGACGAGGGGATATCTGAGTGCCTCTCCCATCACAGGGATGAGTGTGGTCTTTGAGAAATGCATTTTGGAAACATATTTACATATGAACAAATGTGTCCACTGAGTTCTTACTGCGGATCGCAATCAGAGATGTTTGAACAGCCTTGCTTTAAGACGTAGCAGCTCTGAGAATGCTTGTCTCTGTTGCAGAGGTCCAAAATTGCTGTCTATGAGAAAATGTGGTCTTACATGAAATCAGCAGAGCCATCTGTGTTTACCAAAACGACAGCAGATGGAGTGGCCCGAGTGCGGAAGTCCAAGGGAAAGTTTGCCTTCCTGCTGGAGTCAACCATGAATGAGTACATTGAGCAGAGAAAACCGTGTGATACCATGAAAGTTGGTGGAAATCTGGATTCCAAAGGCTATGGTGTGGCAACCCCTAAAGGCTCAGCATTAAGGTGGGTGGAATAATATAACAATATCCGTGTTGTTATAGTATTCCACCTACCCTGATGCATTTTGTTGTCATTTTCTTTCTTGTGGATTTTGAGGTAACTTTTAAAAGTTTAAAATCTACACTATTCCATGGAGTTAAATAAGACGGTAAATTATGGTTTCATCTATTTAATGCATCCATTTTTTTAATGTTCTCTCTCTGTGTTGTCCTCTCTGACTGTTTGTTGCTGTTTTAATTTTACAGTTCAACGGCTTTTCAATTTAAATGGTAAAAGCCAAGTTATGGTGCCATATGTGACGAATGTTAATTGCATGGATGTGGTGTTCTTGTGACTTTTTTCCTCAAAGACAATTTCCCCATCCCGCACACTTCAGTTTTGAGCAAATGTTATCCTCCATGCCACCTTCCAATATTTAACCCTGTATTTGCTGTACAGACATTTTTATAGCTCCACGTTCTGTGAAATTTAGCCAATTTGTCCTCTTGTGCTCCTTTTTATACGTTAACGATTTCCTAAGCATTTGTGCATTTTCTTACAAGTTATGTTTTATCGTTTCAAGAAATGCTGTTAACCTGGCAGTATTAAAACTGAATGAGCAAGGCCTCTTGGACAAATTGAAAAACAAATGGTGGTACGACAAAGGAGAGTGCGGCAGCGGGGGCGGTGACTCCAAGGTCAGCCTCAATGTCACCACAACCGGGTACCCTTAGTGACGAGTAATCGGCAAGACTGTTATCTCACTATTGAGGAGAGAGCACAGGACTCACACATAACGTGGAATGACCAGGTTATTCCCCTGCCTGGCAGCTTGGGGAACCAGAAAGACTTCAGGGCAGGGCGCTGCCCACATTTTTGATCTAACTTGGGTCCCTTCTTAAACTCCCAGACAGAGGCTCCCATCCACACTCCTTCCCCCCCACACACACCTGCCTGCCTTCTGAAGGCCCGTGTGCGTCTTTGTGCGCTAGGGTTTCAAGAGCTCAAGGCTTTCCTTCAGACTGTCCCCGCCTGCCTCATCTGAGTGGTGTGAGGAATCAAAGCGCTCTACTGAAAAGTCAGGTGACAGCCTTTTTTTCAGCCCGAGGGCTTGATGGTTGCTCACCGAGGTTTGTCTGGTTGGTTGATTAGACTTGGCTCAGTCAATTACCTGTATGAGTGATGAGATGTTGTTCTGTATATGTGGCGGCCTATTTAAGCTGACCCCACTTAACTTGAAAGCCAAAGAATGAGCTCGGTTTCAAGTTAAGTGGGGTCTTTCTTCAATAGGCCACCCATATATAGACTTTGCAAAGATATTTTGTGTATTTAAACAAGTGCGTCGCCTAACCGTGATATTCTGTGTCTATGCACCCCTGATTTGGCTTCTTCTTAGCCATGTTCTTGGTTCAGGTAGGTCTAACTGTTATCCAGGCTGCCATCATGAGAAAACCCATCTTGCTTGGTCTTCCTCTGGCTCCTTAATGTTCCTTCGGGGCTAGAAAGAATGAATGGCTTTCACCCAAGCAACAAGAAATAGGGACAAATTCCGAAGACACAGCACCAAGTGATGGAAAGACGTGCTGGGTAAGTACAGGAGAGGACCTGAAAACAGCCTCCTCCATGGCCCAACGGGCATGAGGATTATATTGAAGCATGTAAGATCGGCTCTTGTACAACCAAGATACCGTGGGCATCTTGAGGTGAAGAACAGTGTTTCCCAACCACAGGCCAACAGACAGGCAAGCCAAAACTTGTCACCTTCAGAGACAATGCTTTACACTGTGCTCCTCTCTTTCCCTCTCCATTCCTCAGGACCCTGATGGAAAAGTTAGTTTGCCAGTCCACAGTATAACATGGGTTTGGAAACACTGGTACAGAGCACTTTCAAAGAAATACATTTAAAAACAAGTCTCTTCAGCACATAATCTTACCAGACATGGGCGAGGTCTTTTTTTGTAAAACCTTGATTAACCAGAACTCATGTAACCAGTACCCCAAACTGAATTGCCCCCTTCAGTATTCCACATTGATGAGAAAGCAGCAATAGTACCAAAAAAGAAGACTGCAAGAAATTGATATTTTTTAATCACTTGCCAAGAGGTGACCTGTGGTTAGGTCACATTCAACCCTGTCTCCTATATCTTCTCTTCATCTGGATTGACCCTCCCTCAGACATTAGAGGCAAGAAAGTGGATGCAAGCATTTTGAGAAAAAAAAAATTAGCCAAGAATGAAACAAATGAATATTCTTATTGAAAATTCTATTCGTCCTTATGGATTCCAATTAATCAAGGTTTTACTATGTGTCAAAGAGCACTAACTTCCTTTCCCACCAGTATGAACTGATGACATTGACAGTTTAGTTGAGCTTCTGGCTCATTTGAGTTTTGTAGTGGCTAACCTGATGCCTAAGTATTTAGCACCTTCTTCCTGCTCCTTTTTTTTTTTCCCATGTTATTAGCAGGCCTCAGAGATCCCTGGAAATATTGTTCTCATGAATTCATCACTCACAGCATGGTTAAAAAGGAGGCATGGACTATATCAAGATGACTCTAAAATATCCACATGATGTCAAGCACACAGAAGTTTTCAAACAACCAGACACTTGATGTTACATAAACAAACAAACAAAACATCTGCACGTATTTGGCTGAAATTTTACTTTTCACCCAGATGTTTGGGTATCATGAAGACCCCTAAAACTTTAGACCAGCTATTGGCAGCTAATTACAACCATCAATCAAGCATTTATTTTTTTTCCTCAGCTGATACTGCTGCAGTTATCAAGTAATCTTACTGGTAACCCACAATTTCCAATATTTGAAATGGTAATAGAAAAACATATCAGTAGATCATAAATATTTCCAACTTCCTTGACCATAGGGCTAATCGCCCAGGCATCCTTCAAATCACATTTTTTTGGTCATTCCTCCAACCAACCTTTTGATGGATAATAGTATGACCAGTGCCGCATATCCAACGATTATTTATTCCATTTCTGGATTACCAAGGAACTTGTCTTTATCTTCTTCCTTCTTGCTACCTGCTGTTTTCCAAGAGTGAGCAAGAGAAGGGACAAGAGATGAACTTGAATCTGTTTTACCACTATTTACTGGGGATGTCAAAAACAAATCAGTGGAGAAGAAGGTAGAAAAGGCAGTGAAACCTCAATAATTTGAAGCCTTCAAAATTCTAATTTGTGATAAACTGGACAGGGCCCAGTCTGCAGACTAACTTCACCAGGGACAGAGCCGACAGAGATTTGTTAAGCAAATGAGTTTAAATTAGATTGTCAGTTGCATTTTTCCTTAAGAGAACAAACCTCTTTCAAATGTTGCAAGCATTTATTAGATATAATCATATTCATTACAAGCCTATCTGCTAAAGTAGCTCTCATGAAGACCTCCAGTAAAGCAATGCTTTATAGTATGTTTGAATTACAAATAATCTTGAAGTAATAAAGTTGTCATTCTCCAAACCTGTTTTGTACTACAGGGCTTTCTCGTTCAAACCATCCTCTCCCCATTAGTGCAAATCAGTGAGGTCTAACTGTGCTACCAAAACGGCTTGAGAATTACATGACTTTATTGCATCCCATCCTTTCAAACATGACAATTAACTTTTGAATTTACCATTATTTCATAGAGAAAGTGAGACCCAGAGATGGTGGTAACTTTGAGAAGGTCACACAGCTAATGCTGTCACAAATCTTTGATGTCAGGGTCACCACTTGTAATAATACTGCAGACAGCAATTTATCACCACTACCTATTCAATGATTCTCATTGAATCTGATTGCCTAGCATCTATTTCCATAAAAATCAGGTTCATTCACTACTTTGGTTAGAAGGCAAATGGCATATTTAAGCCATTACAGCCCTTACTACTGATTGCTAAAAATGACAATAATCACAAAGCCCGACATTTGTGAGTGCTTTCACTTTTTCAAACCACTTCCATACCTATTATCTTGGGAACCAGGAGAGAGTAAAAACTTTTATTACTTAACTCTCTGTCTCTCCCCTACAACCTTTAAACAACGATAAATGGACAATTATGTTAAATTGTTGACTTTCTCTCCTCTGGCATGAGGCATTATACATCCTAAGCCTATTCTCTTATTCTATTAAAGAAACCAGCAACTTTTCAGGTTTAAACTGAACCAATAAAGTAGATATTTGTTATATTCTGAATACAAGGAATTATGATAAATTCAGTCATTGAGCTTGCCTTTAGACCAACCTACCAGCTAGAACTCAAAGCATGATTGGTTTTGTCAATTTCCGAAGCCTGGGTTAATAGAACCTAAACAAATCAGACTTGATCCTTCCTTGATGGACTGTAAAATGCACAGGCAAAACTCATGGAAATGAGAGCTGTGGTTTGGAAATTTTAACCTGCAAATCATTTTTTTGTGCCACCGTGCTTTATTACAATGTGTGTGCAAATACCATAATTAAGAGCCAGTTGGTTATTTCAATGATAAACACAGATCACCATGGGCTTGTGACAGGCAGTGAATGTCTGTTGTTGTAAGTCACAGCAGAATGGGCGTTTAGCTGCTGAATTACCACATAAGCACATATAGCTGCCTGTCACCTTAAGTTTTCGATTTCTACTTATTCCCCTTCCCACCCTGCTTTATTCCTTTAATCTTAGCTGAAGGGTCCCAGCTTAATGTTCCTGTGTAACTTTACCTTGCTAGAGGGGTCTGGTTGGTAAAATAAGTTATTTGTGACTAGGGTGACAAGACATCATAAACCCTGCCCCACCTTACCCTGAAATTGCCCTGGCTTTAGTTCTGTCCAGGGATTTAAATAGACTTCCAATGGTTTTATTTTCCAAACTGAAAGTCTGCACATCATGTGTGCTTTTGGGAACACTGGAGAAAAATATTTAAATGGGGCCATGTTCAATCCCTTGATGACAGTGTGAGTTAGGGGAGAGCTGCCTTTGTAAGACATCTGATTTGTAAGGCATATAGGGAAGTAAGGGTCAGGGACAGGTGTATACAGTTACACTTCCATTAATTAAGTCGTTGGATGATCACTATCATTTATAGAATATTGACAAGAGACATGCATTTTTATTACCTTCAAATCTAGAGAGAGGCTAGAATAAGCCTGCCAATGTGGTGCTGGGAACGAACCTAGGGAACTTATTAAAATTCATTTTAAAAATTGCTTGCAATTAAAATTAGTTGTTTCCTTTCATATAGATTTTAAAAATACCTAAAAAGAGTTTGTTCTCTTAAGAAATTCCAATATGTTTTCTCAGTATCAGTAGCAATCTTTTTTTATAATCCCACACATTTGCTTAGCAAGGAAGCAAAGATAATACAAGAGAGCCGTTTCAAGTGTCCTCAGCTTCCTGTTTGGTGATACATAGATGAAGTAGTAATGTGTTTCCCATATGTATAAATGAGATCCTCGATTCTATGTGTATTTCTTCCTCTTCATGTATGTCTACAATTCTCTCCTGCTATGCCACCGTCTCTTAACCACTTCTCTTCCACACCCAGAATTCTTTGACATTCTTGGGCCTTGGGTAATGGATATGAATCTGCATCTGCCTTTTACCTGCAACAAGATGGACCTTTTATTGGCAGGAGCCATCTCTAAAGGTAGACATCTTGGATACCCAGGTTTAAGACGGATCCCAATGACTCCTTATTGACACTGTTATGTGTGTAGGCAAGAATCATTACAGATCGATGGCATTCGCTGGGTCTTAGAAGAAGTTCCTGTGAATCACCGAGACTGGTTTGGGATCAAGGAGTAGGGTAAGTATATTATGCTCTTCGTTGGTTTGCATGTCTCTGTGCTGGTGCTGCCTCCTGGAAGTATGAAGAACCTGACAGTTTTCTTCCCTGATAGTGACTAAATTTGCTCCTTGAACTTACACAGTTCTTCCTCCAAAGAGCAAATCCTCACTTTCTCTCAAGTGGCTACTTCAAGCAAGGGAAGTTTTTGCCTTAAGAACTGAACCAGTCCAGTGACTGCCAAAACCACTGATTTTGCCAGATGGTGTAAAAGAATAAATTCTACCACCGGGAAAAGTAAAAGTGTAATCCAGAAAGAAAGTATTTTTTTTAATTATCCATTTCTAGTGAATTTATGTTGAAATTGACTACATGGCCTTAATGTCATTTCTATGACTAGAACATGATTTATTTGCCTTTGGTATTATACTGATAACTTGAATGTGTTTCATATTGACAAATAATGACCAAATGTCTAACACCAGTTCGACAGAAAGAGCAGCAGAAGTGAAAGCCTGAAGGTAAGAATGTTGTCATACAATTGCCAAGAGGAATGACACCGTGGTGGTGGCAGAATGAGGGGATGTGTGTCTGTCCCAAGACCAAATCATTTGGTTTCATTTGGAGAGAAGGTTCTAGAACCACACTCTCTAAAAAGCAGGACAGTCATGGAAGATAAACATGACTATTTGAAATGACTGAAATATACTTGCTGAGGGTGGGAGTTGATGCTGGTGGAGCAGGGTGGGGGCAGGTTTCTTTTATGGTGAACAATTGAAACCCATTCTCTTTTGACATTCTAGAGAGCGGTATAGCATCTGGCCCTTGGCACATGAGACAAATCCCCATTGGTCAGAGGTGGCAAAAGTTTGGTGCGTTCATCTGGTACATTCACATTAAAGCTTAATTTCATCTGCCCTTGAAGCAAATATTTCTCAAAATATAAACCCAAGGCAATAGGATATTTTACAAGAGAGAGCTGATTAAGAGCATCTCTGCCATTGTGTCCCGTCTCCCAACAGTGGTGGGTAATCAGCTCTGTGGGCGCTGGAGTGTGGACTAGAGGAGTGTGTAAGCACCGTAGCATAGCAGCCAGTCCTCAAACTTCAGCTCTGGTATACAGAACCCACTTGTCATAATCTATTGGGGTGTAAGCTAAGACTGACCAGGTGCTACGGGTATGGTCAAGGGAGGCCTATCGTGGGGAAAAAGAGAACACTGGTCCAGTTAAACTTTCAAGAAACACTGTACTAGAGTCCGGGGAATGAACTAGATATCATCAGAAAAATGGTCGTGTGAGTCTCTGGGAATACCAGTTTCTGCCTGTCTTCTCAGTCTCATCCTCTCTCAACGGCACTGGGATGAACTAAAGATGAACACACCTATACATAATAAAACCCTATCAGATTTGAAAGTCAGAATCCTTACTGGACCTCAAAACAGAGTGCCAAGGACAAACTGAGTAAGAAGTCTCCCCAGAGAAGTTGAACTGGGTGGGGGTAGCTCACAGCAATAATGGTTTGGGTTCCTGTGAGAGAAAGGTGGGTTGGGCCAACGTCTAGTTTGGCAGCAAACCCCTTAACTAAACTTTGCACCCCAGGGAATATAGGAGCTGATCACTTTGCATTTGAGAAGTGATATGTAGAAATGTACTGACTTTGCCCATCTCTGTGACTCCTGGAGACTGCTGCTTTAGCAGAGATGTTCATCGACAGGCTTCAATCGGACCACTGTTAAACCCTTAATTGACTCACAGCTTTCAACACCTAATGCCATACGCATGCATTATTGAATTTGCTCTTTGCACTTATATTAAATTATGATCTCATTAGCAAGGAGTTAAATAGGTTTGAGCTACATTGTGAACTATATAAAACAGAAACACTGTCTCGGAGGGACTTGTAGCAGCTAAGCGCTGCATACCTCTGCAGATCACTGTAGCTGCCCCTGTGGAATGAAGTTTGCTGATGTGGCCAGAGACCAGTAATGCCAGCTGTCACATGGATGTGACAGAAAGCTCAGGCTGATCCAAGGGTAGAAGGATTAAAATAACTTAAACCACTCATTCTCCTGGAATACTGCATCCAGAAACCCCAGAAATGAATAGAGATTTTTTTTAAAGGGCTCCAGGCACAAATGTCGTCTAAGGTGTATTTTGAATGCCACAGCCTCCAACATCTATGATATTGACTGGTAACTCCCTTCACTACATATATTCCAAAGTAATTTACAGAAGACAATATACAAGACCTTCACCTAGCAAAGAATCTTTTCTTGCTTGGTCATCAATCGGCTTCAACTTAATAAATCCAGACCTACCAGGGCAAAATGTCTGTAGCTGCCTACCAGTGTGTGCCTGTGGCTTCCTGCATGATACTAGTTTTCCAGAAAATGCTAAGGAGTAAGTGGTCAATTGGGAAAGATGATTGTTATTATAAAAACCTGAAATATCGTTCATAAAAGCAAGGACGAGAGGGTAGCTGTCCTCTCTCTACAGGACTGAAGAGAATTATAAATAGGAGTCTTTAAAAATAACTGGGGAAGCAAGTGTTAGGAGCTTGGAGTGAGGTCTGGCTGCAGCACAAGGGTGAGGGAGGGCTTCCAGCTTTGGTTGTGATAGGCTTCCATTTTCCTCATCTAGAGATTGTGAGCAGGTTTCTGATTCACATTGCCACATACCATTTTTGCCCATATGTGTCTTTCACTTCTCTGTGATCTTGTCTTTCTCTATAACCTACAGATTTAAATTTATGTCTATCCCAACTATTGGAGACCTTCTGGCATTGTTAACTACACAGACATTTGCTCGTTAGCTACCCCTGCCCAAAAGGGAGAAGTGGAGTCATTTAGAGCAGAATGTGTCCTGCATAAACCGCACTGTATCATGGGTGCTGTGTTTCTCAGGAACAGAGCCAAGCCCATAGTTCAAACTCTACTCCCAAACCTTCCATTGGAGGGAATTCAACTTGGTCATTACTTCACAAGACCCATTTTTGTCTGTTTGCCAGCATGGGAAACTCAGTGCCCTCACTCACCCACTCTATATTTCTTTGCTCATAAGAAAGAATCCAGGGCCCTCCCTGGAGGTGCAAGGAGTTAAAATGCAGAATTGTGAGGCTGGCCACGGCCACTGCAGCACGGGTTTGATCCCAGCCAGGGAGCTGACCCACATGGCGCAGCAGACCTCTCCTGACCTGCCTGCTGCTCCCCTCAGTTGTGTTTCAGTCAATCTGCCTGTTCTGCTCCCCACTCTGTCTCTGGTGAATCCTCTCAACCTCAGGACCTCTGGCCTATATCCCAGTTCAGTATGCATAAATAAATACTTTAAAAAAAAAAAGAAAAGAAAAGAAAGAGTCCAACATGACTACAAGTTACCTATGTTAGGCACTTCCTAAAATCAAATCCAATCACAAAATAAATTGGACAGTTTTTTGAAATGTATCGAAATCTTAGCGATTTTTTTCTTTAAAGTTTCTAATCTCACAGGGGCAAAATGGTCTTCTGACCCTCAAACTGTCTCTGTAAGTAAGTTTGGCCTTCGCTGAGACAGCGCTGCTCTGTGCAGAGACTAGCTGGTACTCCTAAGGCTGAGGCGGGAGTCTAGACAAGGGCCACCTTGGGCCAGATGCCTTGGAAAGTGAGCCCAGGCCCAGGCCTGAGCTGCTGCCGGGTGTGAGCGGTGAAGAGAAGCAGAAATTGCTATCAGCTGCTTGTATTTTCTTAAAAAATAAAACTCATTATCCAAACATTATGAGTCACATCGCTACCCTGATTTAAGAAAAGACAGGTGTCAGCTCATGTCAGCTCTGGAGTGTCCCCGGGTGCAGGGACCATCTCCTGCCGGAGGTCAGTGCGACCTTCCATACTTTTAGATGACTATCTTCATTTAATTATCTTTATGTAAATGAGTGTCTTAAATGACTTTGAAAATCACTTTGGCTCTTACACTAGCTTACTTAAGTGCAGTAAAACATTTTGTTCTAAGGGGAATTTCACACTTTTTCCCCGCTGAACATTTTTTAAACAAAGTGCAACAAAGAGTTGGAGTTCAGAAACAGTTCATCTGTTTCCTTTGCCATTTCTCAGGAAACATTCTATTTTAACAAAGAATGTGGCTCAAACGTAAAGGTGTGAAAATTATCATGCTGAAATTGCAGGCACCAGGAAGGAAAAGATCTTTGGACAAGGAGACATTCCCAGACTCCCTGAAATTGCCTCACAGAGGGCTCCTGTCCGCTCACTAACCCTGCCAACCATGTGCGGTCCTCACAGGCCTCTATTCAGCACGATGCTGACATGTAGCCCTTGAAATGGGGAGGATACCCAACTAATTTCCACCATCGAAATCTGACCTATTTTGTTTAATTCTTTCTGTAGTCTATTGAGGCGAGTACAAGAAATATCTCTAACTTGTAATTCTCCTAGGCCAGTTAAGGCCTGCACTCATTGCTCTGAGGCACGCAGCCCAGCCCGAGGCCTAGTGCTGCACCACACTAAAAGACCCCGCCTGCAGGCTATTTCCTGGTTAGGTTGACAAATACTTGGAGTATGGTGGTTCTTAAAGGAAAAAAAGCATTATGAGCATCCAAGCCCAAAGAGCAAAATAAGGGGTGTTGCTACGATTTTGTGTTCCACCTTGAACACACAGTACAGAGTTGGATGTACAATTTGCTTCTGGCCTGCCCTCTAATTTGTTGTGCAGGTTTGAGCCGATTACTTAACCTATCTGTGCCTGTCTCTTTACATGCAGAGACCATAAACCAAACTCTTAAAGTGACCACGAAATGACCAAAAGTAATGGTTGTAATAATAAAGCACTAACCTGAAAAGTAATATGCTGAAAGTTTTCTGCTCAAAAAGTCTTTATTGAGATTAACTATTCTACGTGTGCATAGAAATACATAATTCAATACTCTGGTGTTGAGCACAGTCTAGTGGGAGGCCTAAGACATGGCCGTGAACATTTAGGGAGCGTAGGTGATGAAGGAGCAGGAGAAAATGTAGAAGTGGGGAGCAAGAATGGCTTCATGGAAAAAATGACATTTGAAATGACCAAATGCCTACCTTAATTCCACTTCCTTAAAAAGACCAATGCGTGTGTGTGTGTTGCATGGGTTGCCTAGGTAGGCAACAGCTATTCCTTTTTAGAAAGGAGGGTCCTTTCGGTATCCCTATTTTCTCGCTTAGTAGAGTCCTTTCTCTTGAAACGATGTGACTGATGCTAAGTGGTGTAAAATGGCAGGGTGTGTGTGTGTGTGTGTGTGCACACTTTCACAGTCAACACTCGCACACGGACTGGGGAAGGGTGTCAATACATTCGGTTGATTTGGGTTGGAGTAGGCAATACAGCCATAAGGTACAGTAAGAAGAAATTATGTGGATAACGACTGCTTTTCTCTGCCATCTTGGGGATTTATTCCACCTGCAGCGACATACAGTTCTCGGCAGTTTGGCCTTGAATGTACTTTCTTCTCTTGGCAGCTATCCTCTAGCCTTGTTAAGTGGTATTAGGCGTGATTTCTGAGTACAGCTTTTATGCTCCTTGGCTGTACTGCTGCTTGACATGTTTGTTTTTCTCTTTCATTTTTATTTAGAAGTTCCTAAATGCACATCGGTTCACTGCCAGACTTCATGAGCCCTGTGATATTATTTTTTTTTCCAATCAAAGACTAGAGTTCTAAGAACATACCATTTGTCACATTTCTCTGATGTCCTGAGCCTTCTTGGATGAAGTCTGCATGTTCAAACACTGGTTTCTCACCCTTGGCACTGCCAGCATCTGAGGTTTGATTGTGGGGGGCTGCTGTGTGCACAGTAGGGTGCAGCAGCATCCTGGCCTTCCCCACAGCAGATGCCCGTAGCATTCTCCCACTCAGCTGTGGCAATCAAAAATGACTAGATATTGACAAACGTCCCTGGAGGAGAAAAGTCCCCCGGTTGAGAAGTGCTGAAGCTGTGAAGGCCCTCAGACAGCAGTGCAGAACCAGCCATCATGTGGAAGCCGCTGGCTGACAGGGAAGAGGCCACGTGACAGAAGTAGGCAGTTTCAGTTGTGCCACATACTGAGTCAGGATGTTGGCAAGCGTGAGTGGTGGCCGCCCAGGCCCAGTGCAAAATCATTACTTCTCAGGCTTTTTTTGTTTCCAGAGTCTATTTACAACTTAAAACTTCTAGGGGACCGCCAAAAGACTGTTTGTGTACAATGTCATATTTACCACATCAGAAATTAAAATGGAAAGATTTTAAAAGAATATACTCATTTAAAAATAATGAATGCAATAGATGTTAACATAAATAACATACTTTTATGAAAAATAACTTTTCCAAAGCAAAAAAAAAAAAAAGTGAGGAGCAGCATTGTCCTGTATCTCTGAAAAACTCTGTAATACCTAGCTGATTGTTATAGAGCAGGATTCGCACTTTTGCTTCTTCGTTCAATCTGTTGTGATATCAAATGTCACACAGCCTTCAGGAAACTCCACTGTACCTCATGAAGGAATAAGAAGGGCCATGAATGTCTGAGTGGCTTTGTGGTATTACAAAAATAGTTACGACCTCACAGGCTCTCTGATGAAGTTTCAGGGACCCTCCAGGGTCCTTGGGCCACACTTTGAGAACCACCGCTCTAATTGAACATGTCACACTTTTATCAATCTATAATAGCTCACTTAACGATCGAAAATTTTCTTTCAAAACTGGGATCTCTAGGGAGAGCTATTTGGATTTAGTGGGAGTGCCTTTTATCAGACTGCTCTGTTGCTGTGATCCAGTAAGAGCAGCTGTTCTGGAGAAAATGAATGAAGTAATTTGAAGAACGTTGAGGCTGGACAGGATCTGGGGAGGGCTTAGTCATGGGGCAGCATGAGGAAGAGCAGACAGCATGAAAGCAATGCTTTGTACTTTTTCCTGTGGTCGCGAGGGAATCAGTCATCCTTACACCGTTGAAAGCATCTCCCTTGCAATCTGAGCAAAGGGCCATAATTGTCAGCCTGGTTACCGGTGCGTAGCATAAGGCACAGCACTGGGGAAGAGGCAGTGGTGATAAAGCAAAAAATAATAGGGGAAAGAATAGAACTGATAAGACAGTTGCAACACTAATCTTAGGGCCACGGATGGCCTGTCTGTCCTTTATAGGCTCAAAACTTAATTTTCACTGCCAATAATATCTTGAAAAGGCTCCGAGTTTTATTTGAGTGTCTTTTGTTGCTTTGTTTTGTTACTAAGCTACTCTGGGTGGCATTTGAGAAGCCTACGGTCCTGAGCCCTGACTGAAGGAATTTGTTTCAAGTACAAAAGGACCTCAATTTTCCAGTGAGATACAAAATGCAGATGTGGCCCGAAGCCCTGCACTAATGGGGAAAGTGTCACCTCCCTGACACAGGGTTTTACAGTTTTTCCAATCTCAAGTATTCTGAAATTACATGTTATTTTTAAATGAGGATCTATTTCTCAAAATATCTCAAGATGAAACAGTCCCTCTCTGAAATAAACTTTGGCAACTTGGTCTGACAGAGGCCAGATCTCTATGACTCTAGAAGTCTTGCCAATGACCAGATGTGTTGGTGGAGCCAACTTGTCCAAAATAAGCTGCACAATTCTATGGCATGTTCAATGTTGCCTATATGTAGTTGTTCTCCTGGTAAATGGGTGGCGTTCAGAAGAAGCCCACTAGTACTGGCAATATTATTCACATGCATGTGGGCACAGTAATTTATTGCCTCCTAATGGAATTATGCCACCCCACATGCATAGGCATTTTTGACCCCGTTATTAGGGATGCTTCATTCAAAATGCATTAACTCTAGAAAGAAGACAGGAGAAAGGTCATTATTCCCATTTTACAGCTGAAGGAAGTTCTAAGAGAGAAAAATCTACCCTAAGGCCAATGGGCTCTCCCACATTGACCCAGTGGCCCCCATGTCATTAAGAGGTAGAGGGACAAGGAATAGGGGCCTCCTGGGGGTGCACCTGCCTCTCATTTGAGGACCTTCTAGTGGCCAGAGCAGCTCTCCTACGCCGTTCCTCCAGTCTGTCCACAGTGGCAGTGGCAGTTTGCCAGGGTAGGTCAAGCCATGCTCATAGTCCAGTTTTAAACAATCTGGTTCATCCGTTGGTGATCGGACTTGACCACAGATAAATGGCTATATGACAGGTACAGCCAGCTGGTAACTCAATAACAAGCCTTACTTAGGCCAGTTCTCCCATTGTTGAAAGGATTCCACTTATCCGAAACTCAGAGGTCCATGTAACATTAAGTCCATCACATGCCTAAAAGTCCAAGTTGACACAGTGAAGACGTGTGTGGTACAGTTCTTGGGGTCATTTTGGGCGGGGCGACAGATCTGTATAATGCAGGGCAAGTGCGGGCGAGGTGTGGCTCATAGAATCTACATCTGTTCTGTTCATAGTCACCCTTGGGTCTCACCCTACAATACCGAAGCACTTCACCTTGGGACCCTGTCCCCTCCCCCACACCTCCATAAAATTGCTTTCTGTCTGGAAGTACAACAAGACACCCAGTTAGATCAAACGTAACACACTCCAGCATAAGCTACTGCAAGCTGCCGCCAACAATTGTCACTTGAGGGGAGAACCCCTCACCACACACCGCCTACTGAGGAGTGCCTTTTTTTCTATCCTCATTGTTTAACAGTGTGTGCCGATTACTCAAAGCGATATGGGCAGGCCCTGGTAAATCTAGCGTTGCTGTAGTGTTAACTTTTTATAAGGTAATGTTCAGGTTGCCTGCAGTGTCTAAAATTACTCTGTGGCCAGGGCCCCCTGCTTTATCGCTTTCTATAGTTTTGAAGTAGTTTGAAGCTTGAATAACATAAAATAACATAATATAATGTTATTTATGTTATTTCCCACGTGAAGAACGCCTGTAAACCTTGCAGTATTGAAACTCAGTGAACAAGGCATCTTAGACAAGCTGAAAAACAAATGGTGGTACGATAAGGGGGAGTGTGGCGCCAAGGATTCCGGGAGTAAGGTCAGTCGCTGAAGGTCTTTTTGTACTGATTAGCATCACATTCTGAAGCTCTGTTTATTTTCTACCCTAAACGGCTTTCCTTCCCCAAACACTCCCTGACACAGTGGGACCCCTCTATAACACCAGCGCTGGAAGGATAATGCAAAACACCAGCCTCAGAGGCTTCAATCATTGACTCCGTAGAGCTCTTGTTATGAGTAGAACTCAACCTGACCCGTCCCGTTTCCAAAGCAGTCACAGAAGGAGCGGTGTTATAAGGGGGTTTTACTGTACTTCACATGTTGAAAGTTCAAAAGAAAAAAATACAACCAAAAAAAAAGAAAAAAGATCCAGTTGTGACAGTACTTTTCTTAACCTCTGGCAGTGTCGGAGACTCTGTAGTTGTAAATGTCTTTATTATTAACATATCATGTCGATCCCATCTGAAAGCAAATGAGTAACAAAGACTGGTCTCTGTGAGCAGAATGATTAGCCTCCCAGCTGCTACCTTTTGAGTTCATCTATTTGATCTCAAATCTCATTAAGTCTGTCACACTTCTCTCTTCCAAAGGTGTCATTTGAATCTCTGTAGGTAATACTTTGAAAACTTAGTGGCATGCTCCTTAAGGGTACACATTGTCAGGATAACATCACATTGATAAGCATGAAACACTCTTCCCCGCCTCCTTCCTGCCCCTCTTTGCTCCCTTAAGAAAGTTCTTTTTTAGTTTCGATTTTTGCCTTTCCTTTTTTGAACTAATATTGTGGTATCAGTTAATTCATTTCATGAAATGCCACTCATTTTCCTTGTGCAGTGAACCATTTTGCTACTGTTTTTTCACATCCCACGACAGGGAATTTTGTAAAACGTAAATATGTGGAACTTGGAATCACCGTTATTGCTACAGTTTACAGGAGTGATGTCAAAGGAAAATCCCCCCACACACACTCAAAAGCCACACACACATGAAAGCCTAATGGCAGAGTGAGGGCTACCAGAATTTGGCCCATTTTCTAATGGACTGTGGAGTATCCTTGCAAATAACCCACGGGCCTCTTTAAGGCAATGACCGATTGTTTCTTATGTGGCAGAAAATCTTACCACTTGTGCAGCAGTCATTCATCCTAGTACAGATCTGATTTGCAAGGTGGTTGTCAACATGAGGCCTACCCAGATCCCTGCCTGAGCATGCAATTCAATTCCGATTGGCCTTTTAATTAAGACACACAAGTACAGGGCTGGCTCCTATGAAAATAGGACATGGCCAAGTCATCTTTATATTTTATTATTTCAATGGTACCAGGAAGAGCTAAGCCCCCAAGCGTGACCCAATGGCCATCACCTGGTCACTGAGTATGGTTTGGATAAGACACTCCAGTCACTGACTTAACAATGTGGGTATTCCGTTCAATTGCATTCAGCAGCAAAATGGTTACATTCCCTCTAAAAAGACTACAAAATGCTATTTTTATTTTATTTTTTTCAAAGAAAGGCTCCTGGCCCTTGGTGTGTCCTACCTCAAGGTAGGGCTCAAGGCACCAACTTTTTTCTTTCCATTGTTCAACTGTTCAGTTTTTACTTTTTCATACAGACAGATAGACAGCTTAGTGAGATTTACAGTTTGACCTGAATGTCACTGACCGGCTATGTCCATTTTTTCCCCCATTTTAAATAAAAGGCAGAAATCTACTATAGTTTTTTTTTTTTTTTCTAATTATTCTCTACTGTTCCGTGGAGTAAAAGCTAATAATGAGCTGGATTTAAAAAAAAAATTATAGCACCTGATAAAGCTGTCTGATTTGTATGGAGCCAACTTGGGGCCCAAAGGGCCCTCCTGACTGGTTTCTTAACTCTCAGGAAGATGGAACAGGAGCCAACTCTTTGTGTGGTGCCTTGGTTTCCACAGCACAAAGACTTGACACCCCGAGGAGGACAACTTAGCAACCAGTTCCCGAAGGGAGCAACTGCTTAGCCATTAGGGGGAAAGGGAGAGTTAATCCTTTTTAAATAAACCCTTGTGAAGCAGTTCCCTAGATGAGAATAGCAGCAACCTCTAATATTCTCACCTGGTGTCTTAAAGACTAGTTGTTGACAAGTTTGTCACAGGAAGAACAAGGGAGAAAGGGGTGTTGCCGGCAGAGAGGGGTAAGAGTGCTTCAAGTCCCCAAAGGAAGTGTCACATTGATAGAGCTATGCACAGCTCGACTCTGGCAAATGGTATTTACTGAGGTTGGCAGGGAAATAAATTGTGCTTGTGTTTACACTTTCGCTCCCATCACCAAGCTCTGTTTCATTTAGTTGTCGGCACCATTTTGAGGTAGTAAAGGACTTAAGGTGTCAAAATAAAAGAATTTTTAGGTGAGGATCACAACTGTCAACAGAAGCACAATCTACATCTCGCTGGCCATTGTGAAACATCAACCAGTTGCCAGGGCTGAGTCATAACACTTACATCAATGTTTAGTTATTTTACAACTTAGACCGATCCAATGTTATTGTGATGTGTTATAATGTCCCATTGCCTTTGTTTCCCCCAAGAACTAATCGCCTTGTTCATTTCTCTTAGGACAAGACCAGCGCTCTGAGTCTGAGCAATGTGGCAGGCGTTTTCTATATACTGGTCGGAGGTCTGGGGCTGGCCATGATGGTGGCTTTGATAGAATTCTGTTACAAATCCCGGGCAGAGTCCAAACGCATGAAACTCACAAAGAACACCCAAAACTTTAAACCTGCTCCTGCCACCAACACTCAAAATTATGCTACATACAGAGAAGGCTACAACGTGTATGGAACAGAGAGTGTTAAGATCTAGGGGTACGGTTAAGGTCTAGTAAACTCATCAGCCTTACATTATTGTATGTTAATCGCTTCCTTTCTTTTTTCTTTCTTTGTTCGTGAGGTTGTCTTGATGTTTCAAGTATGTCTATTCTCCGGCAACCACTTGATTCTTTGTAAACAATGGTTGTTGTTCTTGTCAGGCAATGGTGCTCTTCTAAGAGCGAAATTATTAAATCCTGCTGTGTGACCCAAAAGGAAAAGAAGTTTGCTAGAGCAGCACTGTTCTGTGGAAACATTTATGAGCCACATGTGTGATTCAAGTGCTTTTAATAGCCACGTTCTAAAAACTAACACAAATGAAATCAACTTAATGACATAGCTTACTAGTCCAAAATATCCAAAGTAACATTTCAACATGTTATCAATATAAAAATGAATGAGATGTTTTACATTCCTCTCTTCATCATATATGTCTTAGCAATCAGGGGTATATGTTAAGCTATGGCACAGCTCAACTTGCATTAGCTATATCTCAAGTGTTCAATACATGTAGCAAGGGGTCACCATGCTCTAAAACTGATGTTAAAGTGAGTGCCACCTTACGAAATGCAATGGTTCTCTTAAATGAAAGCCTGGAGCAATTTCTTTCATCTTTGAGTTCCTTTGTTGTCCCTTTCTTGGAAGTGATTTTCAGGTAAGTGTGTCCCCAAGGACAGTCTAGGCTCCCTGCTCCTGACTGCCCCCAAATTCACACTTAGATGAACCTGCCTGATGATACCTTGACTGGTAGCTGTGCCAGACCCCACCAATAACACAGACATATTCAAAGACAAGCTTGAACTAGGATAATGTCTCCATCCTGGAAGTGTTTAGAAGAATCTAGTCTCGTTACTTTCAAGTGGATCTGTCATAACACACTATCTGTAGTGGAACAGAACAACTAGCAACTTCATGGCCCTTACTTTTGGTGGGAGATTTTGACCTCATGAATCAATGTCATTATGCTTGAATTTCCTTTTTTCTATACTTTAGTTTCCTTTTTTTTTTTCTTTAATTTGTCACTCTTTTACATAACTATATAATTTGGGGAGCACAAGTTCCCACTTCCATATGTGCACATGCTTCACTTAATATCCTTGAATTTCCACAAATTCTTTGTGCTCTGATCTCCTCCTATTTCACATTGTGGATCTAAATTTGGTCATTTTCTAAATAATGTTTGATCCAAATAATTCTTGTATCTTCACCATGGAAAGCATTATCTTGTTCTGTGAAGTTGCTGGTTGTTTGTTTTCCTGGGCAGAGGGCAGACTTTTGCCACAACGTCTTCATTACCCTGAGTAGCCCACTACCAGTGTCCGACTGCATTGCTGAATGAACAGTGCATGGGTCCATCTGTAGCACTGTTTGCATGTAAGCATTCAATGTTTCAGTGTGCTTCAAATAGTGTGTTCTCGAGCAGGTTATATGGCCCAGGGTAATTTGGGGCACCGTGTTCGCTTTTTCATTGGGTAATACGTGGCTGCTTTCAACCTAGCTTTAGTATCTCAAATTCTGAGACACCAGTATCCAAAGAAATAATACAAGCACACATTTGCATGACAGTTTTCTTGCATCTATTGCCTAATTTGAGATACTGGGTCAGAAAGTATTTTTCCTTTCATGCAACTAAGACCTAGCCACATGAAGTGACTGGCTCAAGGCAACATCACTAGGTAGTGGGAGTTCTGGGACTAGAACATAGTCCTCATACAGCTGCATTACGTATCAAAACATGCAGCCTCTGTCTATCCGTGGCCTGGTGGGCTCCAGGAACCTTGAAGCCCTAGTTGACTCCTGTCAAATAGCCCTTAATTCTCCAGCCCACTTGTTTACAAAAGAAATCTTGAGGTGCTTCACCGAGCCGCCATATACTCACTTCCTATGCACTCAACATGAACTCATATTATTTATCACTCCTACTTTGTCCAGAAAGAATCTTTTGGAAACAGAAGGGAATCAGAGCTCAGGATCATATACCTCCAGACCCCATTTATTAACTGCTATTCCCTCTGAGAATCTAGGGCCCTACTCCCCAACTACCATTGCTTCAGTCTCTTGTTAAAGCCCCTGAGCAGAGCTTCTCAAATGTCCATGTGTATGTAAGCTACCCCGGGAGCTGATGAAAGTGCAGATCCTGACTCAGCAAGCTGGGATCGAACCTGAGATGCTACATTTGGATGCTGCTGGTCCAAGAAATAGTAAGATTCTAGAGAAAACTATCTCAGAGCATGGAACTGATAGAAGTAAAGGAAGGACAGAGAGGGGGGGGAAACAGATACAGAGAGATAGAAAGATGTGGGGAGAAAATGGGAAGAAGGGAAAGAAGGGGAGAAAGGAAGGCATGGAAGGAAGAGGAAGGAGACAGGGAGGGAGACAGACAGACAGGCTAGGGTCAGCAAATCTTTGGACAGAACCATTCAGAACTAAACTAGAGGCCCTAAGCATCGAGCCTCGGGGGAGAGCCCTGGAGATGAAACTGCCACAACTTCCAGTGGCTCAGGCTTTTCCTTTCATCATCTTGATCAATCCAATTTAGGAAGCAAAATTTAGGCTAATTGAGGCAAAAATCACATTTCAGTAGGCATTATGCTAATGTGGCCAATGTGCTTGCAGCACAGGTAGCCAGCACCATGGCAACCGCCCCTGGGATGAAAACAAAACCTGGGAAAAGCCTCTGCAAACAAGTGTGCCCTCCAAGCCTTTATGAACCCTCCAGATGAGAAGAAAAGGTCTTGGACAATGCTAGGAAAAAGCCTTACATGCTCCACATGTACAGAGGCACAAAGCAGATGGAGCAGGAAAGAGACCTCTGTGCTGTCCTCTGCCAGTTTGGTGATGACATGTTAGGGGAATGCTGGTTCAGTGAAGATGAGCTCCTCATCTCTTCATCTTTTTATTTCCCAGAACATTCTGGAATTTTGCCTAGTGACTTCTAATCTGTTGCCTAGTTAGTTATTAGCTTTCCAGTTCTCTTGAGTTGGCCTAGATATGTCAGTCTATTTAGGGGCACGGAAATGGAGAGCTACCCCGAGATTTGACTTTTATTGCTCATTATCAGAGTGAGCCCTGGGAGTTTATAGTGCCAGGAATTCTTCAGGAAGAAGACTCAAGAGGAAATCACCTGTGAAAATATGATCCAGGCAAAATCTGTTTCCTGAAAGGGCATCTTTAAAGAGGAGGGAGACTTATGGAAATGACACCCTCAGATCAAGCACCCACAAGGACACAGTCACTTGACTACCTGCTGCCTCTCTGGGTGACTGACTAGCCCCCAGAACTGTGTTCCCCACTCAAGCCATGGTAGGTGACCAGCCATCAAGAGTTCCACATCCACATGCTGGAGCTGGCTGCACCACCTGGCGTGAGACAGGCCTTCCTCCCCAGGCCTGCGGGCTCAGGAGCTAAACTTTTACGCTCTCTCAGGTGGCCCACACGCACGCTGACATTTGAGGCATGCTGGTTGCTGTTCAGAACCACTTCTGGCTTCTTTGCTTCCTTCAACAATGTTTTCTGAAATCCTTCTCATTTTCATGGGGTCTGAAGTTAAAGGGAAAGATTTCCAGTTTCCCTCTAACATGGGACTGAGTAGTCTTCCTAGAAAAGTTGTCCTTGTTCATGGAGCTCATTTTCAAAGTGAATGATTTTCCTTCTGCAGTCAATGCATAGATATTCTTGCTGAGGAGGGCTTTCTCCCCCAGGAATTCATCTCATACTAGGTGGAGACCACATTCTGGATAACTGAGGTGGTATTGCCTCTGTAGTACTTACACCAGGGTGATAACACTTCATCTGTCCCCACTTAGAGCAGGAAGTAGAGATATTGAGTGAATAAGTGGTTTCCTCAAAATGATAGAGTTAGGTCATGCCACACACACGCACACACGCCAAAAGAAGGGGGAGGTAAATTTCATCTTGCTGTTATCAATAGAACATTGCTCCAAGCTTCTGAGATCTAAGGACAATAAGAGATTTGCCCACTTATATAAATATGTTAGCCTTATTCTGCCTGTTTTGGGGCTTCTGGCCTTCATCTCTGACATCTTCTCATCCATATACTTTTACTGTAGGGCCAGTGGTAAATAATGATGAGTCATTCCTGTGGGATCACACTCACTGTTAACTTAGAAAATCGCCATTATTGTGGAGGGATAGGATGGAGAAGAGGTGTGAGAGCTGGAAGAAGAGGCAGGAAAGTGATCTTACATTTTCAGAGTCAAGGGCAAATGAATCCCCAGCATGAGTTAATGCTTCCAAACGGAAGGGAACAGCAACATCTCAACCAGGTCATTAATATTGGAGCAAAGACCCCTGTTGTCAAGCCCCTTCACGGGATCACTGTTCTAGCCTCTTGCTGAACTACAGAATCTCTCTAAAGTCCATGTGTACTTACAGACATTGATGACTAAGGCGGTAGGTGTCAGGAGAAACACACTGGCACCTTTCTGATAATGAGCTTCAAGCTTTCTTCCGGCAGTCATAATGGATTTCAACTAAAAAAACCATAGAACACCTTTTACCATCTACCTTAGTCAGGTTACTTTGTCACAGGCTAGTCAAAACCTTTGTCAGAGGTTTTACTATCAGAATACACACTGCAGTGTGACTGCCCTGAATATCTGTAATTTACAGCTGAGACTTTCTAGGATAGTCCAAGATATTAGAGAAAATCTTCAGTTACATCTCACATGTTTATATGGTCCCTGTGCAATGCAGAGTGGACAATGAGCCTAATTTTATGTACTTCAGCATATTTGCATCAGGCGAAAGAACTCAGACACACACCTGTTGCCTAAAGCCAGTCAAACCAGGTGCATCCCAGAGATACCACTTTGAGAAATCGGTGGCAGTCCTTACCCAAGATGGACCACGCAAGTTGCAATAAACTTCTTAGCTCCCAGTATGAGGCCCATTCAAACGTAACTGTCCCCTTGCCTCTGCAGGCCCTTCCCACTGGAGGCATGTGATGAGAGGAATCACCGAAAACGTGGCTGCTTCAAGGATCCTGAGCCAGATTTCACTCTCCTTGGTGTCCGGCATGACACGAATATTGCTGATGGTGCAATGACCTTTCAATAGGAAAAACTGATTTTTTTTTCCTTCAGTGCCTTATGGAACACTCTGAGACTCGCGACAATGCAAACCATCATTGAAATCTTTTTGCTTTGCTTGAAAAAAAGTTAAAATAAAACCAACAAAAAATGGACACGCAAGAATCCAGTATGCGAGAAAAATCTTACTAATAAAAGTCAATTCAACAAAAGCCATTCTTTGATACCACTGCATAGTATACAAACACCATATTCTTTAATACACACACACACACACACAAATTCAAAATCCCAATTCAGTGAATAGGCCCATCTTAGGTTAAACAATTTTTCCTGATTCAAAACAAAAAAGATCTCTGACTCCCTGTGTTTGGGAACAGACTGGCATTTCTTCTAGGATCTGCTGACCAGATGTTTTTGGTATTTCCTGTTGGTGGTGATGTTCTGTGCACCTATTTACTTTCTATGTTGCTGAAATGTGTATACCTTTAGAATGTATGTGTAACACTTTAAAAAAAAATCAAACACATTGGAAGAGGGACTAAACGGTGACTTCTGTGTTCTCAAAATGGCTTTGTGAAAATGCTTGGGTAATTTCCCACAGCGCTTTTGAAATTGACTCGGTGTGTGGCAGGGGATGCGGCACTATCAGGCATACCTCTCGGTGCTTTCCTAAAACAGATCCCGGGGCTTTCTAAGAAGCCTGGAATTTCACTCACAGATCTGTGTTTCTTGCTTCAGTGTGCATTTGAAGTCAATATAGCTGAGTATTTAGCATTGAGGTGAGGGAAATGCTGCCTATACTCCCAAATGTGTTTAGAATATCTTTCTCAGAAACAACACTGTGTTTAGCTCTGCTTTCTCCGCTAAGTATGCCTTTCGAGTGTACACCACCGAGACAGGACCGTGTGGCAAGGCGGGTCCGTGGGTTCAGACCACAGTTCTCGAGCTGACTTGACTTTCTCTCGGTCTGTCTTACCGGCTGTCGCCTGTTCCCGCCTGTGGCTCTCCATCAGACTGCATGTGTCCTTTTCTAGTTTGCAAAGACTAAAACGCATTCGCAAACCTACTGCTAAACTGAGGCCTGAGCATCACTCCCAGGTTCTTGCCTGGAGCAGTCCCTCTGCTGACTCAGAAGACCGCTCCACTGCTCCACGGGCTTCTCAAGTAAACTAACTGCGTACCTGCCGTTGGCCTCGTCAGAAGAGTCAGAGGAAATAGTCTCCGCTCACTAATTACCTCCTATATAACGACGTACGCTTCCTGTAGCTCAGTAGTTAGTGCTCACCAGTGACGTGGATTGGGAAGTTTCCAGACCGTGAAAACTAGGAGCTTGAATTCGTTTCCCACGTGTGACCCTTAGATGCTTAGTTGACTCGCTGCATATTTTGCTCTTGTCTTCAGAAAAGGAAGGAAGAAGTCTAGTTCCAACGAAGCAATTCCAGAAAAGTGTAATATAAACTTTCATTCCAAAAATCGTGTCATAAGCGAATAACTCACCTGTCAGATTTTAAATGGTATTGAGCAACAACAAAAAAAAAGATGTTGTGTTTTTGTTCTGTTTCGTTTTCATGAAACTGTGATTTTCAACTTCTGAACGCTGTCACGTCCCAGCGCAGGAAGCTAACTCTGTGCAAATATGAAGTTGTATAAAACAAACCAACCACCCTACACACAAACGTTTTCATAGGCACTGTATAAAGAAAAATGTATGTTTATTGACTCAAATCAGTTTTTCAGAGAGGAAACTTCACTGGGAAGGAAGAGGCGGGTAAATTGGTTTGTTATTAAAAAAAAAAACTTGCATGTTTAAAAAAAAAAAAACATTGATTGCTTCAAATTTCTGCTACTAACTTCAAGCTATGGGAGTTTGGCGGTAGTCACTTGAGGATTTTTTTTTCCAATTCTCTTCTTTTTGTTGTTAAAGCTGTACTTCAGTGAACAGAAAAATTGCGAAGCAAACTAATGGCCGTAAAAGCGTAAATTGCATGTGTGGGCATAAATTACAGAGCCTCACTGCTGTGAGGTATTGTACAAAGTTTTAATACATTTTGTAAATAAAATTGTAAAGAAAGAATCCTGTTTCTGTGCTGTGACTTGCTCTTCAAAATTTGCTTGGAGGCAGACACCAAGAAGTTATTATTCCATAAATTACTTCCCACCAGATTTTTCACCAATAATCTATCAGTCACCTTTCTGGTGATTTTTGCAAAGGACTATGCTTCTCCCCACCCTGACTGCAGCCACAGCCAGGCTCAGACCCCCTCAGCCTAACTGGAACTGCACCACCCCGGCCCTGAGGTGGCTACAGCATACAAAAAGCAGCGCCAAAGCACCCACGTGACGATGTCAATTTTGACATGGGGCCTTCCATGCCCACTCTGTCTCCTGCCCCCATGGGACTCTCCTCTGAGGCCAGCTTGACCCTAACCTTGTTCCCCAGTCTTCCCAACTCCAGATCTGACCTCCTGGGAAGGTACCCAAACTCAGGATGGATGAATTTGCAAAACACTTCCAATTACTTTCCCATGCTACCACAAAGTATACATTCTAGTACTCCTAGTTCATTAATTGGCTAAGTTTTTTGTTGCTGCCTAAATTACCAAGCATACCTTAATGTCCCATAGGAAAATTGCTATCCCACCAAGGCTTGTTGATCTAAAAGAGTGAAAAAAGAAATAATAAATTAATTTTGGGCTAAACTGTTTTTGGCATGTTTCTAAGAGAGAAACACGTCTGATGACCTAGTCTGACTTGTAGGTTCCGAACATGAAATACAATTTTATCCAATGCACGCAACAGGTGTTTAGCTATAGATCAGTTTTATCTTATGATCACCACATAAACAGGGGGTAATGGGAGGAAAGAACTGCAACTGAGCCAGAGAATAAGACAAGTGCAGCTGAGACGCTGGAGAGATGAAGGGGAGAAAGATATTTGGCATTAAGGAGGTAGGCCACAAGAACACAAGGCCTAGAACAAGAAGAGAAATAAGCATGGGAATGGAAAGCGCTCACAAGATTCTGCAGTGTAAGCTGACATAAACACACTGTGCTTAATGTGACCTATCAGCTTCAGGGTGTTTACTTCCGTTTCCACTGTCCTCCCTCTGAAATGCCAATTAGCTGCTAAGGCCCTGGCACTTCATAACTCAACTGCTTTCCTTTCCTTTGATTAAGATACCCTTAGCAGTCCCACCAGCTGGGTCTCAAGGGAGCAGCTTCAGTGACTAGATTAGAGTGATGGTCCCCTTGGTGGCTGATGAAATCAGTTCAAGTACCAAATAACATCCTTAGATGTGATCTTCCAAAATAATAGATTCCTTGCCCCAAAGGAGAAGCAAAATCTCAGGTGCTATAGCAGGTGATGGTGGAGCACAATTTGGGGTTTGTTTTTCTCCTTCCAGGAAGGAAGGCAAAGGGGACTTTATAGTCTTTCTCAAATCAGACTAGAAGTGGCTGAATAACTTGCCTATGCATAGGGTCAGCTTGCCAGCTGGGTCTACAAAAACATCTTGAATTTCCAATGCCACAGCCCCCATGCAGAGGAGAATGTCTCTTGGTCTCTGGATGGGCTTCCTTGCCCTAGTAAGACTCATGCCTGACTCACTCTGTCAGTAGTGCAATCTTTAAACAGGAAGGTGATTAAGGAAATGTTGGTAGAATCACGGAAGAAATGGTGCAGCAAATCACCTTCCTGATATGAATAGAGGGAAAGAGTTGCCCGTGACTCGGGCTATGCAACATAGAAAAGGATGGGAACAAGCTGAGAAGCAGCAGAAACACCATTCGTCAGAACCCAGACTCAGTGAAGCAGCAGGTACTTTAATGTGCTGTCTCAGCACAATGGACTGTGGCGGAGGACAAGGGGTGCTTTGGTGGTGGAGAGCACCCGTGACCTCACCTGAGGAGAGCAATCTTGTGCTGTCACTGTATTAACAAGGATTTAAAGTAATGGTGCTCTCTATTTTTTTAATCAAATTTAAAAATATGCTGTTTCCGAAGTCTTGGAAGCCAGCTAAACTGCCGCAACCCATTGCCAACGGAAGCACTCTCCTTAAACCTCAGCTAGCTACCTATACCCTCTAGGGGATGAAGTACACTGCTGAGGGGAGCAGTGGGCGGGTCAGGAGCGGTCTGCTGTGCCATGTGGGTCAGCTCTGGGGCGGGGATCAAACTCCCACCGAAGCTGCCCCTGCCAGTTTTGCAGAGCTACGCTTTAACCCACTGCACCACCAGGGAGGGCCCCTCTTCTTTGTCTTAGCTTCAGTGTTTTCCCGAGTTCCCCCATGTTCTCCACTCTCACCCTGCACACCCCGAGTGCTGCCCCATGCTTTCCACTTCCACCTCTACTATGATGTCTGCACAGTATACTCGCCATCTGCAAACTCTCCTGGGGCCCAAACCAGTCTATTCATCCCTGTTATGGTCTCCCTGGCCAATATCCCAACCTACTGTACACTATCAAGGATCATTTCCTCACAAGACATTCAACTGAGCGATGTTTAATCAAACCTCCTTCGTGGTACTCACCCACTGGATAGTATGAATTTCAGTCCAGACATAAATTCAGCTGATACACAACGCTAGTAGGCCCAAATGTATGTGGCAAGCATAGTCATGTGCCTCTCAATTCCCACCCAGGAAAGCACTTACTGCCCAGCTGCAGGAGTGGACATAGGACAACTCCCCCATTTTCAGTATCTTCAGACACAGCCTCAGCTTTTGAAGCGAGGTCACACTCTTATTGAGCAGCCTGAACCCAATCACTGAGCAAAGTAGTGGTAATCAAAGTCCCAGCCAATGACCACACAAGGAAGCAGCACAAGCGTTTAGCCATTTCTACCCGCCGTGGGTTTTCTCCAGTGAGCACGCCTTGCATATAGAGTGCCCTGGACTTGGCAGACAAAGTATCAAGGTCACCTCCAGTCCGATGGCCACCTGCTCAATCTTGCTTCGCCATCACTATTCCTTCATAGGGTTACTCCTGATAAACCTTTGCACTCCTAACTCCTCAGCATCTGCTTCTCTGAGAAGCCCACGTGTGCTACTTGGTACCAGAAGAGGTCCAAGAAAGCAGGCCACAGAAAAGGCTGGGCCCGATTCCTCACCACTAGGAAGAGGGTTTGCAGACAGCCCCTGCACAAGGGAGTGAAGCGGTTGCCAAAGCTTCCATCTGCGCTGCTCTGGAGGCACTCGTGAGCGCCTAACTGAAGAGATAGGCCCCAGGGGGATGAACCCTTAATACCATTCCTTCCCCCCTACCCCTGTCCTTATCAAAGACCCACAGTCATTTTCTTGGTTAAATTTAATTAGTATTTACTATACACTGGGAGAAAAAATATCCAGACATTTCGAGAACAGTCAGGGCCAGGGTCTAGGTTCACACTGATACCTAGAAACATGAAGCAGCATTCTGTCCCCTTATTCAAATGGGTCACGCTGCTGTCAGGTAATGCATGGAGCCCTGGCCAAAGCCTCACTTACCGTGGAGCCTCTGGGCTTGTTAATTCACCTAATGGTCACGCTCTAGTCCCTGACTGTGTGGTTGGGATTGACATATTTGGTAATTGGAGTAACACATACATTGTGTCTCTGGACATAGTGGAGAAGACCAAACAGATGTTCCTCAAACTGACCCTCCTCTACCCAGTCACTAAACAAGTGGGTTAATCAAAACCAGTATCACATCCTGAGAGGGATGGCAGAAATTACTGCCACTTGAAATGATTAAGCAATGCAAAGATGAATGTCACCATATTATATTGTTTAATTCAAACATCTATGCACACCTGATCATCTACTTTGTGTGGGAGGAAACATGGACCAGGTTGAATGAAATTCAGACTCATAGACTGTGGTGAATAACTTTATGCAAAACCTTGCCTGCTCTCATCCACAGCTACAATGCAGTAGGTGATAACTGGTGGGCCATCTGGGTTCCACAACTATTCCTCCCTGTTCTCATTGTGGATCATTATCCTTATCGCCTCCTGTTGAGTGGCTCACTTGTGCCTGGCAAAATGGTGAGTATTCTTTTGGGTTGGTGAGCACAGGACACAGGAACCCAAAGGTCCAGATGTCAGTTATATCTTGATCAATGGAATCTTTGTGGTTTCCCTAGTAGATTGACTTCACTTTGGGAGGGTCTCTGACCACTCCAGGTGCTCTCACACTGTATAGCTTAGAGTTTCAGGGACAGAAAACAAAATCCTCCAGGGTCATTGGGAGTGATGGCAAATGAGGCCATTCCTGCTTCCACTCCTTGTTCCCTGAAACTTCTGCTCTCCATATAAAGTACACAGCACCACATGGAGGTCTCTGGTGAACTCATTCTTTCCAAGTGTTGCCTCTGAGATGATTTGTTTAGGAAAGAGATGTGACAATATGATAAATCAACCATGCCTCGATGTGAGAGGCACATTTACACATTAAATCATCACAAGGAATCTGCCTTGTAGGTATTTTTCTTTTCTCCGCTTTACAAATAAGGAAACCAAGGCATGGAGAAATCAAGAAACTTGCTAAACACAATTTTGTAAATGGCAGTATATTTGAAGGGGGCTATATTGCGGACACAGTACTACAGACCACGGGGATGCCTGTGTAATAGTAAATTTTGAGGCTTCCAACTCACTAATGCTTAAAGGAAATGGAGTCAATGCTGGCCCACGCACCTTTTTCTCAACATTCTTCCCAAAAGGAATAGCTATTCTAGCATTTTCCTAGATCTTAGTTGGATGGTCTAACCTTGACTAACATCCTGGTGATACACAGGCCGTGGGCCTTCTCTTGCTCATTGCCCATGGCTCATTGCCTGACCCCTGTTCGGACCCTTGCCTCAATGCTATCATTTCATGGTGGAAATGTAAAGTTCTAAAACCATCTGAGAGAAACAGTTTGCAAGGTTTAATGTGACTTTTCCCTCTTCTATTTTCTCTGTGGAATTTACTTACAGGCACAAATATGAAAAATACATATCACATATGATGATTTACAGTTATTAAAATTAAATAAGAGAAAATCTTTGGCATTCACGTTCATTTTCTTATTCGGAAGCAACATCCCATTCTACTGATTGCAATATAAATAAGTTTGGAATAATGATTGTGATATTCCATTAAACTAATGGATTCAATCTCATAAGTCATTTTTATGGATAAAATTTAAAATACTGTATTAATTCCAAACAGAATACATTTGCAGTTTGTTCCAGGAAAACAGATTACTACCCCTAATGTCAACAGTCATTACTTCCTGGTGTTATTTACCTGATCCCAATTTCCTAGCTAATACGACCGTGAGTGTAATGAATGATGCACTGTGTGAAATGTACACAGTGCAAAAACACGCCATCTTCAGTACAGCTACTGGTATGTACATCACCTAATAAGATAATTTGTATTTCTTCCCTGCCTTCTACTCCTTTCCTGAAGTTGTTTATCTAACATATACCTAGAAGAAATATTATAGGGGTGATCAAAGCAAGCAACTTTTTTTCTTATATGTTACTGATATATGAGTTAACATATAAATAATCACCAGCATGTCAAGATACGGAAAGTCTTCAGCACCCAAGTAAGCTTCCCTGTGCCCTTGCTATTCTACATCCAGAAGGCAACCACTATTCTGATTTGTATCGCCATAGATTCGTTTCAAAGTGAGCAACTTCTTAAAGGTATAATTTCAATAAGTAGAAACCTCCCAAAGTGAAGGCTGATGTTGTCCGTCTGAGGCAGCCCAGCCAATCGGCCAGCACCTTCAGCAGTGTGGTTTAATTACAACTTTGACCTTTGTGGGAAACTGATAAGGCAGCCTCTGACCTTGCTTCTTCCTTTAGTGTGTGTGTTTTTTTTAAGTCGTTCCTTTGTTTGATGTCCCTGACCACCCTCATCCCGCCTCCTCATCCCTACCTCTGTGCCAGTGGTGCACTGGCACCTGTTTGTAGGAGCCTTTGAAAGCTAAATTCTATGTTCTTCCTCCAAATTCCACATTCAGTGATGTCCAATTGGCAGTCTAGACTTGGCCCTGTGGAATTATTTACACACCACAGAGACTGAAAATTGCCACAAATTGTACTCCCACCCCACCCCGGGGATAATTGCTAAGTGTTATCACCACTGACCACCACACAACGCGCACACACACTACACATTCAAATCATGGCAAATTGCTTCAGAGCTTTGCAGTTAAAGATTGTATCCAATCGCATGGAAAACCCAATGGGAGCAAGTTTCAACTCAGATTCTCTACAGCCACAATGCTATTAATCGCCTCCTGAAGTCCCCAGTTTTAAATGCAAGAAAATGTTTTAACAAGTAAACTCACTAGTCTCACTTGGAAATTTTTGCAATAGCCTTAGAGATACAATGCCATACTGCAGAAAGAGTTGAGGATTCATCCTCTGGAACAGGATTTGGGTAACTCCAATTTGTACTATTAATCTCCATCTGTTCTATATAGGTTCATGCATCGCATGCTTGGTCACCAGTTCACTGGAGCCCAAGAATAGTGTCTTCCTCGTACCTCGAACAACAGTGTTAAGTTTTGAGTAGATGCCAGATAATAAAGCAAGACCTTCACTGTATTTTCGCCTGCGTCCTTCTCTAGCCCATTCCCCTAACGAGTTACCCTACACCTTCTCAACCCCAATTAGTATTCACAATTGCCAAGATCTAGAAATGACCCAAATGTTCACCAGCAGATGTGTGATGAAGAAAATGTGATATTTCTACATAAGATGGAATATTATTGTCTTTATAAAAGAAAGCCCACCATTTGTCATGGCTTGGATGAAACTTGAAAATATTATACTAAGTGAAATAAGCTAGTCTCAGGAGGACAAATCCTGTATGATTCCATTTGTATGAACTATCTAAAGTGGTCAAACTCAGAAGCAGATAATAGAACAGTGGTGACCAAGGAAAATATACACAAACAGTTCCCAACTGAATCAAAATACCTCCTGCCTGTTTAAAAAACTTCAATCAGCTACTAATACCACCTGGTACTAACCAGGTGCTCGAGTATTTCCCCTTGAAGTGGATGAAAAGTTATTTTCAAAGACTTTCAAAGAAATTTTCATGATTTATAGCTTCACTCTCCTTTAGAATGCAAAAAAGTATTTAATTCTAACATGGGCTAAATTTCTCTATGCAGTTTCACCTCCTGTCCCCCAATTACAAAGAAGAGTAAATCTTAGTTGCTCAAGTATTAGAGCTTCTGAGATCACCCTTTAAACTTCCAGCTAAAATAATTCACACTCTTCTTTCATATTTACAAGATGCACATTTCTCACTGTCTTCAAGGAAGTGACATAGATGATTCTTCTTAAACCTACATTCTCCTTTTATGAAATCAACAAAGGCTTTCCATGGCTTTCTAGGAAAACAAAAGATTCCATTTCTAGCCACCCAAAGAAAGGAAGGCTCTTCTGTTCCAGGAAGAGTCAGCGTGCCTTGTATCAAGTGTCTTTGAGGTTTGGCAACTCTTTCACAATCCTACTTTCCTTTGCTGGAGAAACCTGAAGCTCTAATAAAACATTCAAGTGAAATTTCCCACAGAATGCAATCTCTAGCAACAACCACAGGCCCAGTCAGAATGACAACACAATGTGAATTTTCATTTCCATGTCTGGCATCCTTTATTAGAATTGTAAAGGTTTTGTTTCAATTTTTTTCAAGAAAACAACTAATCACTCTCAGATATTTTCACCTGGGATCTTTAACGCCATTGATCTGTGCTTGAGGTTAATTCTAAACAGTCTTGGTCCCAGCATAGGTCAGTTGGCGTTTCCATAGCAGACAGCACACTTGACTCCCATCAAGCTGACCCCTACTCTTGGCCAGGTCACCTTCCCTTCCGGAAGGACAAGTGCCATTTTCTCTGCAGATGCACAGACAACCCGCAACAGGTGTAAGGAGGCTTGCCTGCACCTACATAAATTTAACTGGAGGAAAGAGATACTAACTTGAATCTGGGACTCTGGTGTGAGTCTATGTAGGGCCAATGAGAAAACAGTTTGCTCAGTTTCTCAAGACTGTTCCTCACCATGACCTCCCAGCATAAGAGGCCCAGGGATAAGGTTACAGGGCACTCCAGTGTGAACTGGGCCTCCTGTCTATGGGGCCTCACCCACGCACTTAAAATTCAGTTGTACTGCAGGCTCACACAAAAGGGTCAATAACGGGTTTATTTACAAAAGGGAAAAAGAAAAGGAAACAACTGGAACATCTTACCGGCTGGGCTGACTTGGAGTTCTGGTACAAACTAACTGAAAGCCCCGAGTCACGCGGTCCAGAGAGCCTTGCCTTTTCCTGAGCGAGAGCACAAGAGACACAGTGGCACCCTATTTATCCCCCAATGTCCCAGAATGCCTGCTTAGCTCCGCCCCTGGGTCCTCGCAGTTCTCTCCCTGGCACTGCTGGGAGTTGTAGTTTCCAATCACTGGAGTAGGGGGTAGAGTCCAGAAAGCTGGAGTAGGGGGTGGAGTCCACAAGATTCTGCAGAGTTCCCTTAGGACATCCTTCCCCTTAACAATAACATGGGGCCTAGCGATGAGGTCCGTCTCTGTGCAGAGAAGAGTGAGCAACAGGTGCCCTTGATGTATACTTACACTTCCCATGCACAAAACATGGTTCTGCACGCTGGGCCTAAACTTGGCTGCGTGCTGGCTTTGTCTATAAATCATATAAATCTAATGGGGCTCCTCCAGGGGGGTGCCTCTTGTGGCCCCTCATGGCCACTCACTGGGCACTCACGGGGTCATGGCTGCCCCTGCTGGACACTACGCCTGTTGTTAATGCTATTGTTATTGCTGCCTGTGCTGCTGCTTCTGCCAGGGAAGAGGGGACCATGGGAGATCAGAGGTACCCAAGAGGGCCTGAAAGGCCTGCCACCACCAGAGCTGGCACGGGGCTGCTGCATCTCAAGCCACTAGGCTGGGCTGTTCTTGCCAGAACAGCTGGACAGATAATGCAATCGCTACCTTTGTATCTCCTAGTGTGGTACTAGAGACTTGTTACTGCTCCCCACATATGGACTTCATGACCTGTTTTCTGGTCTGCTGCCATTGACAACCCAGCAGGCTTGTTGCTGAAGCCCCACACCTGGCCACGAGCATGGGATGACGTGCAGATGCATAGGGGGACTGAGAGTCTATCTAGAGCATATTGACAGTATTTTGGGTAAAACGATGCTTTTGCTATAACAAGTACTCACAATACAGTGCCATTTTTAAGTTGATAAATGTCTTTCATGATATTTATGATACAAATACATGATCAACGTCTACAAGGCAGTTATGCTCCATGATCACACAGGGATCTCATTTGCCTTCAGGAAGCTACGCTTCCACCCCAAGATCATGGACATCCACTATCTGCTTGGTCCAAGTCAGCTTGTCGTGACTGTAGTATAGAGGAGGCACACTCACGTTCTTCAGTCCTATAAGTGGCACACGTAACATCCAATGACATATCACTGGGAGAATGTATCTAATGGCTAAACCTACTGTACAAAGAGCTCTAGAAGACATAGCCATGCACCATGACCCTAGAAAGAAGGCAAGAAAATGTTTTAGTATTCAACCAGCAGTCTCTGCCATGGATGGAAAACCAAGACCATCACTATTTTGCTGTTTGTATACTTAAAACAATCATTAAGGAGATCTATTTCCTAGCACAAGTTCTATAAGTCAACACCTGTCTCCCAACCAAAACCACACACTAGAATAAGGAAGGTATCAGTCAAGGAAAAGTCACACACATGAGGGAGAATAAAAGTGAAAATATGGGGCCCTCCCTGGTGGTGCAGCAGGTTAAAGCACAGTGCTAAGAAGCTAAAGCCACTTCAGCATGAGTTCTATCCCCACCCCGGAGGTGACCACATGGCCAGCAGACCTCTCCTGACCTACCCGCTGCTCCCCTCAGCAGTGTACTTCGTCGATCTGCCTGTTCTGCTCCCCGCTCTGTCTCTGGTGAATCCTCTCACCCTCCGCATCTCTGGCCTATACCCCAGTTCTGTATGCCTAAATAAATAAATCTTTTCTTAGAAAGTGTAAATGTGGATTGTTCACCTCCCCCAATACATTGATTCCGTGTACCCCCATGGGGGGTAACATGTGCTAGGAAGTGCTACGACTTGCCCTAGGTCTTGCCCTAGGAGTTATGGAGGAAGAGATTAGTAACATTGCCATTTTCTTTCTCTGACCTGACCAGACTATCTCCTTTCAAAGCTGCAGAAGCTCTCACCTTATATCCTCTAAAACATTCCTCTCCTCCCCTTACCTTCCACCCATCTCCAAGCTATCACCATGAAGATGTGATTGGTCTATTAAGTAGAATGCACCTGACCTTGCATGTGTGTTGTGTTAGCTAAAAAAGCTTCTCCTCTCCATGCTGACTCCTCTGACTGTCCTCTCCATGCTGACTCCTCTCCATGCTGACTGTTCAATCTGGTCCTTCTCCACACCCCAATACTTATTTCAATAAGTAGAAATGGAGTCATGCCCCTCAGGCCATCACACCTTATTCTTCTGTTTATATTCTGGGCCCTCCGTGGCTAAGCCAAGTGTGGCCCCACTGACCATCAGATCAATAACTATTGACAATGGTGCTGGGAAACTTGCATCCTTGTAACCGGGAATGTAGCCCTCACTCATTTAACTAGGCACAAATAACCACCCACCTGCTGAAGTTGAAATGTAGACAGTAAGGTAGCCCCTGGGAATGTAGCCCTCACTCATTTAACTAGGCAAAATTAACCACCCACCTGCTGAAGTTGAAATGTAGACAGTAAGGTAGCCCCTGGGAATGTAGCCCTCACTCATTTAACTAGGCATAATTATCTTGGCCAGGTCACCTTCCCTTCCGGAAGTACAAGTGCCATTTTCTCTGCAGATGCACAGACAACCCGCAACAGGTGTAAGGAGGCTTGCCTGC
>NW_004567120.1:25747445-25772560 GCF_000260355.1 Condylura cristata
TTAACTAGGCACAAATAACCACCCACCTGCTGAAGTTGAAATGTAGACAGTAAGGTAGCCCCTGGGAATGTAGCCCTCACTCATTTAACTAGGCATAATTAACCACCCACCTGCTGAAGTGAAAATGTAGACAGTAAGATATCCACCACCTGGGAATTTAGGGGGTTACTCTGGGGAAATCCTTTCAAGGACACAAGTCAGTTGATATCTCCCTCTTCTCCCTATACCCTAGGCTACTTGCCTCCACTCTTCCAGTATCAAGGAAGCCATTAGAAGAGACAGAAATTCCATATCCAAGCAAACAGAGTCACCTCATATCAGCTCCACAATCACTGAAGAACCATTCAGCCTTCTCTAGACGTCTCCTCCACATGAGCTGTAGGGGTGTCATGTCTCTCTTAAAGATGTCTCTACTGATTTCTGATGCACACTGTTCACATCTGCAAACCTGCCACTAGTAAGACCCATCTTATAAAGGATTTGACAATTACTGTGAAACTACCCCTGCTGCTGACGTTCCATCTAACCTGCACCTTCTATGAATGTGATGGAGGCGAAAGGAGAGGAGCATCGGGCCATGCCCTAACCTCTTACACTGGGCACGGATCATTGAAACCCTGGCCTTCTGGCCTCAGAGCCGTGGTCCTTAACTAGTGTGCACTGCCTCCCCTGCATTCTTTCAGTCCACACAAATTTAGTGAGCACCTGCTATGTGCCAGGCATAGTTCTAGGCACATCACATAATTGAGAAAAAAACAAAGTCCCTGCCTTCACATAGTTTACCTTCCAGTGAGTGAGATAGCAAAGGTCTAATAAACAAAGAAAATTAGAGAAAGGCATTAAGGGTAATAAGTTTTATCGGACTCCTCTTCTGCAATGCTTCCAAATTCACTCAGATTTACTCCTTATGCCAGCTACGGCTATGGTGGTCAGCTCCATTCACACCTCAACCAGCTGGAGCCGGACTCCACATGAGACTGCCTTGCTTCAGACCAACACTGAGGCTGTTACCTCCTGGCCATGGCCAGCAGAGGGACCTGGGAGCCAGTGTTGGTGTGTGGAAGCAGGACCCCATGTCATGGATGTCTAACCTCTGTTGTGAGCCACACAGACACCTATGTCTGGAAGAGCCCTGTACATGGTCTCATGCTTTTCTGCACTTGAAATTCTTAATTTCTGAAGAAGGGCCTCTGCATTTTCATTTTTCACACAGTTCATAGCTACCTCTCCACGGGTGAAGGGGAGCTGATAAAGAAATCAGCTAATCTTGTACTACTACAAATAAAATTAATATAAGTATAATAAAATACCAATCCTTTTCCAATCCCCAGAAAATGGTGTCACAAGGCTTCTGAGATAGCGAAAGTGATTGAGGAAACAACCGCCAGTAGCAGCGCTCAACGCTACAGCTGGGCCTGAGATCGGCTCACCCTTCCCGGGCTCTCTTCCCTGGTCCTTCTCTGCTGCTTCCTGAGATCACAAAGAAAAGACTCACAAAAGGCATTTCAGCATTTAAGCAGAAACCTTTAAGTGGGAAAGATCTTGTTTGAAACCTAAGGGGCGGTCAAGTGCAGGCAGGGCAGGGGGCCTTTCCTGGGGTGTTTGAGAGACAGCACAGAAGTCACTGTGCTCATAGTGAGGCGAGCAGTCACAGCGAGCGGAACGGGAGCTGAAATCAGGGGGTCAAGGAGGGGCTTTTTAGATCCCTCTAAGGAGTTTGGCTTTTACCCTGAGACAAATGGGGACTGCTGGTGTGTCTGACCAGAGAAATGCTAGGCTCTCACATCAGTTCTGAATGGGTCATCTAGCTGCTCTGCTGACAACACACTGTGGAAGACAAAGGTAGGAGCAGGGAGGACACTTGAAAGTCTATGGCAATAGTCCAGGTGAGAGAGAAGATCGTGGTCCAGGCCAGGGTGTGAGAAGAGGTTCTGCAAATAAATACCAACCCTTTTCTAATCCCCAGAATGTATTTCCAAGTAGACCCGATGGATTCGCTGATAAGTTGGATGAAGAGAGAAAGAAAAAGAGAGAAATTAAGGCCGCCTACAAAATGCTCAGTGTCAGGCAGAGACATAGCCAGGAGACTTTCTAGAGAGCAGGCCCCTGAGGGGAGGAGAGAAAGGCTGCCGTGGGATGTTCACATAGAAAGCAAGATGATCAGAGAAGGGAGTGCCCAGGGTTGGGGGCAATGGGACTCTCAGTTGAGGGCAAATCTTTATTCCCTCCTTGCCAACCCCCCCCCCAAATGGTGAGTAAAGTAAAGCAACAGGCTGAGGAGAGTATCACGGAGATAGCTACTCACTCTGGGTGCACTGGAGGTTGACTTTCCAGAATCACATTTGATCTCTGAGGCTCTCATACTTGCCGGACAGCAAGTATGGCAGGCCTATGTAAATTAGACTAATTAGCTTTCCTGAAAGGAGCATGTATGAAGAGCCCTTCTGCCGGGCTACTGTAATCCATAAATTAGCTGCTCCTCAGGGGATGTGTCTGACTTTTCCCATCAATTCTGACACTTCTTTACACACCCCCAAAGGAAAACCTACTGACAAAGCATTGAAGATTATTCTGCAGATGTCACGGGGCAGATACAGAAAATATTTATATCACACACAACTTCATGCCTTCCCTCTTGACACTTCCCACCAGTTCGTTTCTCTTCCACACCCCCTGCCTCCAAGAAAGACACCACTGGTTGGTGCACTTGCTTTGCTGGTGCAGTAAGTAAGAGCCTAATAAGTGTATTGGGTGGCCCTCTTCTGCTTCTTGAGGCTGCCTCCAACTCCGAGCTCAATTTCTCCATCTGTCCATTGAAGGAATCTGTCCAGCGTTTGACAGAACCAGGATCACAATCTGACTTTTGGTTCTTACTACATGGAGCTTGGAAGGGCTAGAGGCTGAGAAGTGTTGACTCAAACACTTTGTTCTCATTGCTCATTAATCAGCCCAAATATGCTATTCATAGAAATATGAGGCTGTAGGCATTGTGCAGGCCTCTAGAGAATTTGGGTACTGATTTGCCTATTTATTTTTCCTACCCCTCTCTCCACAGTCATTACCAGGACCAAAGAACCCTTCTCTTCACTGCATTTTCTTGGAACCACAGTGACATTCAGTGGCCACTGGAGGTTGAAAAATAAGTGTTAGAAAAAGCACTTGTCTTTGTATTGCACCATCAAGTAAGGCAAGTTTCCCAGCAGTTTTCCTACTTAACTACCACACTCTGTCTGGCTCCTGCTATTGCTTATAGAAATTTAGCACAGGGTTAGTAGGATGGACCTGGCCCAAGATGATTACCTAAAGGAAGTTTTTCCTTCAGTCAGTTGCCCTTGAAGGCAAAAAGAGTACACGAACAATGTCCATTGTAATATTGACTTTTTAACTTTTCTCTCAGTAATGCTTCCTTCATGCAAAAAAATTGCGATTAGACCTCTGGAAAACACAAAACGTAAAAGTCTTCCACAGCCTCACTACCTTATTAACATTTTAATTTATTTCCTTCCTATCTTTCTATCAATGATAAAATATTACACTCAATAAACAATTAGTTACCTGATTTTTGTATTTGATGATACATCATGGACGTTTTCCCATGTCATTCTCCTATAACACTATTTATGATGGGTAAATAGTATTACAATATATGGATGTACTTGGATTCACTTATAGATGTATCATAATCAGTTAAATTAATTCCCACATTGTTAAATCTTTCAGATAGTTCCTAAATTTTCAACATTATAAAATAATATTGTAGGATTTTCCTTACATATAACATAACCATTTCTTTGGGATCAATTCTTGCCATTGTAACAACTCAATTATAGCGCATGCATGCACATTTATAAACATCTAGCACAACTCAACAAAAACAACAACAGATATTTTTAAATGGACAGAGAGTCCAAACAGACATTTCACCAAGGAAGGCCAGCAGCCAACAGGCACAAGATTAGATATTACTAGTGAAAAGCAAATCAAAACCACAATGAGACCCCTTCATACCTCTTATAATGACTGTGACCAAAGAACAAGAAACATCAAGTGTTAGGAAGAGTGTGGAGGAAAGGGAACTTTTTTGTACACTGTTGGTTAGTGCAGCTACTACAGAAAACACATATGGGGTTTCCAAAAAAAATTAAGAATTACTATGTGATCCAGCTATCTCACTTCTGGTTATTTACCCAATAAATGTAAAAACTGTCAAAATATATATGCACATCTATGTTCACTGCAGCATTATTCACATTAGCCATATGGAAGCAACCTAAGTGCCCACCAACGGATGATTTGATAAAGATGTGGTATACACAATTTCAGTTATATATGCAAAAGACACAAAGCAAAGGAACATAAAAAACCAATCAGAACATATAACTGAGGTTATACCATATAACTGAGGTTAGGGACTACAGGAACAAAGGGTAGAGGGAGTCTAGTGAGTGGACTGTGGTGGATGGTTATTGGTATTTGGGTGGTGGACCTGGTGTGGCGACCCTCAATCCTGTATCACATATAATGCCATTAAAACAATGTTACCTCAAATAATATTTAGCATAAAACTTTTAAATAATGTGGTATATAACCATAGTGAAATATTACTCAGCTATAAAAAATATGAAATCTTACTATTTGTGACATGAATGAACCTTGAGGAGATTATGCTAATACATCTGCTGGAGAACAAATAGCATATGATTTCACTCACGTGGAAGAAAGAAACAAAGCATTTTTATGGCAAAGACTTTATGAAGAAAACTTTCTGGGGGGGAAGAATAAAGTAAACAAACAAAACAAAAACAAACTCTTAGTTTCTGACAACAGAATGATGGTTACAAAAGGGAAATGGGGATGCATAGGATGATAAAATAGTTTGGTGATGTATGGAAAGTAAAATTTTGGTGAACATCGTAATATACACAGATGTCAAAATATAAAGTTGTGCACGTGAACATTAAAAAAATAAACAAAGCAAGTGAACAAGCAGCAAAACAAAATCTCTTGGATTATGAGAAGAAAATTGTGCTCACCAGTGGGATAGGGCTGGACAAGTCGGCTAAAGAGGGTGAATTTTATGGTGGAGAATGGAAACTAGACTTTGGTGTGGATCATAATGTAGCATGTATTGATTCAAAACTATAAAGCTCTATATCTGAAACCTACACAATATTATGAACCAATGTTACCTCAATACAAAATTTTAAAAAGAGCACGTACACTTAATACTTTTGAAACTATAGCCAAATTACTCTCCAGAAAAATTCTATTCTCCAGAAAAACCTGTTCTCCCAACAGTTGTATTTGAAAGTACGTCTTTACCCAGGCCCAGGTTCCTTTTGCTGTCAAAGATAGACAAATCTAGGGGGGGAAATATAATTGCAAGACATTTTGTTTCACTTTCATTTTGGGGAGGAAGCTCAGTGTCTATGGTAGAGGATTATGGACACCTTAGTGGAGATATGGTGACATACATCTGAACAGGTAGGAACCAGTACCTCTGATCACATCCAGTGCTGTAACCCAAAGTGTGTCTACTTCCTTCTGCTCTGCTACCAACCAACTGCTAAATTTCCTTTGTGATATGAACCAAACTTCCTGAGGAACTAATATGTCTCTGTTTGTGTTAGATCTGGGCCACAAGAGTGGGCTGCCCACCTGTGAAAGGGTAATACCCCTCAAAGACAGGCATGTGTCCCTGGTCCAGTTAGCTGTGGTGGTGAGAAGGGGGGGGCAGATTTTGGTAGCTACTCAGCAAGAAAGTGAAAAGGTAAGGTTAGGTTATGGCAACTCTGAAAAATCAGGTGATTTGGAACATGGGTCACCTGTCCACAGGCAAGAGTGGGAAGGAGCCCCCCCCAACATTGCAATCACTCATTTATCTTAACTGGGTGTTCCTTTCAGACATTTGACTTTGAGTAACCTTAAGTTCCTTCCAATTCTGACAATTTTCAATTCTGAGATTCTATATTTTTGTGGATTCCTTTACACTGAAAACATTGTGGATTGGCATGGCCATATTCAGCAGGCAATTTGGAAACAAGCTGAAAATGTATTTTATTTTTTAAATAGGGACACAACATTCCCATACTATAAAGTCCTTAGTCTCCTCTATTGGCGCTGCTGTAATTCCCAATGTGCCATGTATTATCTAGCATCATCCTATCAAAATGAAAATTGCTACAGAAAGCCTGTGAGGGCCTTATCATATCAAGTGGAAGTGATTAAGGACAGCAAAAAACATTAGAACAATTATATATAGACACACTATTAAGTAATGCAATGGATGAGAATTCAACTAGTCTTCAGTTTTCAGAAGTAAGGTTTGCAATTTGATATTTTGTTGACTCAATAGCAAATTATCAGTTCATTAAATGATTAAACCATTTATCAAAACTGTGAATGACAAAGCAATCAGAGACTAGGATAATCAGACTCTGAGTCTGCTCTTTGTGTAAAATTCAAATGCACCCAGCACAATACAATTTTGTACTTAATGTCATTCATCTAATCAGCATATTTCTGCTCCAATGTGGAATCTTTGTTTGAACACGAGATACAACAGATATGGAAAGCACAAAAATCTCATTCATATAATCCTAACAAGCATGTTATCATGGTTGTCAAAATCAATTAAACTTAATTTGCTCTATTTTCTTAGCTTAAAATTGACACAAGTGATTTTTGTGAAAGGCAAAAAATACTAGAGGATCACAGAAATAGGTATAAAAGTGAATATTTTTAAAGGCCTATATTTTGTCTTCAAGTTAGCTAATACTAATTAGGGTAGGTTATATCCCCCAAAGACTTTAAAAGATCAGCTGGATGTGAATATTTTCTCTGTGAAAGTCCAAGCCCTTGCCTTCTTTTAGAGCAATTACAATAAATGCAAATTTAGAAAATGATTAGCACACAACTTCTCTAGAAGACATTCTCTCTTAAGGCAAAGAACATCTTCATTTCATATTATACACATCTTGATCATCCTCTATTTAGAACCAAAATTCTCTTTACACCAGTGCTTCTCAAACTGCGGCAGACCACAGCAACTCTGGGACACTCTGAGAAAAATGCAGTGCCCTTGACAGTCTTGAATCAAAAGGTCTCGGTGATATCTGAAAAATCTATAGTTGAGACAAATAGCCCAGATGGTTCTTTTGTAAGTGATCCAAGCACCACACTGTGAGAAACACTGATCCACACATTTTCTTTCCCCCTTTGTATTCCATTGTTTTGAATCTTTGCATTATAAATCTCTACAGTCTCTCTCTCAAGTGCTCTCTACATGCCCTAATCAACCTCCACTAATATTCCCTAAGCCCCACGCCATCTCATTAGCCTGAACTGGAAAAAATTATGTTTTCTACATTTTCCTTCTCCAGACTCAGACCTCTCAGGCCACACATGTGCATTCTTCTTTGAAAGCACCAATTAGCTATGCCCTTCTGGAAAGCTTCCAGTCTTTCCTGAGCCAATCAGATTCCCAAGTGTTTCAGAGCAGGAGCTCTTCAAGTAAATATATAAACTCTGTTTCTTGCAAACCTCCATTACCAAGGGGAGGCATACCTAAGCCTTTAGTGTCTTCAAAAGCGCTCCAAAAACGAATGAAATAAAAGGGCCTAAAACCCATCTATTTAACATATCATTAACAGATCGAGAAAAAATGAGGTGTCAATGAAGAGCTAGAGTAATATTTTCTTAAAAATTCATAATTTTCTGTTGATGTGAATTCTTCAAGCTGTCACCTATGCTTCACATCTGTCTCACAGATGAAGAGACAACAAGCTGTCGCTTCAGAACACACTTTGGGAGTGTTTTATATATGCCTAAACTCTAGAGCAGCTCTGAATACTATTTACATTGTGGTCAGCTAATTCTTTGCTGTGAGGGGCTGTCCAGTGCATAGCAGGATGTCCAGAAGCATCACTAAACTCTACTCACACTGCATGTCAGTTCGCCTCCCTTTCAATTTTTACCACCAAAAGTGTTGTGAAGCGTTAGTTCGGACCAATGAGATCAGAATATCCAGGGATGGAGATCCACAGATAATTCCAGCATGACTAAGGCAGTTGTGTGAGCCTCAGACTTCTCATCTGTGAAATGGGAAGATAAGGACATACATTTCACAGACTTATTCTAGAGATGAAATGAAATAATATGTGTGAAAATATTTTATGGATTTTGTCAAACATAATGGGACATTTCTCCCATCTCCTCTGAAATAATAATGCAGAGTGGTCAAAACTTGCTCATGTCCTATTTTTGTATGATCTGTGAGCTAAAAGTGGCTTGTAAATTTTTTAGAAGTTGAACAAAAGTCAGAAGAATACTTTGTGAGTCATGAAAATTATATGCAATTCAGATTTCAGTAACCATAAACAAATTTTTGTTGCAACTTAGGCACGCCTATTTATTTAGAGTCTATGACTACTATTGCATTATACATTGAGTAGCTGTGACAGAGACGCCCACAGCCCACAAAATTTGAAATATTTAATATCTGGCCCTTCACATAAAAGTGTGATGACTCCTGCGCTAACTCAAAGACACTTACGCTGCACTTTCTGGAGCACTGGAAGGGAGGAAATGCAAAGAAAAGGTATCCTAACCCATTCAGAGGCAACATATAACTTCTTCCTCTAAATTTAATTTCCCTTTAAAAAAAACTCCTGGTGGCCCAGGGGTTAAGTCTCAACACTGAAGCTATCAGCAGCAACTAGGGCCTGAGTTCCATCCCCCACCCAGAGAGGTGACCCACATGGCGCTGCAGACCTCTCCTGTCCTGCCCTCTGCCCCCCTCAGCAGTCTATTTTAGTGGATCTTCCTGTTTGGCCCCCAACTCTGTCTCTGGTGAGTCCTCTTCCACCCCCTGCATTTCTGGTCTGTATCCCAGTTCTTGTATGCATAAATAAGTAAATCTTTTTAAAAAATAAATAAGCAAACCTTTAAAATAAATAAATACATTTATCTATAGCCATATGATTTGCAAGACCTTTTTGACCCCTTATCTTAGAAATTAATATGCCTCTTATTTGATCGTGTTTGCTGGAATTCTGTTTTCCTGGAGGTCATTGAACTCTCCCCTTTACGTGTTCTATTTTAGATACTACAAGACCACATCCTGGGGAAAGAGTCTATTAATAATTGATTTCCTAAACCCATCTCAGTGTTCGTGCTCTGAAAAGTTAGCTCCGTTATACTGGAGTACAGGCTGGGTAGAAAGGCTGCATGGGGCTGATTAAGACAACTGCTTCTACAGACTAACATTGTCACAAATGCAATGATAGAATGTCTCGAAGTTGTTTCAAAATAATGGGGGAGGATGGGTGATAATATAGCTGAAACATCAGTGACTATGCACCAATAATTGTTAAAATCGAGCAATAAGCATAAGCATGACCACGACATTATTCCAACTGTATCTGAAAATATTCGAGAATATCAATAAAGTTTTTCTAATTAAAAAGAAAATCTGCTTCAAGTGTCAGATGAGGCTGCAAATCCTTTCAAACAATAAGGAAATATTCTCAATTTTTCTCATAAGCAGCATTTCTAATGTTTTAATGTTGGAACTACCCAAGAAAAAAAATTCTCCCAAAATTCTTTACCCCTAGTTCTTAGCAAAGTGTTTATCATGTGTAGGTACAAAATACGTGTTTATGAACTAGTGGGCAAACCTAGATCATTTGCAATGCAAGATTCTTAAGAGCAGTAATGGACCCTCCCTGGTGGTGCAGCAGGTTAAAGCACAGCACTAAGAAGCTAAAGCCACTTTAGCATGAGTTCGATCCCTGCAGAGGTGACCCACCTGACGTGGCAGACCTCTCCTTACCCGCCCACTGCTCCCCTCAGCAGTGTACTTTGTCATCTGCCTGTCCTGCTCCCCACTCTGTCTCTGGTGAATCCTCTCACTGCCCCTGCACCTCTGGCCTGTACCCCACTTCTGTATGCATAAATAAATAAATCTTTTTTTAAAAAAAAAAGAGCAGTAACAACTGTGATTGAGGCAATATGTAATAATTATTTAGGATTTATCATATGCCAGCTGCTATACAAATTCTGGGACCTTCACTACAACCAAAGCTCCTCACTATGAGCTCTTTAAGTGCATGGATTCCTGTTTTATTCACTGGTATGTCTCTAGTACTTAAAACATAACTGACTGAATAAATATGTGTTGAATAAGTGAATCTAAAGTAGATGCCATTATTATACCCTTTTTGCAAATGGAGAATCTGAGGCTTAAAAATGTTAAATGACTTGCCCAGCTAGTTAATGATGGAATTGGATTCAAATCCACATAGTTGAACTCAAAAACCTCTCTCAACAGTTACCTATACTGAAACTAAGTCATATTTTAGTCTTACATATTATTATAACTGTGCAAAACAGTGGCTGCCAAATGCTCTCAAAACACAATCTACAATGGAGATATTTTGATAACTACTAAAACTCAATGACTTTAAACATAGAGTATTGCTTGGAACAGGAATAGAAGGGAATTTAACATAAAAATGAGCCTTTCCCAAACACCTCCATGAAAGGTCATTGGAAAATCATTCCCCTTCAAATTAGGGTCAAGGCAAGGATCACCTTGTCAAGGAGAACTTATCACAATTATTTATCAAAAAAATAAAAAATAAAAAAAACGGGAGGCTGGGGGTCATAGTCAAAGCAATAGACAGGAAACTCATGAATATCTGCTAGAATTGGAAAGGAAGGGACAATATCATCGTTAAGGAGGGTCAAAACGGAGGGAGATGTGAACACAAGGCAATGTCATGCTGTGCAGGTGGTTCTGAAGATGGAAGAAGGGACGCCAGTCAAGGAATGAAGGAATGCAATTCTGGAAGGTGGAAAAAGCAAGGAAATAGATTTTCCCCTTCAACTTCATGGGGAGGCAGGGAGGCCTGCCAAAACTTAACTTTTGGCCCAGTACAAGCGACTTGGGAGCCCTGATGTTCTGACTCCAGTGCATAGCAATTTGGTACAGCAGCGCTCCAGGAAAGGAGTGTGGCACAGTGATCGGCATTTTTGTCACCACCATGTTCCATTTTATGAAAATGCCAGTTACACTTAATATCTTTGATGGCACAGTGAAAACTAGTAATAAATATTGACCTTTGAGTTCATGTTGTTTGAATTTCATATACCAAAATGTGGGGTGTGCTTACACTTCCACTGTATTGTGAAGTCTAATTGCCTCAAAAATACTTTTGCAATTTAAAAGCAACATTTACAAATATTGAAACATTATGTTGTACACCTGAAACTAATACAGTGTTATATGTAATTATATCTCAATAAAAAACAAAAGCACCTTGATTCATAAAACACCATTTTTACTTAAAACAATTACTGGCAAACTTTGGTTATTCAAACTTGTGTTCTTAACAGATGCTTTCTCTAAAATTAACAAAGGGAAACTGTCACTTCACGGAAACAACTGACAGCATTTTTGGCCAATTCTAAAATGCAAGTTTTTTCAAGTAAAAATTGACATTTAGAAAACTATTGTACCTGGTGGCTGAAGCCCCCTGGAGGGGGCTGCTGGTGAAAATAGATAGCCCCAGGGAAAACATTAAAAATCGGGGTAGGTGGCCCTCCCTGGTGGCGCAGCGGGTAAAAGCACAGCACTGAGAAGCTAAAGCCACTTCTGCCTGAGTTCGATTCCCACCTGCCCCGGAGGAGACCACATGGCGTGGCGGACCTCTCCTGACCCGCCCGCTGCTCCCCTCAGCAGTGTACTTCGTCGATCTGCCTGTTCTGCGCCCCACTCTGTCTCTGGTCTCTGGTGAAGCCTCTCGCCGCCCCTGAGCCTCTGGCCTGTACCCCAGGAATATCTTAAAAAAAAAAATAGGGGTAGGTAGAGCGATATAAGTGATATAAGTGACTGTGATTCGCCATTTCAGGATTTAGTTTCCACATCTTCAACATTTGGGGCCAGCAGATTTGGGCCTCCACCATGCCATTCTTTCAGTAGGCTGTTAAGAGCCTGGCAGAGAAGGTGAAGACCCAGAGCCAGGCACTTTACTGAGTTGTGTGAGTGTGGCTGTCATTCAACTGCTGTAGCTATTGTTTTGAGAGGAGAAGTTCAGAGCTTTGCAAGTAGCAGAACAACTGAAATTGTTACCGGTTTTGCTGCTGCTACAGCCTGATGAAATAGGTGAAGACCTGGAACCAGGTGTCTTACTGACATGTGTGAGTGTGGCCTTTTGTTGAGTCATTTGACAGCTGAAGCTGCTGTTTTGAGTGTCACCTGCTGGAGCTTTGCTGGGACATCTCAGCAGCTGATGGAGCATCTCCCGTTCTGTCTCCTGTTGTCTTCACAAAGTTGGAACCTGTCCTATAGTCTGGCTGCCCCATGTCAACAGTGGCAAGGAGACATCCTCTTAAACACATGGCTTATTGTTTGGGAAAGGAGTTTCGAGTCCTCAGTGGCTGGAAGATGCCATTTTAGCTGACTTTGTGCAGGACAGAGAAACACTGGACACAGATTTGGGTGAGGTAAAGGCCATTGTGGGCTTCAGCAACTGTTTGTTTTTCCCTGCTTTGTTAAATAAATCCCTTTATCATTGTTTCCTGAGCCTGAGTATTCTTTCAATTGTGCACAGGGGTGAAGAACTCAGACAGTGATGGATAAACCATTTGGGCAGTATCTTTAGCCACTTTCGTGCCCCTTGCTGCCTGGTATCAGTATCTGCCACTATGAACATGACAGCTTTTCAAAACTAATGTTTAATGCTTTAAAAAGTATGGTCCTCTATCATTGTGTGCACAGAAAGGTGCACAAATTGAGGTCTATTACACTGATTTCAAAAATAGAAACAAAAGTGGTTATTAGTTTGTTCTCCACCACCAGGATTTAAGTGTTATTTACTTACCACATGTTTTACCCAAAGGAAAAAATGTATTTGCTTTTCTCACCCTACCCAAATACAATCACTCAAAAGGGTTTGCTAACATTCTTGGTTTTGTGCTTACTCTGCTCAGTTTAAAACTGTAAATCATGTGCTTTTGTTGGACAGACCTGTGGTTCAGTCTTTCTGTGGTTTCCTTACCTCTAAGTCTTCACACCTAATTACCAGCTATCTTGTGGCATCCTAAATGGATAGGCTTCATCTTTCTGCTGCTCCGTCTTAACACGGTCTTTAAAAAAAGCACTTCTGGCCCTCCCTGGTGGCGCAGCGGGTTAAAGCACTGCACTGAGAAGCTAAAGCCACTTCCGCATGAGTTCGATTCCCGCCTGCCCCGGAGGAGACCACATGGCGTGGCAGACCTCTCCTGACCGGCTCGCTGCTCCCCTCAGCAGTGTACTTCGTTGATCTGCCTGTTCTGCTCCCCACTCTGTCTCTGGTGAAGCCTCTCACCGCCCCTGAGCCTCTGGCCTGTACCCCAGTTCTGTATGTACAAATAAATAAATCTTTAAAAAAAAAAAAAAAGGCACTTCTAGGTATGCACCCAAAAGAACTGAAAATAGGTATTCAGATAAGTACATGAACATGAATGTTCATAACAGCATTTGTCACAATAGGGTAAAGGTTAAAAGAGCCCAAATGTCCCAAACTTAGTAAGAATCTGTAGGAATGGCCACTAAAGATGCTCAGAGATGATCATTTGTTGCCAAGGAAATGCAAGTCAAAACCACAGACTCTGTGGCCAAAGCCTGTCAGTTATGTTGAAAAATAAGTCAATGTTGTTCCCACAGAGGCAAGTCACCTGGCAGTGGGCAGAGATACACACTCCTCGTGCAGGAAAGGTGGAGAGTAAATGACTGAACAATAATGTCTACCCCATTACATCTATATCTAATTTCTATTACCTTTAATTATAGAAAAGAGTGAACTAAGTAATTAATTGTCTTGGCACAAGAACACAATGTGCCTTGCTGCCTTCGGTGACTGAAACCACTCTTTGGAAATTGGCCAAGGTCACAGATAAAACTAGATAGGGAAACATCTAAATTTTGATAAAAAGGGGGAAACTGACGCCTGCACGACTTGTTAAATGCCATGCCATCACATTTTCAACAAGCCTGCCGGTTAGCTGACTCAAGGTTTGTAAGTTTGACTACGTACAACTGATTAGGGTCTAGACAGCTTTATTCTTCTAAAGTTAGAGGTTAATTGCAGGAAACAATGTCATTTGCTTTTTTGGAGGGTAGCTGGTTCAGTCAGTAAACCCTCAGAATTTCAGTTTATTGCACAATAAAGCACTGGTAGTCAATTTTGAATCACTTAGTCATCTCATTTTGGCATTCTTCTCTCCATTGACTAGATGTTTTCCCATGTTTCAAATGCTCTATGAGCAAACATTCTTGTGTGCCGGATTCTTTCATTAATTGGTTGAATAATACCTGACATGTACTAACAAATTACTGTGAGACTTGTGCTTTCATAGACATCACTTATTTGAAGCAATTGTTCCCTGAATCCCTCTTTCCCCAACCTCCCACACACCTGTGCTGTGGTCGAGCAGCACCTGCATTTTCCCTGTCAGAGCACGATTCACACGGCATAGGAATTGCTTATTGATTTATCTCCTTCCCTCCCCAGACTGCGAGCACCTTGAGAGGGATCTCTCTTTGCTGTGGATCCTCCAGGAAAAGTAGATTCTCCTATATCATATACAATCAATCAACATTTGTAGAATAAATGATTATTCTGTAATTGTTGCAAGCTGATGGCACATAACTAAAATGAGTAAATGGAGCAAGAAAACCTAGTTTCTAGAATTCAGGATAAACCATCGCAAAAGACAGAATAATCACGGTGGGGGGCAATGGAGGGGAAAATAGAGCTACTCCTCACTTTCAGAACACCAATATATGAGATTCAGATTAGGGTATAAGACAGAATATTCATTTTCCTAAAGGCTCTCTACTTCATGAGATACTTTACTAGAATTCCCTGGAACAAAAGGTTCTCCTTCTATGTTTAAGTACCACTTATTAACTATCTGACTGGATTAGATTTAGAATCTGTTGACAAATGCAGATTAGAAGTGAGAGTGTGATCAAAGAGAAAATGATTTGATTATGCATGTGTGCACTCTCGAGCTCTTTACAGTAATGTATTTATTGTACAAAGTGAACCAGGAGTACCCAGAATAGCAGAGATGTTTAACTTACAGGCTAATAGCTCTCTGACCTTTAACTGCCTTTGGATTAAAATTTTTAACAGGGTGGAACAAGCGATGTATCAATGCTTCTGTTTTCCATCCAGATGGGGGATGGCAGGGGGGGCTTGGTGGTGGGTGAGTGCAGATATGGAAGAGCAGAAATGTAACTCCCAACAATTAAAAACTAAACAAAAAATAAAAAGTAATGCTTGCCATCTTACTTTACTTTCTCTTGGAACCCCCCAAAAAAACATAGTGTTTCCCCTCCTTCCTCAAAAGAGGACCTATTGTTAATAACACTAACAGGGGGCTTCCCCTGGTGGGGCAGCGGTTAAAGCACGGTATTATGAAGCTCTCTGAAGCCACTGCAGCACGAGTTCGATCCCCAGCCAGGGAGGTGACCCACATGGCACAACAGACCTCTCCTGACCTGCCCGCTGCTCCCCTCAGCAGTGTACCTCTTAGAACTGCCTGTTCTGCTACCAACTCTGTCTCTGGGAAGCCTCTCACTGCCCCTGCACCTCTGGCTTATACCCCAGTTCTGTGTGAATAAATAAATAAATCTTAAAAATATGTAATGCTAACAGGTACCCAGACTCCATGAGTCAGGATTTTAATAGAATGAGTCACCTGCCATGTTAGTTTTAGTATGTGTCTCAGCTAAGATATTGTGTTCTCCAAATGTAATCGGCAGGTAAATGGAAGTTTTGTTAACTGAACTATGGTTTTAAAATATCCTAAGGATGGGCCCTCCCTGGTGGCGCAGCGGGTTAAAGCGCAGCACTGAGAATCTGAAGCCACTTCCGCATGAGTTCGATCCCCGCCTGCCGCCTGCCCCGGAGGAGACCACATGGCGAGCCAGACCTCTCCTGGCCCGCCCGCTGCTCCCCTCAGCAGTGTACTTCGTCGATCTGCCTGTTCTGCTCCCCACTCTGTCTCTGGTGAAGCCTCTCACCGCCCCTGAGCCTCTGACCTGTACCCCAGTTCTGTATGCACAAATAAATAAATCTTTAAAAAAAAAAAATATCCTAAGGATGCTTTCTGACAAAACATAAAAGAAAAATCACTTATTTCATACTTCAGCAATTTTAATGCTTCACTAATGCAGAGGAGGCAGCTTGGGCATGTACTTCTTACCTTCAGAAAGTGCTTTGGACCAGTAGGCAGAGTTAGGATTTCCCTGGACGTGTCCCACAGGGGGCAGTGAGATGTGTCCTCTGAAACATTCCTAATGACTTCATCTTTCAACCTACTAGCTCTAAAATGATTGGGAGTAAGATTACGTGAAAGGTCTGTCTAGTTGATAGCTTCTATTACCCAGAATGTTCTTTTTTCAAAGGTTACCCTATACCTGTTCTAGGACATTACACATCTACATTTTATATCTGCCAACGAAATGAAACAATTGAAGAGACCCTGGGGAAATCTGCCATGTAAATTTCCTCAATAAGTATTTTACTATTAAAGAAAAATATGCTTGAAAAAAAAAACTGAACTCTAAAATTTTGGAAAGTTTCTCTAAACTTCTCTAAATCATCTATCTCATGTTTTGGAGATGAGTGATCTATAAAATACGACCAAGTGAACGATTGCAGGTATCAAACAAATATAAAGTGCAACATATTCCTCTGACAATGAAACTGGAGCAAACCACCAAATGCAAAACCCAGAAGCTTAACTTCACAGATCAGTCCAAGGTTAAACCATCAAGTAGGCCAGGTCATTTGGGCGCATTTAAAGCACTCTGTGAGGTGCCAACTGTGGCACTCTTCCAGAATCAACCATACCCTTTCCCTGCTTTTGTCTAGCCTAAACCTCTCCATGCTTTCCTAGGAAACTTGGGAGCATGGATGGCCTATCATTAGGAGTCATTTGTGTGTCAGGACTGACATACACAATGCCAACAACACACACAATGCCTTAATTTAACCAATATGCACTTTTCCAGAAGTACCTATAAAGAGCTTAAATTCTGAGAAGTTCATACACCACAGCCAGCCAGTAAAGGAGAGATTTCGGAATCAGAGCTTTTCACTGTCCACTCAAATGATGCCTGCAGACAACTATCTACCTCATTTATGTGCATCCATGCATAACTGAGCTAGAACCAACACCCTTTGGAGAGTTAATTTCCCAGGGATATCAACAATATCCTCTGATTTAAAAAAAAATGAAGCTCTATATAAATGTGTCAAGCACCACTGTAAAAATAATTTCATTTTATCCTTAGGATAACTTTGGGAAAATTGTCATTATTAGCCCTATTTTACCAAACAGGAAACTAAAGGGCAAGGAAGGAAGATGGAAGAAGAGATGGGACAGATAGTAAACAAATACAAAGCAGGTTGAAACCCAACCACAACAATAGTGACAGTAAATGTGTGATCTGGATACCTCTATCAAAAGGCAGAGATTGACCAATTGGGTTAAAAAGCAAGAAGGCCATGTTCGATATAAAGGGAAAGGATGGAAAAACATATCTTGCAAACACAACGGCTGAGGAGCCTACAGTCACATTAAAATAGATTTTAGAACAAAGAGTATTACCGGGGTAAAGAAGGATGTTTCATTTTTTTTTTAAGATGTATTTACTTATGCATACAAGAAGAAGAGTAAAGGCCAGAGGTGCAGGGGTAAGAGGATTTACTAGAGACAGAGTGGGGAGCACAACAGGTGGGTCCACAGAAATACACTGCTGAGGGGAGCAGAGGGTGAGACAGGAGAGTCTGCTGTGCTGTGCGGGTCAGCTCCCTGGGCGGGGCCAGTGACACAGGGGTTGAAGGGCAGCATTATGAAGCTGTCCACTGCTACTACACACAAGAAGAGTATTTCATTTCGACAAAGGGGTCAATTCACCAAGAACACATAATCCTAAATGTGTATGTATTTAATCACAAAGTATCAAAATACATATTGCAAAAATAAAATTGAAAGAAAAAATAAGACACATACATCCACAATTAAATTTGCAAAATTTAGGCCCTCCCTGGTGGCTCAGCGGGTTAAAGCCCAGCACTGAGAAGCTAAAGCCGCTTCCGCATAAGTTCGATCATTGGCCAGAGCACGGCACAGCAGACCTCTCCTGACCTGCTCCCTGCTCCCCTCAGCAGTGTACTTCGTTGATCTGCCTGTTCTGCTCCCCGCTCTGTCTCTAGTGAAGCCTCTCACTTCACTGCCCCTTCACCTCTGGCCTGTACCCCAACTCTGTATGCATAAATATTTTTTAAAATTTGCAAAATTCAGTATATATCTCTCAGTAACTGACAGGTCAAGCAGACAGAAAATCAGCAAGATATTGGAAGTGAAGATTTGAAACACCACTAACTAACTTGACTTATTGGTATTGATGGACCACTCCATCCAACAAGAACAAAATACACATTTTTTTTTTTAGAATACACATTATTTTAAAGTCTGCATGGATTATTCACCATGGTAGATCAACTGCTAGCCCAAAAAACAAATTTAAAAGAAGTTAAATAATTCAGAGTATGTTCTTTCACCACAACAAATCTAAAATTGATATAAGTAACAAAAGGAAATCTGGAAAATCTACAATCACCCTGGAAATTAAAGCAATACACGTGTTAACATGAGTCCAAGAATAAACCACAAGGGAAGTTGGAAAGTACTTTGAGCTGAGTGAAAATGTAAATGCCACACATCAAATTTGCAGTGTGCAGCTGGACTAGTGGTCAGAGGGAGAGTTAAAACATTGATGACACTTACACAAGCATCCACTGACCACCATCAGGATAGTCGGCAAGTAGAAATTAGGCATGCAGGAAAACACCAGCCTGAACACAACTCCAACCCCAGAAAAGTGAACCACTGCAGACACAGGTAAAGAAGCCACAAGGGGTGTCAAAGGCAGCCCTAAACTCTAAACTGTTTGCCATGGTAGTGAATGGTTTGTAAGGCTAGTAAGAGATTAAATCCAGGAAGGTTATTGAAGGCAGGCTGGAGAAGGACAGAACTAAGAGTAAATGAGAAAAGCATGGGCTGACAAATCGGATAAACTCTGATCTCAGAACAGAGGTTATTGCTTGTTTTTAAAATATTCTTGCTAAACGTGGGTTGTCCCTGAGATCTAATATACTTATCACCTTCAGAAATCAACCTTTGGATGGGTTCTGTTATCTAATTCAGGGAAGAATACAAGGGATGCTGGATCTGTAGACTGGTTAAACTCTGGTTAAATTCTCAAATATAGTCCTTATATCAGAATCACCCAAAGAACTGTTTTTTTTTTGTTCTTTTTTAAAGATTTTTGTTGTTGTTTGTTTACAACTGGGGTGTAGGCCAGAGGAGCAGGGTGTGAGAGGATTCACCAGAGACAGAGTGGGGCAGGCAATTTACTGAAATATACTCCTGAAGGGAGCAGTAGGTGAGACAGGAAAGGTCTACTGTGCCATATGTGGGTCAGCTCCCTGTCCCCAAAGGAATGCAGGCTGTCAAGGTGACAGTACTGAAATTTAACCCCTAGGCCACCCAGGAGGTCCCCCAAGGGACCTGTGTAATAACACTCTAGGCCAGAACTCCCTGTTGGTGCAAGGGATTAAGTCTTAGCACTTTGAATCTATTGGCAGCCCTGCAGTGCAAGTTCGATCCCTGCCCCAGAGGTGACCCACATGGCACAGCAGACCTCTCCTAGCTCACCTGCTGCTCCCCTCAGCTGTGTATCTCAGTGGATCTACCTGTTCTGAAACCCACTTATGGCCTGCATTCCAGTTCTTGTATGCATCAATAAATCTTTAAAAATGAAAACATTCTAGGCCCTTGCCACAAAGGCAATCTGATTCAATTTATTGGGACAAGGGGATCTACAGTTTCTAAATTACTTTGATTCTCATGAATTCCAGTTATTAAACTACAAGTATAAATATTACCACTAATAACAGTTGCTAATAGTTACTGAGTACTTCCCATCTACTACAACATCATAATGTGTCCTGCATGTATTTTCAGATTTAGTTCATTAGCAAAAGGGTTATTTGCAAAGACAAAGTGAAGAAGGGTGTGTGGAGCTCATCCCCACTCAGGGGAAATGGAAAAGAAAAGTCATCTTGACAAAGGCAGTAATTTTTCAATTACCTATAGACATGAAAAATTAAATGAACACTGATTGAGGCAATAAAAGGATTGGTGATGTCAGAGGTAGTCATGGAAGAGGTTCCATGGAACACTATCAGCAGAAGCATTTGCCTCTCAATAGGATCCAATCCGGAGCTAGTATGATAACAGTTGTCTTCAAGGATTCTGCAGTACACTGGAAGGGATCTGAATTCCAATATCAACATTATCAATCCTCCAATGCCAATTAACAGTTAAACCAGACCATGAAGATCTATTATGCCCTCTAATTTGGCATAGAAATAGTTTGTCTTTCTGAAGTTCCAAATATTTCACAAAGTCTTTCCAGTTTAATCTATTGAGAATAAGGTATCTTTTGCCCCTCTCCACCCCCCACTGTCAAAAAAATTTTTTAAAAGACTTCCCAAATCATGCAGAGTCTGAATCATTCTTACCCTGAGGACTAACCATCATCTTAAAATGTAACTGAGCCCTAGAAGCACAAATACCTTATTGATTTTACATTTCATCTTTTGATTATAAGCATGATCTTTTATCTGCATTATTGACATCTTGGATCAATTCTCCCAGGAAACACACCAAAAGGTGCCTACATAGTAGTATGTAGCAGTGGAATATCCAGTTAATATTCACAAATACTCTTTGAGTATGATAAGTAACCCTAGCAGATAAGGATGCTACACTGCAGAAAGTTAGGATCATGTGACCTATTGTGGTAATCAATTTGCAATGTGTGTATCAAATTTTCATGTTGTATACCTTATACAGCATGCTATGTGTTAATTATATCTCAATCCAGTTGAAAATAAATTAAGATGATGAAGTCCTTGAATATAGGTCACTATCACCATCCTGGTTGAAACTTTGTGAGAACAAAGTTATTAGTACCTCTTTATCAGTGCACTACTCACCTATGAAAGCAGAGGTCAGCCTAAGCTACAAGTTATGTGCCAACATTCTTGCTCCTATCCGTGAATTAAGGCTACTTCATGGCTGGTAATGATGCATTTCTTATTGTTTGAGCCTTTGTTCGATCAAAAAAACCTTTCCTTTCCTTCTTCCTCCACTAAACACCTCCATTTAGCAACACATCAAAGGAACCAAGCTTTCAGTCTGACCATTGTAGAAATGATCGGTAAATCTAAAATGGTATCTAAGAATCAGAAACAAAAGAATTATTCTTGCATTAAAATATACCTTCTCAGGTTGCCAGTCTCTTTATTCACTATTTACCATATCCCTTCTAATGCTATTCTTATCATGTCAATTGATGCCTATAAATACAAAACCTGTTTTCAATTAGCATGAATTAGTCATCTTTGAAGCAGCAAATCTTTTTTTTTTTAAGATTTATTTATTTGTGATATAGAACTGGGGTACAGACCAGAAGCTCAGGGGAGGCGAGAGGCTTCACCAGAGACAGAGTGGGGAGCAGAACAGACAGATCGACGAAGTACACTGCTGAGGGAAGCAGAGGGCGGGTCAGGAGAGGTCTGCCACGCCATGTGGTCACCTCCGGGGCAGGCGGGAATCGAACTCATGCGGAAGTGGCTTTAGTTTCTCAGTGCTGCGCTTTAACCCGCTGCGCCACCAGGAAGGGCCTGAAGCAGCAAATCTTTTTATTCTCCACTCTGAACTCAATAAAATCTCTTTTGGTTCTGATACCTCTAGAAATGCTACCAAAGTTTTAAAAGTCAAACATTTAAACTATGTTTCTGTTAAGTAGAATTAATATTTGAAGTGGCTGTATACACCTCATCCTAAGAGGCAGCCTTGGAGAAGGGTACCCAAGAGGCACCCATAAAAATGAAAACAAAATCAAAGGCTAGGAACAGCGTTAAACTAATGAGATCTTTGATACCTGTATCATGGGAACTACAAAAAAATGGCAGCATGAGTTTTCTGACCTTTAAAAAGTAAGCCAACTGAGGATGTGGAGAAAAAGGAACTCTGTTGCACTGCTGGTGGGAATGCAAACTAGTACAACCACTATGGAAAACTGCTTGGAGGTTCCTCAAATTGCTAAACATGGAGCTTCCACATGACCCAGCAATCCCACTCCTAGGTATCTACCCAAAAGACACAAAACCACTGATTCAAAGATACCTGCACCCCCATGTTTATTGCTGCTTTGTTTACAATTGGAAAGACATGGAAACATCCCAAATGCCCAAAAATGGATGACTGGATTAAAAAGATGTGGTACATATACACAATGGAAGTTACTTAGCAACCAACCAAAAAAATAAATAAACACATGCCTTTTGCAGCAACATGGATGGAGCTGGGAAAAGATCATGCTTAGTGAACTAAGCCAGAAAGAAAAGGAACAGAAAGAAAAGGAAAGATACTGGATGGTTTCACTCATAGCAGGAATATAACAGACCGGGGGAGAAAATAATGAACAGCTATATACCAGAGACATTTTATGGGGGTGGAGTGGGGAATGGGATCAAAAACAGTGGGGGCAGGGAAATGCCCTGGACTACGGTGATGGCACACAGGTGAGTTGGTGATGGGAAGCCCAAGGAGATTGCAACTGAGATAGAAAAATGCACAAAATGATGTAAAAATGAACTATTACATTATTTTTTTAAGTAAGCCAACTATACTCTTTTTAAGAAATCTGTCACAAATACTCAAAAATGTTTTCACCTGGATGATTGGGTCAGCATTTTTGGTGTTTCTGTAGAAATATCCTTAACAAAACAAGGTATTGGCCACCAACTAACATTCAAGGCCATTACAAGATAAATCCCTCTGTGTTATTTACTGAAAAGATGGGACTCCTTTGTGAGAATGCAGATGTCTCCCTCAGGTTTCACTGTTAGGAAATGTTCTTTACCACAACTGGCTTTGACAGATACTTTAATTCCTATACCTGACCTTCTTACCTTCTCTGTGTAGCCTGTCAGATGTCTCAGAGCTGATTCATGGCCCAGATGTACATATGCGGGAGTATTGATCTTATTTGGTGTATTAATTATACCCCTAAATCAATTTTTTCAATTATTTAAAAATATTGTGTCATATGGTTTCAAAAACCTTTCTTGGTGGAATCAAGATGATTACATAAATGGTTGGGAATAAGAAAGGCTACTAGGATTTCCACTCATCCTGGACAAAAATGCTTCTATGAAATAGAAAATGGCCTGTACCATGGACCAGTAACTTCTCCACAATAACATCAAATCACCTGCACATTTGAGAAAGGTAGATGCCATGTACTACTTAATGCTTAAGACAGGGCAGGTGGATGGACAACTATTTCCCAACTTCTCACAAGCTTGAAAGAAGAGTTCATGGTTAGAAAGGTTTGAAGTATAACACAGAACAACACACTTGTCATCTACCTTTCTTGAGAATTGAATGAATGCTAGTCTGAAAAAAAATGCAAAACGCAGCCTTGTATTCAATTTCTGGCAAGTCTGCAAAAAAGTATGACTTACCACTAGAGCTCAGAGCCTAGATCCTGAGAAATCCTGTACAACCATGATTTTCACAGACATTTCAATGATGGGTGAGGGAATCAGGAATAGTTCCTGGCCATATTCCTGGGCAGTAACATTCATAACTATCCCAAAATATTATGCTTCAAGCCTTTTCATTCCTCAATGTGTCTAAAGCAGAAAGTCCTACCTCACCCAACCTCATTAACTGGCTTTACAGGGACCTCCCTTCAACCTAAATTAATTACGCCTTTACCTCTGTCGACTAGAATGAAGTTCCATGAGCAAAGGAACTTCATTTTGCTCATGACCCTCTGGCACGAGATGCTCAAATGTTTTGAACACATCTTCTAGCAAGCTTCTTGTAGCTTTAAAGCAACCAGTTTTGCTCATTTATTTACCTATTTATTATCTATGCTTGTTTTCATACTACATGCAGAGCTGAAGAATTGCAACAGGGCCTATGTAGCCCAAAAAGCCTAAGCCTCAAATATGTGCTACCATGCCCTCTATACGTAAGTTTGTTGACCTCCAATAGCACATTTAGCCTGTATTTTCAAGTTAGATAAGAAGCACTTTAAATAAAGGAGGTTGTCCACTTCTTTGTATCTAACAGAGTAAGTAGATGCTTATTTTTAAAATTATCACTACACCGATGCAGACTTCCTGCTTCTAACAAATTCTATTTGCACAGTTCAAAATTAAAAATTAGAAATTTCCGTCTTCAATGCATTTGTAGCAAAGTCCCAAAGATCACCTGTGCTCAATAAACTGGGATATAGGGAGAAGAGGTACTGATGCTAAGCAGAGTAGCAGACTGCCTAGTTCAAACTCATAGTCACACACTCTTCAAAATGTGAATGCAAAGAACAGCTGAAAAGTTCTTTCCTCGTGTTTCAGCCATGATTTTGAAGTGAACTAGTTATTTTCTCAATGTCAAAAATCATTTTTATACCAGGCATGTTTATGGGTGCTCAGCCCATCGGTGAATAGGTCACTCTCCCGTAATTATTGTGCTCATCAACTTTCACAAATCAGCTTCCCAAAGAAGGCCACCCAGATTTATATTCCTTTACCAATTCTAATATGCCCAGCATTTCTCGATTCTTATAAAAAAACGGATTGCCCGGCTCTCCCTGGTGGCACAACGGGTTAAAGCACAGCATTATGAAGCTCTCAGAAGCCACTGCAGCACTAATTCGACCACCCCCACCACCCCACACCCCCACCAGAGAGCTGACCCACATGGCGCGGCAGACCTCTCCTGACCTGCCTGCTGCTCTCCTCAGCAGTGTACTTCGTCGATCTGCCTGTTCTGCTCCCCACTGTGTCTCTGGTGAAGCCTCTCACCACCCCTGAGCCTCTGGCCTGTACCCCAGTTCTGTATAAACAAATAATAACTCTTTAAAAAAATAAAAAAGGAAGAACAGTAGCATCATATGCCCAGACTTC
>NW_004567120.1:25772660-25839899 GCF_000260355.1 Condylura cristata
GATCTGCCTGTTCTGCTCCCCACTGTGTCTCTGGTGAAGCCTCTCACCACCCCTGAGCCTCTGGCCTGTACCCCAGTTCTGTATGCACAAATAAATATCTTTTTAAAATGTGTATATATATATACATATATATATATTATCCTGGGCCCTCCCTGGTGGCGCAACGGGTTAGGACACAGCATTGCAAGCTAGCTGCAGCTGCTTCAATGTGAGTTCGATCTCCAGCCCCAGAAGTGATCCACCTGGCAAGTGATCCTCTCCTGGCCAGCCCGCCCCCTGCTCCCCTCAGCAGTGTACTTTGTCAATCTGCCTGTTGTGCTCCCTCCTGTCTCTGGTGAATCCTCTCACCCACCAGACCTCCCGCCTATACCCCAATTCTGTAAGCATAAATAACTCTTTTTAAAAAGGATTAACTTTATCGTCCTTCTCTAAGTGATTCTAATTTACAGTTATTACTGAGGATAAGGAACTGAATAGTAAATGCATAATCCCTAGGCAGGACTTCAGCCCAACTTACTCCAGATACAGAGGTAAGCAAATGGGATTGTTTTTATGTTGATGGACAAGATGTCATTTAATGTAGCCCATGGACTGAGAGCACTGAAAAAAAAAAGTGGGGGGACTAGGTATCTCACTAAATTTCTTTGCTGTTTTGAATAAGCAACAATATACACAATGATATACAATCATTTGATAAAACTATTGTTTATTTAGAAAAAGGGTTACACTGGTAGAATTCAGTAGATAAAAAATTTTTCTTTTAAAAATGTCACTGTGAAACTTTTTCCAGACGAAAGTTCAGCAATACAAAGCTCCTGCAGCTGTAGAATTAAAACACAATTAACTTTTGATTCCCCCCACCCCCATACTGGTCTAACATAATTACAAGAAAAAATGGCAAGGGACAAGTGAGTGCTGGTACCTTTTTCTTGTATAAACAAGTTTTAATGTTGTACACATACTATTATAAAAATGATTCCTAAGCACTGCATAAGACACTGCTCCCACTTTTTTAGTGACTAATATTAAAAACAGGTCAAATAATAAATTAAACTGAGTTTTAAAATGAGGTAAATTCAAAATGTTTCAATAATTGTTTATTTTCAGTTTCAAACAATAAAAAGGAAGCATTTCAGGTTGAAAAAAAAATGAACAATTTAATAAAGAAAAAAAAAAAACTAAACCCAGGCAATATTTAGTTAATCCAAGGTGAAATTCTGTACACTTGTAACCTTATTTGCTCGTTGGAAACTGTGTGCAGCACATTGTGCTAAAAATATGGGACAGTTAACACTTTCAGCCATTTACTGAAAATAAACATGTAGAAATTAAGCAACAAGTTAAATACAGTAATGCACAACTCAACAACTTTTCAGCATGGAGCAATTAAGCAGATAACTGAGTAATTTAAGGAGATGCACATGGGCCCTCTTCATTCATAATTCTTGACAATCTAGTCAGGAAAATAAATTTCTGGTTCACAGCTGAACAATTTCATTCCAAGCTCACCTGAAAGAAACAAAGTGATTATATTGATAGATAAGGGAGGAAAAGGGAGGGGGAAAACAGGGGGAATGAAGAAAGAAAACTAAGGGTGTGAGGAGGGAGAAAGAAAGAGAAAAAGAAAAGGAAGGCAGGAGGGAGAGAAGGAAAGAGGAAAGATGGAAGAAAAAGAGGAAAGAGGAAGGAAGATTTAAGAAAAAGCAAGATCATTGCTGATAACACAGGCTTGAATAGAATCCCAGATAAGGGTGAAATATCTGTGTATTCTCATTGCCCACTCTTAGAAATGATTAAAAATAGTTTTTTTCAAGAAAAAAGAAAACATTGAACATTCTGTACGTGAGAAAGAGAGCAGGTGGAAAAGGAGACAGAAGATGAAATAGAAATAAGCAAAAGTTCCACAGGGGCAAGCAAAAGCTTGCCGAAAGTAAACAGAACACATAGCAATGCAAATTATCAATTTTACATGATCAACAAAAAAGGAAAATGACATCACATTTTTCACAAGGACACAATTTTAATAGTGACTTATATTAAGATGCAACGTCTGCTAAATTATAAAAATTGCTTTAAAAATATATTGACTTAATTACACTCATTTCCTTTCCTTATGTATTGACATTTTTCAAATACTGCATATTGAAATAATTTCAAGACATGATCATTACAACATGTGGCAAATAATTTTATCTGCCTGACATTGTTTCCGTTCAAATTTTAAACTAATGCTTAACGCATTAAACTTTATTGATGAAAATACTACATTCACATATTTCATAAAACCAGAGCTAGAAGGGCCTTAGAAAATAATCACACTTGCATGAAATGCTAACAAATAATTTACATACAGTTTCTATACAGCATTCTGTTCACATAATTTGTAATCTTGATGTTACCAATTATAACTGAGGATACACTAATGTTGAACTTACAATTTTAATACTTAAAAGTTATTGTTCCTGTCCATCTCTAATGAATGGATAAACAAAATGTGGTACACATTCATATAATGGAATATTACTCAGTTAAAAAAAAGAAATGAAGTTCTGATACACGCCACAACATGGATGAATCTTGAAAACACAATGCTAAGTGAAACAAATCAGACACAAAAGATCACATATTCCATGATTCCATTTTCATGAAATGCCCCAAAACAGGTGAATCCATAGAAAATAATTAGGCGAGGAAAGTTAGGAGTGACTGCTAACAGGAGTGAAATTTTCTGGGGGGCGATGGAAATGTTCTGGAATTAGACAGTGGTGACAGTTATACAACATAATAAAAACCACTGTAAAATGGTGAATTTTGTGTTAGTTGATTTTATCTCAACTTTTCGTAGTTGCAAAAAAAGTATCAATGTTTCAGTAAGATCATCATGATGATCTTACTGGCCATCATAATGGCCAATCATGTACACGGCCATCATTATGGCCATCACTACAGTAAGCTATGGGTTCCCAATCATGAAGAATTGATCACGTTAGATTTACTGGGTAATGAAAACTGATGACATATTTAAGGACGTATTAAAGGATAAAACTGCTGTTGCTGTTAAAACATGTAAAGATGATCTTTCTCAGGAATTGAAATCATAATTTTCACAAGAAGCCAAAATTCCTCAAGCAATATAATTATACCCAAATTGTCAAACTTGAAGAAGTTCAAACACAAATACAGCCTATCTACATCATTAAGGAACTGGTTCCAGGAGGTGATTTCCTCTCCTTTCTGAGAAAGAAAGATGAACTAAATAAAACAGTTCATGAAATTTTCATTAGATGCTGCTTCTGGATGGCATATCTCAAGTAAAAATTGTACACACAGGGGCCTTGCTGCAAGAAACTGCCTGGAGGTGAAAATAATGTTCTGAAAATCAGTGACTTTGGAATGTCTCATCAAGAGGATGGTGGTGTATATTCATCTTCTGACTTAAAGCAGATTCCCATTAAATGGACAGCACCAGAAGCTCTTAATTATGGGAGATATCGTTCTGAAAGTGACGCATGGAGCTTTGGCATCCTCCTCTGGGAGACCTTCAGCTTAGGGGTCTGTCCATACCCTGGAATGACAAATCAGCAAGCACAAGAGCAAGTGGAAAGAGGATACTGGATGTCAGTCTCTCAGTAGTGTCCAGAGCATATTTATAAAATAATGCTGAAGTGCTGGATTACAAACTTGAAAACCACCCCAAGTTCAGTGAACCTCAGAAAGCACTAGCCACCATCAAGAAAGTCACAAAGTGAAGAAACAATGCCAAACTTAGTCTTCAGGACTCTATCTTCTGGCAAGGTAATATTTTCTTCTCATTATCAATGAGTTCATACCATATTACCTGGAATATTCTTCTAAATATTTTTTCATTAAGATATGTGCCACCTTAACCATTGTAAATAAGAAAGCATAGGTTCTAAATGCAAGGAATCACACTATTTTTTTTTCACCGCTGGGACTACTGATGTTTCTCAAGGGTTTAGATAATCAGGCTCCATTCAGAGTCCACTTTTCGTCATCCTAGATACCTCTACTCCACTGATGCTACAAATTGCACTAGTAACGCCAAGTTTGCAATTCAGATTCCCACAAAAGATGATCTTCCACTCTCTACTAACACAAGGTTACATTTGCAAACATCACTTTCTATCAGGAATTATCTGGACTTCCTGAGACCGTTCCTTTCCCATTTACTTTTCTATCTTTCCTATCTTTCTTTTTTGTCAGAAATAAGCCCTGCTATAGTTGTAATTTCCCTATGTTCCAACATCCTCCTTGCTTCTCAGGACACCAGAAACTAAATATGAAATGCCCCCCCAAAAGTACCCTTTCAGAGTTGAGATAAATGATTTTAAATGTTATTTTAAAGAGAGCTGTGACAGCAAGATGCAAATTTGAAAAACAGTATAATCTAGAGAATAACAGCCAGACTGAAAAACAGCAGAGTAGAAAGGCAAACACAAACTATCCCTTTTATCAGAGGATGTATCCTTTCATAAATACAACTGCACACAGACATTCTATGATCAAATTCACCAAAAAGGTCATAAGAAATGTTTTTTCAACAGCTCATAGATTCCTCATAAAAGAGCCCTCTTGTCACTGATGGCCACAAAATACAAGCCCACCAAACTGTAATAGATTATTTTTGGTTAAGTGTCTTCACTTCAAAGAAGGCATCTCAGAATTATTCAGTTTCCTAATCTGTATCAGAAGTGGTCAGGATTTCAAGATCCTAGTATTCTCATTCTCTCTCAGTATCTCTACCTTCTCTTTCTCTCTATACCTCCTTTTTCCTCCCCTCTCCACACCAAACAGAAAAGGCATAAATGGATGAAGTTGACAGCTAAAAAAGTTAAAAAGCCAAATGAATGTTTATAAAGAGAAAAACACAGGGACAGTCACCCTACTCCTACTTTACTCCTTCATTTACCCTTAGCCTGGCACCAAAGAATCCATATCATAACAAATACAGTTGCTGAGATGGTCTCCCTGGATAAAGTCTAACACAGAATAAAAACTGGGGTTCTATATGGGATGGTTTCACTCATAGCAGGAGTATAATGGACCAGGCGAGAAAATAACAAAAATAATGGACAACCATAGACCAGAGACATTCTGTAGGGGTGGAGTGGGGAATGGGATCAAAAACGGGGGGGGGGGGAGAAATGCACGGGACTATGGTGGTGGCACAGGGGTGATTTGGTGATGGGAAACCCGTGGGGATTACAATTGAGATGAAAAAAAAAATGTGCAAAATGATGTAAAAATAAACTTTTTAATAAAAAAAATTAAGATAATTTAAAAAGGGAGAATTAATATACCATGCCTCTCCTCAATTCATCAGATAATGCTACAGTAGGTTCATGAAGAGTTTAAATAAAAATTATATGTAACCAAACATAAATATTACTACCAACAGGCATTGAGGAGATGTAGAGGGTTTGCAGAGAAAAATAATGGCATTAAAGTTGAAAATATGTGAACTGTATTTGTGGCTGAACAACATGAGACAAAGTTAGTGGAAAGGCTAAGCATTAATTCAAAGAAAAAGGAGCTGATGGGTAAGCCCAGATATTTAGGCAGATGCTTTTAAAATTATGCTCAAAAATTTGGGAAAAGCCATATAAGAAAAGAGGGGATTTCTGGATATTTAGATGGAAGCTTTACAGAAAAGAATGACATAATCAGTTTTGAATTTGGAAAAGTACTCATGTTTTATTGTGCAAACTGAAGTGGAGAAGAATGGATCAATTCAAACAGTAGGAAACAATCCTACAGATAGATGTATCCTACAGATAGATGGCTTTATCTTGAATCAAAGGATCTGGACTATTGGGGTATACTAAATGGATAGATAAGACACAGGATGAAAATGTCTATGAAGATGAAAGATCGAAAGACCTGAAGCTACTGGCACTAGAGAGTCTTAATGCTTCCTAGTATGACGGCCTAATATTGAGTTCTATGAATTATAGCAATGCAAATTGCTATGATTTGTATGCAAAATCTATTTTTTGCAGTTTTTATATGTTAAAGATTTATAGAGTAGTTGAGATTTAAAATTAAGTGAAATATTTCAACATTTTTTTGACAGTTTGGCTAGCCAAGCAAGAAGTGGAAACAAAGTGCCCATTTTAGGTGACTGGGTAAAAAAGACATGGTGCATGCACACACACACACACACACACACTGGGGCACTACTTAGCTGTACAAAAAAAAAAGGATCCTACTATTTGCTGTAATTTGAATGAACCTAGATGATATTATACTTAAGTTAGATAAAGAAAAACAAACACTGCTTGCTCAAATGTAAACATTAAATAGGAAAACAAATACAATTTAGTAGACAAACACCAGCACCATGTGATTTCACTCTTATTTGATACATAGGAAAACCAACCACAAAATTACCTAAATAAAAGAATAATAATAATAAATTTTACACTGTCAGACTGACTAGCGCTTACCAGAAGGAAAAGGGAAGGGAAATGGAAAAACTGGGGTCAATATTATGGGAAAGGGAATAACTGTTTTTTTAGCATGAAGTTAACATGTGTATGTTGATTGATAATGATACACAACTGAAACCTATTCAGTTATAATGTAATGTTATAATGCAATGTTACTTTATATGTGAAAAATAAATTAAAAGCCACCTGTATTGTTTTTCTTTGCAAAAAAAAAATACATTTTTAACTCAGAGTCAAAAAAAAAAAAAACTGGGGTTCTGTTGAACTGAATCTCAGGTGCACTAGGGGCGCCTCTCAAGATACTGCTGCATGGGATAGTTACACCCAGACAAGTGTGGCATGGAAGCCTTTTATAAGTGTCCATACCTATGCCCAGGTAAAAATACTGCCACTTAGTGAAGATTATATCCATCTTTAGTAGGAAAAAAAGTAAAGGGAAAATTGTCCCTGATCATTCCAACTGTTTGGTGTCTATGAATACCAGTGCACAGAACTCAACACCCCATACTTTTGAAGAGTAGAAATATGATTATAATAAAGAGAAGAACAGCTTGTATCTCTCATTTAAATTTCTTAACTTTTGTAAGCATTTAACTATTACTACACACAAACTAAAATTAAAGCATAAGCCTGCCCTCAAAAAATGTGCTGTAGCATACAAATTTAAGAATGTGAATACACTACGAACTACTATAAATACACTGAAATCATCTTCTGATGACAGAAAAGGTCAATGTTGTTTTCTCATCAATCTGAAGATATATATCTAATGTTTCTGTACGTAGATTTTCACGAAAAGGTAAGAGTTTATGAAACAAAGAAGGTCACAACAAGCATTTGGTTGATTAAAAGGAATGAAGTTATAAGACAACCACCTAAGGAATGGGGTAAGTAACACACACACACACACACACACACACACACACACACACACACACATACACACACACACACAGGAATCAGTGACTACCATTCTGTAGACAAGCCCACACAAATAATCATACACACAGCAACATGAAAGAAAATTTAATTGAACATTCCCCTGCTACAACACATATTACTAGAATCTAGGACTATGTCTCAACATGGCAACACCTTCTAAATTAAGAACCTTTGAGAACCTAGGAGATCGGTTTCCAAGTACAAACTGAAGAAAAAAGGCTCAGAACAGGAATTAACAAAACCAGTTGTTTACAAGGGCTAGTGCGTAATGCAAACAAATGAAAATTGAGATAAACTGGGGGTTGGGGGGAAGGATCCAATCTCTACCTAAGGGGGGAAGCACTGAGGCAGATCTAACTGATTGCTGCCATGTAGAAAACAGGACACAATGTTGCCAGATGTTTCAATTCTTCAAGAGAAACTGGAATTTGAATTCTGTCAACTTGTCTGATTTACAATGGCAAACAATTTTAAAATGTTAAATACTGTGTGAGAAAGTAGTGAGAAAGTACATCTAACAAGCCACACATTCTGTGCAAGGGCTTAGAACTGCAACCTTAGATCTGGATAAGAGTCAAGGTGCATGTAGAAGACCAAGGTGAATGTAGGAGACTAAGGTTAAGAGACAGACCTGAAAAATATATTAGACTTTATTGGATTGGAAGATTCACACAGCTATTAGACTTTATTGGATTGGAGGATTCGAACAGGAACACAGTGTAGTATAGTACAAATACAGATGGACAGAACTTATTGCCAACTTTTTTTTGAAATCAAGAACCAAAGTACAAGAGCACTGAGCTTCTTAGGCTCCAGGAGGCAATCCAATTTATTTAGCACAACATCAAATTTAGCTGAAACCAACATTCAAAATTGAGGGTTACACAGAAATCAACCCACACATATGGTCAACTAATCTACGACAAAGGAGCAAAGAATACACTGGAGCAAGGACAGCCTCTGCAATAAATAAACAATGCTAGGAAAAACTGGGTCACCGCACACAGAAGAATGAAATTAACCCACCATCTCACACCATACACAAAAATCAACTCAAAATGGATGTAAGTCCTGAACCCATAAAATGTATTAAAGAAAAGATGAGCAAAATACTCCATGATGTAAATCTCAGAAACACCCTGGAAGAGTCCAGAAGCAGGGAAAACAAGGAAGAAAATCAAAAAGAGAAGATAAACAGCTGGACTACATCAAACTAAAAAGCTTTTATACAGCAAAAGCACTGTAAAAAAGAAAAAAAAAAAAGCAGTAACCAAAATAAAGAGACATCCTTCTGAATGGGAGAAAATATCTGTATACCATACAACTGATAAGGGACTGATATCAAAGATCTACAAAGAGCTTACACAACTCAACAAAAACAAAGAACCCAGTTTTTAAAAAATGGGCAGAAAAACTAAACAGATACTTCTCCAAAGAGGAAATGCAAATGGCTAACAGGTATATGAAAAAGTGCTCAATACCACTTATAATCATGGAAATGTAATTCAAAACCACATGAGATACCTGTTCAATGGTGAGAACTGCCCACATTATAAAAACTGACAAATGGTGGCGATGATGTGGGAAAAAAGGAACCCTCTTCTACTCCTGATGGGAATACAAACTGGGTTAGCCATTACGGAAAGCTGTGTGGAGGAACCTCAAAATACGGAAAATGGATCTACCATGTGACTCAGGGATTGATTCCACTCCTAAGAATCTACCCAAAGGACACAAAATCACTAATTTGAAGGAAACCTGTACCCCTATGTTTACTGCAGCACTGTCTACGGGATAGCTATGGTATATAAACCACCCAAATGCCCCCAAACAGATGAATGAATCACAGAAACGTAGTGCATGTATATACAATGGAATACTACTCAATCAAAACAAACAAAAAAGATGAAATGCCATTTGCAGCATCATGGATGGAACTGGAAGGGAGTATGCTAAGTGAAATAACTCAGAAGGAAAAGGATAAGTATCAGATAGTTTCACTTACATGCAGAATATAGAGAAACTAAACAAAGGGTCAAGAAAAAGGCAAAACTTGCAAGTTGACCCTAGATCTAAGGCATATAGCAGGGGAGGGAGAAGGAGAAGTGTCAAAAAAAAAAAAAAAATGAGGGAAGAGCACAATGTAGTATGGTGATGTATTATGGGTGCTATAGTAGTGGGAGAACTACGGGAACTACACCCAAGGGAAGAAATAAAATACTGTACAAAAATAACAATGTAAGGAAAAAATAAATTTAATCTAAAAAATTGGAGGGCCATCCATATCAAATTATATTGAGATGGTTCTATGATAAAAATTTTAATAGGCAGGTATTTTTAAAGATTAAACTAGGGGAAAATGTTAAAGGCAAAGTACCTAGTAGTGTTTAAAGACTAAATCTAGAAGATGAATTGAAACAAACACTACCAACACCCAATAACAGATGATGAAGAATAAAAGCAGAAAGGACTTCACATCTAGATGGATGAGACAGAATGACATGACAGATAATAGCTCCCTTTCTCTGGACACTGTACATTGTCAGAGACCAGCTCCAACCTTTGGGGTGTCTCGAGGCAGCACAGGCAGGACCCTAAGATGGGAAGGCGTCGGCGAGCAGATATTCCAAAAGGGGAGACAGGAGCGGGTGCGAGGAAGACACGGGAGTCAGGATAGAGTGCAAGTCTTCCTGCTTTTCCTTCAGCAGGTCTTTGTTTATACTGTGTAGCAAGTAGTTAATTGTAATAATGCATAGGGTAAGTTAATGAGATATCTCCATAAAACATTCTCAAGGATAAAGGGGAAAAAGCATTGTTCTGTTTACAATTTATGGTATGCTAAATTATATGTTTTTGTGACAGTTATCATGTATACAGCTGTCTAGTTATCATCAAAGGAGGAGGAGTCTGGAAAAGGGTGAGCTTGTTAGCAAAAGGTTGTTAGGGGTCTTGGGATAGTAATAAATTGTGTTAGCAGTGTTATCAGTGATTGTCTAAGGAAAAGCTAATGGGTAATTTGAAGCTAACAGAGAGTAGTTTGTGCTTGCTTTAAAAGGGAGTAAATTAAGAGAAAGTTGTATAGTTGTGTATCAAACAACACCTGTGTAGTCAAGGTTAAAATTTGTCCATGAGTCCTTATGCCCTGGGAGCCTTATCTGAAGTTTATTTTTTATTCAAAGAAACCAATGAAGCTTCCCAGGAGTTTTTATGTCCTGGGGTCTTATTGCTCCTGGGGCTTGGCTTTTGTCTCAGGAGACAGAGGAATTTCTCACCCTGGGGCAGCTTGCCTGAACCAGCAGCTGCCTGTGTGGCTAAGACAATCCAGTTGTAAACTGAATGTTGCTCAGAATATTTTGATATTATGTTTATACAAAAAAGGGAGGTCATAACATAAGTTAGCAGTGGACAGTCTGATTTTTCAGAGCTTATCCCGATCCACCCGGAATCTGTCAGATGATGGACGTTGCATAGCTTGTGTCAGTACATGTTAAAATATGAACTCTATCTACATATTTCCTAAGAAAACACAAGTAGGGAAATTTACACCTATGGGGAAAAGAGAACATAAACTTGATGAGTGAGCTAGAGTTTAAAAACAATCTTTTTGGCAGGTTACATTAAGCTTCAGAATTATCCACACGTACACTTCTTACTTTTCCTGAGTATTAATGACTAACTTGTAACTAAGAAATAAAAATACAACCTGTGCCCTTAAAGCTGTATTAATGATATAAAGACTCCAGTATTTTTGGATTGCTCCTAACCCTAAGAACTACGTATTATTCTCTGACTGAACTTTGAATTTCAGACTTGTGAATGCTAGGCTAGGCTGCTTCAATACAAACCAAAGTAGGAGGTTCCAGCATGAAGTGGATAGGGAAGGTTCTGGTCTAAGTGATGTCAGTTAGTAGGAAGAATAAGAAGCAAGACAAAACTAATTTAAAAGAAATGCTGACACAGGAAAAACAGAGTTTTGGAATGGATTAATCTTGAATCTAAATGTGATCATTTTAATGTTTCTGTATTCAGGGTGATATTCATAAATCAATGCTATTTTTCTATTCACCTTCCTCAAAAAAAAAAAAAAAAAGGACATTCTACACACAAAAAAATTAAAAGTAGAATTACCATGTCATCCAGGAACACCACTTCCGAGTATTTACCTGAAGAATACAAAAACACTAACTCAAAAAGACATGCACCCCTTTTCACTGTAGTCAAATATGGAAACAGCACAAGTACCAGATGATGGGTAAATAAAGAAAATATGGCATATTCACACAGTGGAATACAGCTAGTCAGGCTAGTCAGTCATAAAAATAGATGAAATCTTGCCATTTTCAATGATATAGACAGATCTTGATAAGATTACGCTACATGAAATAAATCACAAGGAAAAAGATACTGTATGATTTCACTATACAGTGAAAAAGAAAGCAATCAAATTTTTAAAAATAGAACAAACAAACCCTTAGACTCTGGCAACAGTATGATGGTTACCAGAGATGGAAGAGATGAGAGGAAATGGGTAGAAGGGCAAATTGGTTGGTGATGGGTGTAGTTAGATGCAGTTGTTGAGGTGAGGAAATGTAGTTTTAGAACCCATACAGTGTTGTAAGTTAATGTTACCACAATTAAATAAAAAGTTCCAGAAACCAACAATGAATCTTACAATTGAGATCCTTGAATATAAAAATATACACTAATTTTTAATAGGCACAGGGAGCAACAGATTTGAAGTAACCAAATCTGGTGGCAATTAGGAATTTTCTAGAGTAAAAGGAAAATAATAGACCTGACCAATCCTAAAATGTAGCCAATAGAAGGAAGCCACCACAACAGCCAGAAAAAGGAAAATTCAACCAGAGTCTTACAAAATTAAGAGTCTATACAAGAAAAAGATATAGCACATTCTTATCAACAAGCAATTAAACAAGGTAGACAGGAGGTGAATATATGTTAGAAGGACATCTGAATTGGTAAGTTTTGCTACAAGAACACCAAATAACATCTAAAAACACCATACAGTCATACCTTTGGTCCTCAAAGATTACATGGAGAGTAAAGTACAAACCCATCGCCCATGTGAATAAGAACTCAAGAAATAAGTAGTATAACCTCACATACCAAAGGATATTTAGGTATTGAGCAAAGAATGTAAAAAAAAAAAAAATCACAGCGAATGTCGTCAGTGAAAATGAGTGACCCATTCTTAATGAAGATATGAGAGGGGTTTTTTTTCCTTTAGTAAGGAGATCATGTGAAAGTAAGAAGCAAAAATCAAAATGTCAACTACAAGAAAGGTTAAGGTGATTTTTTAAATAAGACGAAGTGTTCCTAATTTACTAGGCAGACTGGGATGACCAGAACTGAAGAACAGGCTGTATTATTTCTTGTACAATAATCCTAACTTTAAAAAAAAAAAAAACTACTATGTTCTAAATGCTCTCTCATAACTCATTAACCCTACTCGACCACTCAGGTTAACAGCACAGACTAACAAAGCAGAAAAAGCACACTACTTGTCAGGAGGTACCAATCTGGAAACCTCAAATCCCGGCTTTGCAGCCAAAAGTAAGTATGACAAACTTCATATCCTAAAGCACAAACCTTATACAGAAGGGGCTCTTACATTTCTCACTCTTAAACAACCATAAACAGTCTTAGTTATCAATATGGTTTCAGAAAAGATTAGAAGCAGAAAATAATATTAGGGAAGAAGCAAGTATACTTGATGTCATTAAGAAGTGATAGCTAACAGAAAATGGGACTATAGAAAAGAATCAACAGCATCAATTATAGCTACCTCAAACCATTAAATGTAGAGAGCAAATCATCCTACATACCTCAATAATCTATGACATCACCAAAACTATTCAAATGATGATCTGAATGCTAAAAATAAACTATAATAGGTTCCAAACATTTTGACCACTAGTGATATACAATTTATTTACTATGGTTAAGACACTTTTTAAAATTACACATAAAGCATAACTATCTTGAAAAAAAAAAAGTTGCATACTTTAAATTCAGAACTAAAAGCACAGACATTATTTTTTAGTTTCCCAAAACATAGGTAGTAGTAGAGGAAAAAAAAAAACATAACAAAAAGATAAACATGAAAATCTCTGGACATGTCTGCATGAAAAGCAAACAGAAGAACAAAGAACATGCTAGGGTATAAAGACCTGTATGAGCTCTGTCAGCTAGTATTGAGCTGTCAGCTAGTATCTCTTTCACCCTCTTTAACTTAATCCTGTCAAGAGTATCAGTTTCTTCAACTGTAAAATGGAGATATCACTATCACTGACAAGACACTAAAAGGTAACTAATTATCCAGAGATGGAAACAGCAAAGAAAAAACCAAATGTTCTTAAATACATCTTGGTGGGGAAAAAAAATAATATATGTGTGTGTGTGTGTGTGTGTGTGTGTATGTATATGTATATATGTGTGTGTGTATATATATATATATATGTATATGTATATATATATATGGCTAGTCAGCAAACTTCAAATGAAAACAGCTTACGATAACTGTGAAACTTGTTTTGCATCTATACCCAAAATATCTGATCATTATATTCAGGTGAAAAATTCTAGTTGTATGTTGCGCAATGGATCAAGTTTCCTCAACAATATTAGATCTCATTTTATGGTCTATCTTTAAATGAAAGAGGGTGAAAGAACACTCACCTTGAATGAAAGTCGTCATTATCTGTGCTTGTCTGAGGACTTATGAGTAGATGACAAATTAAGGGAAAACAACTTGGAGGGGAGGAAGGAGTGGATGATGTCTCATCTTTTAGTTCATTCCCTCACTTTGCAGGATCTACTCAGTTCTAACCAGCTTCCTGGAGGCCTCAAACTTTACCAGCTCTACTCATCTATGCATGTCTTCCCTTCTATTCTTCACCCCCTCAAGCCAAATAAGTCTCTATTCCCTTTCTCCCTCTAGGTGATAAAATAGTCAGAAGGATTCTAAATCTCTTGGTGGCATAAAATAACCTCAATCACCACAGAAGTTAAATAGATATATTGCATCCCATACATGTGAAAGGGTTAATTAGAGAGAACAGTTAAGTTAATAAACCCTTAAGCACTTAGGCTATGAATACAAACAAGAGTATAATTCTAAACATGATCAATAACTAAACTTTCTTTTTATCCTTATTTAAAACATCAATAAAATGAAAAGGATATTGTTTCTTCTCTTCCTTCCCTCCTGAACTGTCCCGTTTCTCTTTCTTTTCTATCTTTTCTTTATCATGCCTGGATTCCTATAAAGAATGGTGGAATTGGTTAGGAAAGGGAAAACAAAATACAAAATTCAGCTCAAAAGTCCTGTTCAACACCCCAAGTAGTAATTTATTTTTCAAAAATGTAATGACAACAAAAGCACACACAATAAAAGAAAAAAAATGGACTTTATCAAAAGTAAAAAAAAAAACTTTATGAATCAAAGAACATGATCAAGAAAGTAAAAAGATAACCTATGAAATGGCAGGAAATATTTCCAAAATCATGTTTCATAAAGGTCTGGTATCCAGACTATATATAAAGAATTCTTACAACTAAGCAACAAAGACAAACAACCCAATTAAAAAACAGCCAGAGCATCTGAATAGATTTCTCCAAAGAAGATGAACAAACAGTCAAGAAGCACATGAAAAGATGATCAATGTTTTTAATCATGAAGAAAATGCAAAATCAAAACCACAATGAGATACCACTTCACACCCACTTGGATGGCTGTAATAAAAAAACTAAATAAAAAATAAAAACAAAGTGTTGACAAGGATATAGAAAAACTGGCACCCTCATACATTGCCAGCAGAAATGTACATGGTACAAACACTGTGGGAAACATTTTAGCAGTACCTCCAAAAGTTAAATATAGCATTACCACATAACCCAGAAATTCTACTTCTGGGGTATACATAAAATCGAAAACAGATATTAAAATACTTCCTAGCATCACACAAATGTTCATAGTAGCATTATTGACAAAAACCAAAAGGTAGAAAACAATATAAAGTCTGTCAACGGGCAAATGGATAAATGACTGTAATATATTCATAAAAGGGGAAATTATTTATCAATAAAAAGAAATGGAGTGCTGATACATGCTATATACCATGAAAGAATCTCAAAAACAGTAGCTACATGAAGTCAATTCCATTTATACAAAAAATCCAATACTGACAAATCCATAGAAACAGAGCAGATTAGTAGTTGTGAGGAACTAAAAGGAAGGAAAAATGGAAAATGACTGCTTAAAGGTATGGAATTTTCCCTTTAGGATGATGAAAATGTTTTAAAACTAAAGATGATGACTGTGTAGTATTGTAGTCTGAATGTCTCTGAACTGTACACTTTAAAATGGTTAATTTTAAGTTGTGTGAATATTGCCTATTTATAAGCAGCCTCCTTCTAAAAGCATACAGAAATTTCTAAGTTTTCACCTTATCTTCACTTTATTTCCATAGTTGCTTAAGAATAACTATGAAAATATGGCATATATTTTGAAAAATATATCATAGTAATGCTTTGTAAACATGTGATACTTTAGTAATGACTGCTTACTTTATGTAAGATATTTATTTTAAATAACACCCATTAGTATATAAGGGAACGCACACTATACTAAATTAGAAAACCAAATGCAATTTACCAACATATTAGTTTATTAGGAGAAAATACTACAAAAAAATGCTTACAATTACAACTAATAAAGACATTAAGACAGTGTAATGATCATGGAGAATACGTTAATCTCGTGAATGAAGAAAAACTAAAAGCAATGAATTGGGGGTGGAGGGAAAAGGAAACATAAAGAAAAGACCGAAACTCAATGAAGAAGCGTAGCACTATGAAGCAATCCGCAGCCACTGCAGTTCGAGTTCGATCCCCGGCCAGGGAGGTGACCCACGTGGCGTGGCAGACCTCTCCTGTTTCGCCGGCTGCTCCCCTCAGCAGTGTGCGTCAGTAGATCTGCCTGTTCTGCTCCCCACTCTCTCTGGTGAATCCTCTCACCCCCCGCACCTCTGGCCTGTACCCCAGTTCTTGTATGCATAAATAAATAAATCTTTAAAAAAAAAAGAAGAAGAGAATTTAGAAGTGGAATGGAGAGAAAAAGAATTTCATAGACAGGTTAATTCTACCCTCCCAGTAACTTGAGACTCCAGTGGCTGAGAAGCTTCAGATAACCTGTGCTGCCCGGCTACCTGCCTCCTTTTCCCACCCCCAAGTAATTACATTATTGACCCTCAAAATAGGCTAAATTTTCAAAGGGTTGATTTTCTAAGAAAAAATACTATTTGTTTTTAAACTTTACCTTTTTGCCACCAGAGGAGATTTTATCCATCTTTTCAGATTTAAATGAATCACTGCCTTTTTCTTTGCCTGAAGATTTTGACTTATTTTTTTCCTTGTCTTTCTCATTTGGATAAGGAGACTCACATGGACTTTCACTTTTGTGTTTTGAAACCCCCACTAAAATTACAAAAGAGAATCATGAAAGCCTTCTCCAATTCAGTTTGATGATTGCCTTAAAAGTATTAATTAGTATACTTACTTGTTCCATTTTCCTCTTTTCGTCTCTTGGTTAAGTCTGGTGGCACTTCACGGTCATTATTTGAGTGATCCTAGAACCAAAAATTGTGAACTACATTGATCAAGAGTGTATGTTTTTATTTAAAAATTACTACTTTTGTACACGAAGGGCACAGCTAACTAGCATTGAAGAATATTTGGGGTGGTTTCACATACTTGATAAAATGACATGAAAACCAAGCAGAGCTGGTAGAGATTACTAGGCTGAAGATCCTTATTACTGCAGGAGATGCAAACACACTTTAGGGTGAAAATATCAGATAAAACACTCAACTGAACTGTCATGGAAAAAAAAGTACTTTTTAAAAGGCAATGTACACACTACCAAACATAAGCTTTCCAAACTAGTTTTAAAAATATTACAAACCCTTTTCCGCTCTTTCCTGTCCTTTTCATCTTTTTTCTCTCTTTCTCTGGATCTTTCCCTCGACTTGTCCAAGTCTTTCTTGTCCATTTCTCTCTCCTTACTCTTGGACAGTGGTGGAGGAGTATGATTAATGTAGAGCTGTTAAATTAAGGCAATATTACTAAAGATTATTAGTTTTCCAGTATTGATATCATTTGCTTGATTAGTTAATAGAAAGACAACTTGTAGTTAGACCCAAAGTCAAAACTGCTCAGCTGTCTGGATTATGGTGGTAAAATAAAAGAACATGGCACAAATTATGTAGACATCAATTCTTGGCCTTATTAAATTTATCATTTAAAAATCAATTGTTTCATTCCTGCCTCAACTCATTAGTAAACTCACAAACTAGAGATTCTTTTCTAGCTCTATTATGAAGACTTGTAACCACCATTGCAAGAGTCCATACTTGAAAATTAATGATTGAACTTTACAATAGAAGAAAAAACCCATAAGCATCTATATAATCATGGAAATTTTTAATCACTGAATCATTCACTTATAGGCAATCAATGATGGTGAGAAAAAACACAAATTTTTAAAAAAATCTAACCATGACTTTATTCATGTCCTTTCTACTTCAGTATATACCACAGATGATCCTAAATTATCTTTAAAAGCTGCATGTTCTCTACATCTAAAGCACTCTAATGTCTATCAAATAATCACAACTGCCTGAGAAATCTGACTGATAACTTGTAAATAGTTCAGAAAACTATATAGTCAGCGGTGGATATGAAATACCTCAATGACTGAAAAATGAACCCATGTTCTCCTCTACCTATTTTTTCCTCTGCCAAGAAGCCTGTGGGCAATAAAACAACCAAAGATCAAGGATGAACTAGCTCTAAATAATTAATGGATAACCTTACTTATACAAGTTGTAAATACAGAAATCCATTATCAAAGAAAATACTAAGAATGTAATCAGATACCTAATCTTATGTTTAAGACATTAAGTGTAAGCTACAGAATACTGAGCAGACTTCATTGCATTACTGCACAACTCTAGATATACCTTAGGAATGAAAAGAATAGTGAGTCAAGTCAAATATGTTCACATGAGGAAATCCTTTGATATTCAAAGGAATACACAAAAGACAACCATCAGGATGAGAATTAAACACATTTCTTTTAACACCACCAAAATTTTCAATTCGGTTTGGCTCAGAAACACTGCCATAGCAATGCAGAAGTAGATTCTTTAAAATTTCAGTGTTTAAAAGCTGATGATCAACTGAAATAGACAAAATGTTTATTAATGACAAAGAGCAAGAGAAGGAGAAACAGTCATAAAAGTACTTGTCTAGAAAGTACTCTTGCTGAGTTTAATGCTCTAAATAACACTTTTAAGATTTTCTCACTGTTTATTCCTAAGATATTACTTTGAAATTGTTAAGACAAAAGAAATAATATAGCACTGCAATACTAAGATTTCAATAAGGGAAGTATTGCTTAAAAATTGTTTTAATCACAATACTATTTCCTATAAAACATACCGTCTCCTGTATCCACAAGATAAAATGCATACGCCTTAGCTTAAATATTCCAAGCTCTTCACAACATTTGCACAATTATAACCTACTATGGAGCAATCAATGCACTGTGCTGTGGTTACCACTATTCCAGAATACCCTGTCGTTCCCAGCAGTTCTCTTTACCAGAATGTTGCTTGCTTTTACATTAATCTCTTCAAATACTACTTTGCCTTCAAAGGAAGCTCATAAACCATAAGCACTTCAACCATCCCTCTACTCTGCAACTTACTTTCCACTGAACTCTTGTATTCTTTTGTATTAACTTTTTTTTGGTGACAAGTATTCCATATTAATTTCATGTTCTTTATTTTTTTTCCTATACATAGTTTCCAACTAAGAAACTATGGTAGAGGAATAATGTGTCTTTTCTACTTTTACACAGTTCCTAGTGCCTTATATATAGTAAGTATACAATACATGTTTGCCAAATAAAATTAATGATTTGTTAATTTTTCATGTAACACTGAAGATTTTATTCCTGATTTGCTTTTACTCCACAATGGGATCACCAAGGTTCAAAAATTAATTTGACAATTTTCAAAATCTGTTCAAGAGAACATTACTATGTTGACATCATTAAGGGTACACTATATACACAGATGACCTCTCATAGCTTGGGTTTGGCTTCAAATCGTTATTTTAAGATAGTGAACAGAATTGAAAGCAGAATTCTGTTTGGAATGATTACTGCTGTCCTCCCAAATTACAGAAAAACTTGGTTTTTTCTGTAAGGGGTGGAAAATGAACAGGATAAAATATTTGCATATTACCCTTTAACTACTTCCACTTGAAAAGTCAAATCCCTTGGTTCTCTTTAACATGAATTAGGAAAAAAAAATAGTAAGTTGTTGAATAAAAAAGAGGACCCCAGGGACAAGCATAACTAAAAGCTTGAACTAAAAAAGGGAACAATCTTATATGTACAAGTGAAAAGATAACATAGAAAGAATATAGGCGCACACCTTTGAAATCCTCTAAAATGTAAAAAGCACCACAGAAACAGTGAGTTTATATAGATCAATTTTAGAGGTAAAAGTGCAATAATTTTTTTCTAAGATATTTATATTCTATTAGCCTTTCCCAGGCATAAAAATGCAACATCAGCTACTACATAGAAAAGTAAGCTTTGGATGCATTACCAAAATCCAAAGGCATAAGAGTTGTTTCAAATTATTTATTAAACAATTACCAGGTACCATACTTAATACTAAGGAGCTAAAAAGTTGCATGAGTCACATGATCTTTAGAAGTGTATTCATATACCGTTTTTAAGATTTTCTTGGTCAAAGTGAAATAAAGCTATTAAATTTTAAATGCTCACAAAAATCACCAGTTTTTTAAGGGAGTGGAGAGATTGACTTGAATCGCTGTAGCTTAAAAAATAAGACTAAACTAAAAGAGTTTGGGACCTTTTCAACTACTGCTGAAATAGATGCTAAGAATCGACGAACCAATTTATTTTCGTATTTCTTTTCATTGTGGTACAAATGTTTGAGGAACCTTAATTTTAGCCCAAGTTTTGGTACTAACATGTTACATGTAATGGGACAGGATCAAAAACTTTTTTAGTCTCTTACTTGGCAAAAAGACACTAACACCTGCCCTATCTACCTCTACTGTTGTGGACATAAAATGAGATAACATGTTTATCTCATGTTTTATTTTCAAACATCTTTCACAAATGTAAAGAATCATAACCTTTATCATTGATTAGAAAATCCAGTAAACTATAATGGCAAACTGCTTCAAAATATGTTTCAGAAAATAAATACTCACAAAGTAACATTGTTAACCATGAATTTAAAATAGCCCACACAAGCAATGCTTAAGAGACTGATGGTTAAGACTGACATACACAATCCAAATTGGTAATAAAAACCTAATATATTGTAATGCATAATTAATTTAGCCAATAAAGCTTTACTTTTAAAAAAGCATACACAGTGCAGCTGATATATTCTTGATGGATACAATATATTCTAAAAACAATGCTACAATTTCAGGACGTAGGCATGTTGACTAATCTAAATCTTTAAAAATTAGTGCTTTTTTTTTTTGCCCAATATCCACAAACTTCATTATAAAACTATGGATCTAAAAGCAGTTAGTAATGCCAATTGAATTTGTTTCAAAATTTTGTTTTGTATTGGTAACACCAATAAAGAATAATACTTAGCAGATAAAAGATGCAAAATAGAAAATCAAGGTGAAGGAGGATACAAATTTTATAATAATATATAAGACAGAATAACATGAACAATGGACAATTCAACTACAATAATGAAATGAACTCTGTAATAAGATACACAAACTGCACATTATTTTTAGTAGTAGAATACCCAAGAGAGTAGAGTAATAGGCAAAAATTAATACTGACATGAAAACACAAGCATCAAGTATTCCCCTACAAGAGAATAATTAGTTTACATTCACCATATTTCTTGATGTTCTGCTACAACTACCAAAAAGGTAGCTTAGCAGAGGCACTATAAAGAACTTGTGGTTTGAGATGGCTGCTGTTAGAAAAGTTCAGTGAATGAAATCAAATTTATTTTTGGTCTTTGGTGTGTCTTTTTTTAAGAAGTCAGAAAAATAGTCTGACAGATTTGTTTTGAGAAATTAAAATAAGCCTAGTTACTCCCCCAAAACAAACCAACAACCCCTTCCCCAAACCTTAAATGTATTTCTAGATTTGAAAAATGAAAGGACAATGCATAACACAACAAGCAAAGAGATTATAGAAATGTTGCCACATGACACACATTTTATAACATTCTCATTAATAAGGGACCGCTGACCTTCATTGTTTCAGTTTGTGATAGGTATTTTTAGAAGTTACCCTACAGCTTACTGAATTTACTAGGGCAAAGATATCTACTAAATAAATGAAGTTTTGTTTGTTTTACTTAGGCATGATGATTTAAAAGACTCAAACCTTTGCTGAAGACTCCTTGAGTTCGATGAGACTGTCCTGTAGAAAATGAATGGAGATGACAGGTGAGCTGGCATAGTTCTCAGAACCCAGAGGAACTTTGGGAAGTATGGCTGTAACCTGGAAATAAACCAGCTACTTCTGGTGAGGATAAATCTCATGATGTCATTATTATTATGAATATCAATAATAAAAAACAAAAGCAAAAACTATGTAATGGAGTTATAATGTTAAAAAAACTAAATTATATGTATTCAATGTAACAAATAAAAACCTTATTATCTCTATTCACAACTTAAAAATAAACATCAATGCCACATATTTTATAACACTATACTTAAGTTATAGTTAATGTTAAAAGGCTTAAGAAAACAAATCATTCTCCACAAAAAGTTTAAAATAGTGGAGGTCACTGTGGAAGACCAACATGCCATCCATTTTCATACTTTTTCTTAATTGGGAGGTTTCAAATTTTACTTTACTTGTGACTTTATCATAAATATACAAAATTTTTAATCCTAGCCAGAAAACTTAGTGGCACTATATTAACAAGCAAACAAAATATATTCCATAAGAGTAATTACTTTTTTTTTTACAAAGTGCCTCTGATGATGATTTTCATACCTCCCACCAAAAATAAGCACTTAAAAAAAAAAGAAAAAGAAAATCAATATGGTATTCCACCACAGTGCTCTTGATGAAGAATTAGTTAACTTACAGTTTTAAAAGTTCAACGTACTGCAAATTCAAAGATTCCATGAAATTAGATGACTTTAGAATTAAAATTAAATATGGAGCAAGGAATGGCTACCCTGAGTCTTCAAGAAGGCTACACCCACGATTTTGTGCTGCAGTTGAATGCCTGGGGTTTCTCTTTGCTGGGTGGTAGGACTGGATGCCACATCTGCTTTTATCGTAACGCAAGGTTCAACTTGTTGGGAACCCAATGGGTATAAACAAACCTCCAAGGGAAGATACAAGAAGCTGCATGCTCACTGAATATACACAACTACAGGAGAACCGATCACCAAGGAGACTTTAAAATGGAACGCCTTTCAAGACTCCTTCTTAGAAGGCGCACATCGGTATGATGCTCATCAAGAAGCTTGATGAATTCAGAGGTATCTTGCTTCTCCTGCATCATCCAGGAAGTCTTCGGTGCTATACATTCTTCAATATTTATGCCGAAAAATAAGCTTCATTACGCTGAAAAGATTCATTTGCTTGAAGCTACCATTGCACTCCAAAAAAGACTGCTTAAAGCAGTGAGGCACTTCTGGGTAAAATTTCTCTTGCACTTTGCAACACTACAAAATTAGTGCTAGGTCCTTGAAGTTTTAATATTTTTATAATAAAAATACTCAATAGGAAAAAATATCAGTCCACCAATATGTAAAAAATTCATTTTCTAATGCAATATAAAACCTCCAGTGGCTCCAGTGAATACTTGGCACAAGACTTGAAGGAAGTCAGGACACGTATTCCAAACAGGTGAGCCTAACATGGACGCTGCCTTCCTCAGGCTATACTAACCTTTACTGTTGAGGAATGTGATGGAGAAGGGTGAGTATCAATTTTGCGGCGTTTTTGTTCTGTTGGGGCAAAAAATATTAACAATAAGGTACATTTCCACATTTTCCAAATACAAAAAACAAAAAAACTCCACCAAATTTTAATGCCATCAAGTATTAATTTCCCCACTAAAATCCCTAAATAATGTATTACAAGGAGACATAAACCAACTAACTACACATGACAATAACCACAGTAAACAAACATACAAAGACAGGCTACTTACCCCTTTCAGGTTCTGTAATATCTGATCGGGGAACAGGTGACTTCAAGGACCCAGAGACAGGTGGTTTTTCTCCTCCTTTAACATTTTCCTTTGACTTCATTTCCTTTGCTATATCCCTTTCTCTGGATGGCTCCTTCTCTCTTTCCTTTTCTTGAATAGATTTTGACTCTACGTTGGGGACAGTGGCCTTGAATTTCTCATCTTTAACTTTTTCTTCCTTCTTGAATTTTTCTTTCTCTTTGTCAGACTTAGGTGTTCGCTCTTTGGTTTCTCTTGCTTTTTCATCTTTATTTGGCCGCTCTTCTTTTGGTTTTTCTTTACCATCTTTACCAAGTACCCTGGCCTCTGGAGTAGTAGCTGGAGTCTTTTCTTTTTTCTCTTTTTCTTTTTCTTTCCCTTTTTCTTTGTCATTTTCTTTAACAGCTTTGCTGATTAAGAATAAAAACATGAGTCATATAGTCATTTTCTTTAACAGCTTTGCTGATTAAGAACAAAAACATATAGTCATAAAATGTGTTCTGTGTTTTAAATCAAAGTATTTCTTCTTGTTGATCAAAATGATAGAGGAGCAGCCCTTTGAAAATTAAAGGACAACTTTAAGATAAATCAAAAAAGGAAGTACTTTTCTATCCAGTAAGTAATCAAATTCATGAATAGCAAGGTAAAGAGAATGATTTAAATAATGCCAGATCTATTTTTGATACACATTTATAACCTAAAGGGATTACAACATTAACAACCAAAAATTATCCCACAAGCCAGCCAAAGGCACTGCTATCAGGAACTGGGTTAACTGCCTAGATGGATCACTGGTCTAAAACAGGTTAGGCTCCCTTTATCCTAACTATCCTCATTCAGATTGTCTATAGGAGTCAATTCTAAAATATCTTTTTTTTTTTAATAGCTTCACTACCTACCTTCTCCTGTACATTCCAGGAAAAGAAGCCAAGTCAGTTTCAGGATTAAACAAAACATGAAAATCATCAAAACTGGGGTACATAAAAATTTCGATGTCTAACGTAAATGACTTTCCACCAGTAGTAAACTACCATCCTCTTCCAGGCATATTAAAATAATGTTAGCCAAATAAGACTTCAGAAAATTTACATAAAGCACAGAGTTCTTACCTGTTAGAGCTACTGTTTCCATTGTTTGAATTTCCTTTCGGTGTGGCACTAGAAGCTTTATTAACTGCTTTCAACCCACACTGAGATCTCTCCCTTGATTTATCTGAAATAAAGGTAAAGCTTTAGTTGACAAGCCTCCAAATGAAATTAACTACAATTTCACAGAAAAATAATTACAAATTGATTAAAAAGAAAGCGCTGGTAACTTCTAAACAATTACATACTTCTACCCAGGGAATAAAAAGGCAATACTAAATAAAACAGCAATAACTAGCCATGTAATACAAATCATTTCAGTTTGGCAGAACAAAATATATTACTTAGTTATTTACACAAATAAGCATACCAGTCTCCTCAGTACTGCTTTCATCGGATTTAGATGCACTTCCTATTGACGATGAAGAAGGCCCACCGCCAGGGCCATTTTGTACACTGGCAACTGCATTCCTCGGAGGGGGGTCTTTGTGATGAAATTCATTTTCAGGAATCATGTATGACTTTCTACTTTTCAACTGCCCAGAGTAGCTGAAAGTCGCACAAAGTGTTTAAATATACAAATACAAATCAAAAAGCACAAATACGGAGTTTAAATGAACAAAATAAGTTATTTGCTCTGCTACTTGGTTCCAGAAAATATAAAAAGCATTAATTTTAGTAAGTTCTTAAAGGTCTTTATAGAGAGCCCTAGATGCTTTCTCAAAAATAAAAATTTCAAATAATCTTTAAATTAAAATGCCCTTTTTGTCCCACTATTAGAAATCTAATAACTCAACTGATGATAAAATTATGTTTCTCTCAAACCAAAACATATTCTATATGACCTTTGAAACTATCATCCAGTATAGACCGGAAGCTGATAATCAGAATTAACAACTCTCACCAGCCTGTGGGAACATGATCGCATAATCTCCCATAATCTCCTGAAGTTAGGCAGAAGATAAACTTCAACACTGTAAAACATTTTTAAAGTCTTCAGAATCCTTCTGTCATCTAGTCTCATAAGTCACATTAAAGTATAATTGTGTTACCCCATAGCCAATGCATATAGATCTGGCCTCTTCTCTTTTTCTTCCTGGCAGATTTTATGCACTCTTCTTTCCAAAGCCTGACCCAGATTCAAAACTTTTGGGTACCAAGGAAGTATTTTTGTTAGCACAATCAAGATATTCCTGATGTGAGTATATTCGCCTGTTTCAAGGCAATGTACCGATGCCTACAATAAATATTTTGAAATCTGTTAATATACAAATATAAGTATGAAAAGAAAAAAATCTTTTAGAAATACAATTATTTATTTACCTTTGTTAATTTATAATGCCATTTATGTACAACATGTCGAAAATTTTCATAGTCTAGTTGATCAGCTTTATTTCCACCATCAAATCCAGTTGCCCGTAATATAGTAAGAAATCCTGGATAGTTTCCACATTCCTAAGAGGGAAAAAGGTGGTCACTTTTAAGGAAAAAAATCTGCCCCCCCCACCTCAACAGCAGAATCTGAAAATTAAGTAGATGAGATTAATGATTTCACATGAAAATACAATGTATATTTGAATTGATCTCACAGAAAAGTTCAACTTATTCAACATTAATATGGAACATCAGTTTGAGATAAGATTTAAAAAGAAAAAATCCAGCACTTTTAACAAATAAACTGTGCTTTTAAACATTTTAAACAATGTTTGACAACTTTACCTTAAATTCATCTTTCTTTTCAAACTAAACAAACCAGAGATTACTGGAAGTGGTCATTATATACAGATTAAAAGGCAAGGGTATTTTATTAGTTATACCTTTTCATATGTGGCTCTATCACTGTGCCACCTGGTCACAGTCTCTAGCATGCAGCAAAGAAATCTCCCATATCGACTAGCTTCATTTTCAGTACAACTTGCAACTGTGTAAATTATGTCAGAAAATACCTACAGGGGAAAAAAAAGTTTGAAAAATAAAAGCAAAGCAAGATCAACATTAATTCAAAATAATAAAAGATCATTACAGCAAATCATAATAAACAGGTAAGTTTAGTCAAAACATTTCTTCCCTTTTATATATTCATAAATCCCAGCAACCTTTAATAATTTTAGGTTCTATGAGGAAATAGCAAATTCAAAAAGCAACAACAACACTTTTATAAGAAAGTTGATTTCTAATGATAGAAGAAAATACCTATCATTATTATTACATCTGAACTTCTCTAATAAAGATTTAGCCTTAGATATTAATGAGGTTAGGGGGACAGCAAGCAGACAGTAGGCTGACGGAAACTAGCAAAAGGCCACTAACATGCTATAAACCTTTATGACAGTACATTTTTTAAGCAAAAATATGCAGTAATTAAGAAGAAAATCCAGATGCCAAAAAATCTGAGTATGGCCATACTGAAAGGATTCCCCCTGCATATGCAAAAGTGTAAGCTTTTTTGCTGATTTTGCAGGGGTGAAAGTTAAGAATGGAGAAGTAAGTTCTACCTATTATGACAAACATATAAATCTAAATGGTGAGTTAATGTGCTTAAGTCAGTAAGAATAGTTATTCCATATTAGGCACCATTCAAAATGATTCTGTGTGCACTGACTCATTTAACCCTCACAACAATCTTATGAAGCAGATACTATCATCCATTTTACAGATAAGAAAACTGAGGCACAGAGACGTTAAATTGCTTGCCAAAGATCATATAGCTAGAAATGAGTAAGACTATGACTCAAGTTCAGGCACTAGGCTATGAAGTTCATACGTTTAACCACATAAACAATGATACCTCTATAGATTATAATGTTTGACTATCTTTGTGTGAGACTTTTTTTAAAGGTTACAATAAAAAGAACTTACTCGGTCATAGCAAAGAAGTGTGGAAAAATTTGGAGTTTTCTGTTGATGTACCAATTCAACAAAACGAGCACAGTAAACAGCATCAATTGCTGAAAAAATACATCGTGGAAATATACACAGCTGTAGAAATTTTGTGATGGTCTCATTTTTGGTAGATTCTAAAAATAAGGGAAGAATATATTGAGTGGTCAACATTATTCTCAAAGAATATATTGAGTGGTCTCAAGGCCACTAAACATGGTAATATATTTTTCCATCTATAATTTATCCAGAAATATGAATTTATACAGAAAAGTTGAATAACAAGCTGCCAATATTATACATCAAGTAATTCTACCAGAAAACTTAATCAGTTCTTTTGGTGAACATGTGACTCCAACCTATGGTAACAAGTAACCAAAGAATAAAACAGTAAACACTGAGAGGTGAAATACAAATAATACACTTCAACATATCTGAAATTATAAAGGTTTGCTTTTGAATGTAACAATTCCAACCACTTACTTGCTAAAAGCCAGTTATCTTTTTCCAGTTTTAGTCTCTGTAGTACTCGCTGTACATGTTCCATCTGTTTCTTTTCTTCTTCAAGAAGTTTGTCTTGTAGAGCAGTACAGCGCTCCTTCTCTTTTTTCTTTTTGTTTGGAGGCTGCAAAGTGTAAGTTAGATGTTTTCTAACTACAGGCGCTGACCTTTTTTCTTTTTAAATTAAAAAGTTCAATGAGATAAATCCTTACGTTAATATTCAACACGGATGTTTAAGAATCCACTTGGATGTGTTTTCACCTCTTCCATTCAACAATCTAACAAAATTATCCAGTCTTCATACACAAGCAAAATAGGCTACCTTCCTAACACTGGTGCTTCAAGTCAGAGGCATAGTCCTCTTTGACTCTTCTCTCTCATTCCAGTATCTCAAGTGCCTACCTGTGTTGTTCATGCCCACTACCTCCAACATAATCTATGTTCTAGTACCTCAAAATGAATCACCCAAAAGAGTCATATAGCTGATCTCTAGACTAATGCCACCCCCTTCTTCAAGTCAAATGGCAGCATTCATACTGCTGTCAGAGGTAATCTTTCTAAAGTATCATTTTTACCATTATTACTTCCCTGTTGAAGAATCTAAAAATAGCTCTCAATTTTATCAAGTCTTCTTTACTAGCTTTGAGTACTCTACACAATCTGGCCCTATCCTAACCATTCAAATGTATGAAGACCATTCACTACAGTAAAAAGTAGTACTCTTAAACCTTATACTTCAAATCTTTGCTGGAGTTCTAGAGTGACATATTTGCCTCCATATTACCAAACCTAATCTATCTTAAAAGACCTACTCAGCTCAAGAGTTACCTCTTCAATAAAGCCTTCTCTAAAAATGAGTTTTTCTTTGGTCAACTATTACTGTTACAGGTGGATTTACATGGATCATGTTAAGCTGCTAATACAACCTTCAGTAGAAAAGCAAACTCAAAGTACCTTTGGATTTATCATAATCTCTACCCACTCACCAGCCTCCCCACCGACAATTTGAGACTCACCACTAAAGAATATATTTTAAAGCAGTAATAGTTTTAAGTTTAAATAATGATATATAAAGTTATTGTACTTAAGCTACTGAAACAAAAACTTACCATTTCCTGATTGTCATCAATTGCTTTCATCTGGATTTTAAGTTTATTTACTTCTCTTTCATAGCTGGTATGTGGAACTGCAAGGTCATACATTGTCAAGGACCAGAATGTGGCATAGAATTGAGGGCTGATGTCATCCCAGACTTTGGAAACGTGTAAGGAGACCACTGCTTCATGTACAGGAGCCATTACCATCTCACATGATGTAATATACTTATGAACTTTATGCTGCTGTTTACTTCCTTTTTCTGATTTTTTAAGTTCATCATACTTTGACTGCAGATAAAAAGTAAAACACAAGGCACACACATATACACACCACAATTCAGAGCACTGATTTTTATAGTATTAAAAACCTATACTCCCAAAAAAAAACTATACTCAACTATACTCCCTTTTCAAGAATCAGAAGATGACTAATCTCATAACTGTTACAGGAATTCCAGTTTCCTTCCAATAACATTTTAAGATTAAGTATTCCCTGGAAGTTGTTCCAATCTTTTGTACTGCATGTTCACTAATAGTTTTTCAGATTCTTACTAAATCTGACCTGGTGAGCAAATGAATAGGGCATTTGCTTTACTCTCTATCACTGCTACATCAAGGATTGAACATGTAGGGTTTCCACTCCTGCTCTTGAGATATTCAAGAAAACAAAGTAAAGGGTCTTAGCACTAATAAAGAGACAGAATGGTCTGGCAACACACATAATTCTATTGGTTATTTTACTTTGTCAATTACGAAGAAAGGTGAACACTGAAGAGAGTAACGGTAAAACTGCTAAATAGGCTAACCAGTTGTTCGGGTTTGCCAGTGACTGAGGGTTTTTCTAGAAGACAAGTGTGCAGTGCTAAAAATGGAAAAGTCTCAGGTAAACCCAGATTAACTGGCCACCTGCTACTGCCCCACTAAGATTTCCTATGAATGGCCATAATACAATGGAGTTAAAAGCATGTGAAAACTGCAGCTTCACAGGCCTAACTGGTTTCTTCTAACACGAAAAAGTCAAAGGAAGACCATGCTCTCAACTGTATCAGGAAACAATTTTTTTAGTACAATGGGAGGAACCACATATGAATTTATAGAGAATAAAAAGAAAATTAATACAAAGTGGAGTTGCTGCCATTGTCTCATTGTCTCATGAGCCAGAAAATTTTGTTTGGGTTAGGCATTATCCCTGAAGATGAACCTAAGGTAAGATTTAAAACAGGCTACTTCTTTATGTTAGAAAAACATGTAAATCATTTACAGCTTGTGCTAAGCAAAAACCCAGAACTAGAAAGTCAGAGGTCAAAGATTCCATTTCCAATCCTACAATGTGACAGTCTTAGCTCCTTACAGTCCAGAGTGCTACTATAACCCAGGTATACCAAGGATATTTTGTTCCAGAATGTGTATCTCAAGCAGGATCTGAGAATCTTACAGTTATTCTAGAACTGGAAAGATTTACTTCATGTTATACCCATTTTGGAGAACACATTGATAACTATTAAAATCACACAGGTGGGCCCTCCCTGGTGGCGCAGTGGGTTAAAGCATCGCACTAAGAATCTAAAGCCACTTCAGCATGAATTCAATCCCCTTCCCAGAGGTGATCAACATGGCACGGCAGACCCGCCCGCTGCTCCCCTCAGAAGTGTACTTCATCAGCCGGCCTGTTCTGCTCCCCACTCTGTCTCTGGTGAACCCTCTCACCGCCCCTGCACCTCTGGCCTGTATCCCAGTTGTGTATACATAAATAAATCTTTTTAAAAAGCTATAATTATTATTTATGACAGCAAGGTTCTAATCACATCAGATACCAAATAATAGCATGGCGAAGAGTTTATAAATTTGACAGTGGGCCCTACTGATGGTAAATATGAATGCATGTGAACAGAATGACATCTGTTAAGGTTCTAACAACACATGAGATAAAACAGTGCTGAAACTACTTGTATAAAATAGTTTAGCTTCCTAGTTTTAGTAGCATTTATAATATGAACTAGGGGAAAAACTTTCTTTCAGATCCATGTTGCAGGGTGGGTCTCCACAATTAAAACTGGAAATTAGGTAATACATATGAGAGGGTTATATGATGTCAGGCCACAGTTTCCCTAACTCTCTGCTTCTATGGCTGTGACTTCCATTACTAAGTACTCCTCCAGATCTTATCATGTTTTGTTTTGTGGGTTTTTTTTTTTTTAAGGCTTGATCAGAAAAGATAGCTATACTTCATATTTACCTAGGATGGGGATTTCCTTGTCTAAAGACACTTTAACTCCCTCATTAAACTCCCTTCTTCAGCCAAATGGGAGCATACCAGCTCTACATCTCAAGTTACCTGAGGCACTAGATCTATGGAATAGAACTGATAGCAAGTTATTGCTGTCCACATAATTAACTGTTCAAAAAGTTTTTTTTAGTCCAATAACCTGAGCAGTATCTGGTGGGCTAACATCATTCCATGAGAACCTGTTGGTAGTCAATTTACGGGAGCAACATATATACTTTCACTCTCATCATAAGCTCTACAAGAGAAGCTTTTGCCCAAGAAGCAAAAGTAAAAATTCCCAGGGAAACATGAATGCCCATCCTATGCAACCAAGATTATCAAGGAACTAACTCCCTTTCCAAGGATGGAAAGTGGTCCTTGGGTAAAGGACTTATCACTGATTTGGCTATTTCCCTCCACAAACTTGAGAAGAAAATTTACACATCTTTGTTCACACTTTTGTTATCTCTTAAATCTCAGGCACAAGATTTAGCAGGATACAGAAAAGGTAGCTATTGGTATGAACAGCCTGTTCCATCTTGAACAGGAAAGGTTCTGCCAACCTCAGGTGACCAGGGTTCTTGTTTGCGTGGGTCCACTATTGCTGATTTGTATGTTCACCTTTCAGTATACTACAGGATAGGCCAGAATTCCTAAGAGGAACTAATACGTCCACCTCATTCCTTCAAGAAATCAGGTTCCTTATTGTATAGCTGAGACTTAATTTACTTCAGGTTGGGGGTAACAAAATAAGTCATAACTACAAGATGAAAGCACACTATTCCCTGGATTGAAGGATTCAGCATGAAAAGAAAGGTCTAAAGTTATTTCTTTAATGCCTTTTTCTTGCTAGAGAATACAGCACCGGAGTTGCTGCATAATGCTATAAAGTGGTAATTAAATCAATTAACATTTAGTTAGTGGTTAAAGGACAATGTGCTGTCTGTAGCAGTTGATATGTAAACATTGCTTTTTGTGTTTAGTGTTTCATTTAGGTGGAGAAAAATAAAACAAGAACCATAAATAAACCTTTCCTAGAAGTTATACAACAGAGATTGCAAGAGTTTCTAGAGCACTGGGTGTTGGGTAAGTCTTTCTGTACAAACTTCTTTGTCTCAAGGGAGCAAAATATCAAGTCAACCACCTGACAAGGACATTATTAAGGAAACATGACGTTGTAGTCAATGTGAGTGTTCTCAGAATGCTTTACCAGATTCAAATACATCACAACTATCTAATGCTCATTAAAAATAAATTCTCACGGCCCTCCCTGGTGGCGCAGCGGGTTAAAGCACAGCACTGAGAATCTGAAGCCACTTCCGCATGAGTTCGATTCCCGCCTGCCGCCTGCCGCCTGCCCCGGAGGAGACCACATGGCGAGCCAGACCTCTCCTGACCCGCCCGCTGCTTCCCTCAGCAGTGTACTTCGTCGATCTGCCTGTTCTGCTCCCCACTCTGTCTCTGGTGAAGCCTCTCACCGCCCCTGAGCCTCTGGCCTGTACCCCAGTTCTTTATGCACAAATAAATAAATAAATCTTTAAAAAAAATAAATAAATTCTCAGGCTCTGTTCAAGTTACTGAATTAGAATTTGGGTACATAAGATGGAACATTTAAAATACTTCCTAGATGATTCATCTATAATAATTTTTGAAGGAACAAGTTCTAGAGGGCCCATAAGATGGAGTAGTTAATAGTAAACTAGGACTACTTTTAAAAGTGGCACTGTCATTATACAATGGCTCAGAGCTGAGTAACTCCACGTGACATAATCTATATGTAGAACTAACATCTATTTACAAATATATGTTAATAATTTGGAATCATTAAATGCCCCCCAAAGACACTTCCACTTACCGAAATATGATGTGCATACATTGGCCTAGACAGGAAAAATGCTGCATCATGGGGAGTATGAAATTCATTACAGAGCACATCAATTGAAGGCACTCGCTTTATATAATCTTCTGTGCTTAGATTAGAGGCTAAAAAACCACCAAACTGTACCAGGGTGTCATGACACTAAATTTAAAAAATAAGACAAAAAATCAAATGTGTTACCACTTTATAAAACTAACATAAACATTTTCAAAAATATTAACATATCATTTTAATAACATTTTCATTAATAAATTAAATCTTGCAACTTGAAAGAACTTTATAGAGATAATCTGCAAATACAATCACATAGTCATACTACAAGATTACCCCCAAATGGGAATTTAGTGAAAGGTTGACTAATTCCAGAGTTTTGTCAAACCATTCAAGTTCCAAGTTATATCTCATCACTTTAGTACAGCATATCTTTACTTAAATCACACAAAACATATTTATGTATACAGAAGGCAATTCCCTTGACTTTAAAAAGATGAAAACTTTTTTTGAAGGTGAAAAGTTTGTTTGTGATATATATTTATACATATAAAGCACCAAAACCTATTAATAGCCTACAAAATATGTTCAACCAACTACACTACAAGAAAAAAAATTAAAATATCACATCTATTTTGCTGTCATTAAAATATGAGATTTCCAGAGAATGGGAAAGAGATGAGCAAACAACTTGATGTTGTCTTGTAAATTGAACATCTTATATATAGTATTATTTCTCCCAGAGTCATCTCTTAAATATCATAATTTGCATAGGTATAGCCCATATTATTTTATTAGATCCATTTTGCAGTCATGATATGCAAAATGACATTTTTCCAACTATATCACATTGTTTTCCACTATCAGCATAAAAAGTATCCATATTTACACAAAAGTCACTTTAACTTGCCTGATCATAGAGCTTTCCTACAAGTTTCAAATGCTTCTCTCCACCTTCCTGAAAGATTACCCCATTCCTCTGCTGAGCCATTAGCAAACAGAGAGGGAGAGCAAGATCGTGGTCTAAAAGTGCGTCCTTCAATCTCTGAGAGGATTTTTTAGTGTTTCTAATCTGGCCAAAATAACCACCCTGAAAAAGATAAGAGAAATTTACCAGCATGTAGTACATAATTTATACCATTTGCTTTGAAAACGTTCAGAACAATCCTGAAGATAAAAAAAAAAACCTCATGCTCTTAATTTCCCACCCTTCTTCACAAATTTTAATGGCATTACTATTCATAAGTCACTGGTTTAACTGTAACTGTCTTTAAATTTCTGTATATTCTCTATTTTCAAGCTTGTGGTCCTCAATAGAGTTACCCAGTATGGAACAGATTCAAGATCAAGATTCTATGTTGTAATTTATGCCAATTAGGATATCAACAACAAAAAAACATTTGGTATTGATTTCCCTTACTATCTTTTACACTTTTGCTTCACCTTTTTAAAAAGGTTATACTACTTTATCTCAATTTTTCAAATGAGAGGTAGGGCAGTTGTGAAAGCAGGGTACAGATCTTTGCTGTTTGGCTTTACTTCCTTATTTAGATTTTTTATTATGAGCATGCATATATTTTTTATTTCAAAAGTCAATGAGGGGACCTCTCTGGTGGTGCAAGGAGTTAAGTCTCAGCACTGTCAAGCTATAGGCAGCCACTGCAGCATGAGTTCAATCCCCAGCCACGGGGATGACCCACATGGCACAGCAGACCACTTTTGAGCCACCCCCTGCTCCCCTCAGTAGTGTGTTTCAGTAGATCCACCTGTTCTGCTCTCTACTCTGTCTCTGGTGAGCTGTCTTACAGGCCTTGTATGCATAAATAAATCATTTTTTAAAAAGTCAATGAGGCGAAAAATAGCAGCTCTCACCTCGGCTTTTAGTTGTTCTCCACCTGTCATGGCCTCTAGTTGCTCCATTGTCATTTCCTCTGTAATTTCTATTCCTGCCATTTTTTGTACCACTTCTTTCAATATAAGCAGGTCAAAACTATTTAGAAAAATTAAGCAGTTTATAGGTGAAAAAGTGACAATACATTATAATTAAAACCCTAAATAATGTTGTGTATCAATAAGGGCAGGAGAGTTGAAGTCATTTTTAAGGGAAAACTGCATTCCTAGAACTACATAAATAAAATATTTGGCATATATGTTTGTGCTTAAGATTTGGAAATAATTTTGAACTTGCAGGCAGTGTGCAAAAATAAAAATAGTTCAAAGCACACCCATATATCTGTTGCCCCAATTACTATTATATTTTTATTCATGTTCATGTCATGATGTATGCTCTCTCTCCAATCCCGCACACACAATTTTTTGAACCACTTAAAACTACGTTATTTACATCACTTCGGGGGTAGATTTTAAACCCTAAAATTTCTAGGAATGTTATTTTCCTAAGAATACAACTATCTTCATACATAAATACAGCAGAGCTATCAACTCTGGTACCTAACAATGATACAATACTTTTTACCTAACCTGTAGTTCATATTTTCTTTCTATCATTTGACCAACCAATGTCCTTCATAGCATTATTTTATCTTCCAGTACAGAACTGTAAATATAGTTTTTGGTCATGTAGCACCATCTTTTTAAACAATCAAAATACAAAAAAGGAGTCTAAAAATGTACAGTGGCCACACATACTTGGAAGAAATGGAAGGAGAAAAAAAAAGGAAATGCAAGTAGCAAGTTGTGATACTGAGTCTAAAAAAAGTGCTATTGCTGTCCTTAAGTACGTTTTAAAAACTAGATTAGTACCTCACACAAATTAGTACCAATGAAATATTTTTTCTTTAAGCCTCTCTTAATTAGATGATGATGAAAATTATATTCATAGTACTGAAAACTAAATTACAGATTGAAAATGCTGTGTTCTCTTGGTCTATATACATGCAAACAGTAAAAATACAGGACAAATGAGCCATACATTGTGATACATTAATAAAATCTAAGTTTTTGTAATGTTTTTCCTAAATCAAAATAATAATCTGTCAAGAATTACCTAGGAAATATTTGTCTGAAACATCATTTTGCTTCCAGATTTGTTTTTTACCATGAAGGTTTTAAAAACAATGTCCATTTCTTTGATTCTCATCAGGCTACAGCCTAAGTATGCTAATACACCTAAAAAATCAAACTCTAAGCAGTAGAATAAAATAGCTCAACATTTTCACAGAAGAGAGTACTATAAGGATATAAGCTTTATGTATCTCTAAAGTGAAAATTTAAAAATTGTGTTTGTAAAGATACTACACGCACTCTCAAATTAAACATGATCCTACCAATGCTCAATGTAAAGGCTAACTGCTCTCCAGCAATATATTCAATAGTGTAAGATGTTCTGCCATAGGATTTATATTTTATTATCCATTTATTCAAAAGCCTAAAGTATAATCAAAATTAGTCTTTTTAATGAGTTAAACAGCCACACAATGGATTTTTCTGCAAAAAAGTGTTTCCTTTTGTTTTAAGTTATAATTTCTTTTAAATAATTCCATACAAATGAACTATTTTCTTTGAACTCAAGCCTATAAACAACAGTTTTTCAAGATAACAGAAATCTCAACCATCCCAATACCACCAGAACTACTCTTACTATTGAATTTCATTTACACTTGATTTGTTACGATTTAATTTTCTATGAATACCTTTTGCCTGCCTTTAGCTGATTGGCCACATACTGAAGAAGACCAGCAAGATCAATTGGATATTTACGAAAAACTGCACCACAGAAACTGGCCAAACCTATATGAAATTAAAAAAACATTCAGGCTAAAAACAGTTCATAAAACAAAGCACAACATTAAATGTCATTTCATCAACTAACTCAAATTTCTAAAACAAAATGACATAAAAATAACTGCATTGGTGATACCATTGAATAACTTTGTATAATTAGTAATATTTGCTATCACTTTACTAATATTTATTGAGCATACAGATACAGGTGCCAAGCACTTTGTTAATTATCTCATTTAACCTTTGCACTAATTGTTTCAGGTTGTCATGAACTTATCAGTGTTACAATTAGGAAAGTCTATGTCATATGACTTGCTCATGATCACACAGATATACAAGGTAAAGCAGTGATTCAAACCTATGTAGCCTAACTCCAGAGACTGGTACATTAATTAGGACACAACAAAATCTTGTAGGTCACTCAGTAAAGTTGCATGGTCAACAAAAACACTTGCCCCTCAAATGCTTGCCTCACAGAAAACAAACTCTTTTTATGTAGAACAGGTTACTAACTGTAGAGGCCAAGAAAACAATAAAGCATCACCAAATCATGAAGCAGACAAAAGAACAATTTTAACCAGAACCCTTATCAAAAGAAGGGGAAAAAGCCCCACTCAAGATGAGAGGAGATCCTCGAAAAATCAAATGATCTACAATTTTTTCATTAATAATCTGCCAATCACCACAAAAAGATAGTCTTCAAGGTGGTAGTAGATAATAAAAGTAAACGGAAAAATACTATGATAGATATAAAAGGTTCCAGGGAGTACAGAAGTGGCACACCTAATTCTGATTTCTGGTTAGGAGTGTTAACTGGGAAAGCTTTCTGAAGGTGACCTCTAAAATGAAATCTAATGAATAAAAGGATGTTGGAGACGAGATGAGTAGTCATGGAAAGGTATTCCAAGTAGAGTGAGTAACATGTGCAAAGAGACAGACAGTTGAAGAAGTTCTAGAACATTGGGGAAGGGCAAAAGATGAGGACAGTAGAGTCAATAGGACCTGATTCCAAAATTACTTCATACAATTTTCAGATTTTAAGAGCAATGGGGAGCTACTTCAAGATTTAGCTATCAAACATGACAGGTTGAAAGAAAAGGGAAATAGCTGCTAATTTTTTACAAAGAATTAAAAACAAGACTGGGATTTTGTGTTAAACTACTAAGTATTCTTTTAAGATAACTGGAACCTCAGGAAGGAAAAGGGAGAACAGTTTCCTTAAGTTAACTACTCTTAAATCATAGACTATAAAGGAAGGTTCATCATGCTAGTAAAGCTATCCAAATTCTATCATAGCTAATACCAGCCTCTTTAGTTAGGAGAATAATTAAATACTATACCTCCTTACATTGTCAAGGACTTGGACACTGTATGCCAAGCTGAGTGACTAAGCATCTCAAGAGCTCTTGACAAACAAGCTCAGCATAAAATAACAGAATAAATAGCATGACAGTTCTAAGAGATGAAAATTTCACCTGTGCAAAAATAAAAGTACTTACTCTGAAGCCAGCTTGAGATAGTTGTGTCATCGTGTTTCATTCTCTCCTTTTCTGGATTAGCTAATGCTTCAATGATACAATCTTTCACATGTTAAGAAAAATTGAACAAAGGCCCTAAGCAACCGAAAAAAAAAAAATGCCCAGCTTGGAAAAAAGTCAATAAAAATTATCAATAAAATTGTTAAATTGCACCCTCCCTGGTGACGCAATGGGTTGGGACACAGCACTGCAAGCTAGCCGCAGCTGCGAATTCAATTCTACCACCCTGGAGGTGACCACATAGCGTGGCAGACCTCTTCTGGCCTGCCCACTGCTCAACAGTTACTTCGTCAGTCTGCCTGTTCTGCTCCACTGTCTCTGGTGAAGCCTCTCACCGCCCCCTACACCTCTGGCCTGTACCCCAGTTCTGTATGCGTAAATAAATAAAAATAAAATAAATGTTTAAAAATATTTATTTTTAAAAATTTGTCAAATTATTGAAAAATACACTCACTGTAGTGCCTACATATTCTTCTTTAGACTTCCCCCCCGCCCCATCTTTTGGCATACAAGATAGATTCCAGCTCAGCTATATTAAGACATTTGGTAAACTTAACACAAACTTCTGACTAGCCAAACTTCAGATCAACCAACTGAAACGACCTCAGATCATTATTAAAAGAGATTTGAGGGCCCTCCCTGGTGGTGCAGCGGGTTGGAGCACAGCACTAAGAAGCTAAGGCCACTTCCATATGAGTTCCATCCCCGCCTGCCCCGGAGGAGATCCACATGGTGTGGCAGACCTCTCCTGACCCGCCCGCTGCTCCCTTCAGCAGTGTACTTCGTCGATTTGCCTGTTCTGCTCCCTACTCTGTCTCTGGTGAATCCTCTCACCCTCCGCATTTCTGGCCTGTACCCCGTTCTGTATAAATAAATAAATCTTTAAAAAAAAAAGAGAGATTTGAATGAAAATAAAACCTTCACTATGAAGATTTTATGAGTGTAGAATCTATATATTAGTTCACCAAAAAGGATACAGGCCAAGACATCATAATTCAATGAAGTGAGGTATTTCAATGAATCTACTACAGGCGTTATTAAATTATCATACTTCTGTATTTGTGACAAGATCTGAAAGATAAAAAATAGATGGCATTAGCTAATCAAAAGAAAACATTTCTGCTGTGCTAACAAAATGACTATTATTTTTCAAAGGAAATATTGCTTAAACTAAGTTAGTTTTAAAAAAAAAGTCATTTTCCTTCCATTTTATGTTTATATAAAAACTAGTATTTCCTTAGAAAACAATTTATTAGACTATCTCCCTATTAGAAAATATTATCAAAGCATCTCAACTGGATTTTGGAATTATATAGGTTAGTTTCATGTCAAATGTATGTCAGCAATATCTTTCTAAATATGATGAAATGCCTTTCAATCATTTCTAACAAATGCAATGAACAAATAATGCATCTCTTTATTAGTTTCTATAAGTAAAACAGGCTGACCAAAAATTGTTGCTTTATAACATTGTAACACTGTTACCAGAAAAGGAGACCACTGTAACTTATGTGTAGTCTGTTTTCAAAAGCAGCATAAGTTCATTTACTGAGGGTTTCCCTCCCCTAAAATTACCACACATTTTAAAAGCTATATCATTCTATTCCCACATGTGCTCATTTAAACATAACAAAAAGAAAAATCCCTTAAAGTAATATTAACCTCGAAACATACATAATCAAATAAAATGGTTGGATTGCTGTGGCTCAATTTCCCAATTTGTCTTCCAGAAGGTTTCACATTTTCCTTGGTTAGACGCCTACAAGGGGGGGGGGGAAGTAACAGGAATCATCTTTAGTAATTTACCCCACAATATTAATAGCTTTGCTACATCATGAAAACAAAAACTCTTTCCCAATATCCAAAATGGACTTAGGTAAACCACTACATATATCATACACTTTATTGTTGTAAGACTCAGCTTATTTTGGCTAGGTATTCTCCAAGAAGATACTATGTTCTTTTATTAGTCCTTAACATTTATAATATGTCTAATAAGCATTAAAATGGCTAATGTACTCTATCAATACATAAAAATCTCCTTACAAAGAATCATAATAGATTTAGAAGAGCTCATTAATCAACTGAGGGATTAAGATATCAAATTCGGTATAGACAACACAACAAAATGTCTCGTACTATCTGTCTCCATGATTAATGCTGCACTTCTTGATATAAAAGGTCCTCTGGAAAATAACAAAAATAATGAACAACCATACACCAGAGACATTTTGTGGGGGTGGAGTGGGGAATGGGATCAAAAACTGGGAGTGGAGGGGTGGGGGAGGGGAGGGAAGTGTATGGGATTATGGTGATGCCACGGGGGACTTGGTGATGGGAAACCCGTTGGGATTACAATTGAGATGGAAAAAAAATGTACAAAATGATGTAAAAATAAACTGTTGTAAAATTAAAAAAAAACCTGCAAAAAAGAAAAAAGGTTCTCTGGTTTTCATAATCAAAGCAAGCAATTTCTGAGAGATCAATTCTACTCCCTGAAATCCTCTAATTCTTCTTCTACTCAGTTTTCTTTTAATAGCATTCTGGAAATTTATTATGAAATGCTTATAGTCCAAAACAATTATTGCACATAGCACCTTAAATTTGAATGATATTATTACCTAATAAATGTAGACCTGAAACCTGAAAAGCTTACATGTTGCAGAAAGCTTTCTAGAATGAAAATAAGATGACGCAAATAATGAATTCAGTTAATAATTCAAGGAATGTGACCCTTCCGACAGTGACAAACTTGTCCTATGACAAAATGATTCATCAGTCAAAATTGTTTTAACTGCTTCCCTTCCCCATTCTCTATGGCCAGTTTTTCTTTTCTTTTTTCACAGAAAAGAAAGATCCATCCATTTCAGACTTTGGCTGTATACTCCATCCCACCTTGAAACTTACCACCAACTGTCCTTACTTCTACCCTACTGTTTCATGTGGCCCTCCTATTTGCCAGAACTAACCCCTTCTCTCTATCTACTTTTAATCCCATTCCCTGCTGACTCTATCACCCTGGAAGGAAAAGCAAACAACATTAAATGAACATTTTCCTGTTTATGTCTCTCCCCTCCCCACCCAAGCTACCATGGACACTATGGAACACAATCAGTCATTATTTGAAGAATAAACTTTGAATGCCCTATAGCAAATTCATGTTTTAAACAAGTAATCAAAAGTTGTAAAATTCAGCAAGTAAAAAATTAGCATTACATTCTCTACATAAAATGTTCAAATAACAAAATTGTATCATTCAACTCTGTTACAGCTTACAAATATAACAAAAATACAAGTACATTAAGAACTCTGCATATGTTCTTCTGTGATAAATTGTGTTTCTATCAATTCATTCATATTATCTACTATGCAGGCAATGTGCTAAACACTAGGAATACACAAGTTGAATACCTCCTGCTCTAGTTCTGTGCAGCTGAGTAGGTAGATGTAAAACCATTTAAAGTGTTTCTGTATTCTTAAACAAAAAGCAAATTACAAAGTAATACATTAATATGCTATCAACAATATAAAGGGGAAGGAAGGATAGCATATCTTTTTTCATCTATATATATATTAAGGTATGTGGAAGGATAAAGAAATGAAACCATGCTATATTCCACCCTCCTCTCGGAAGACTGAATGGATAGGGGCACAAAATGAGACTTTTAACTGTACAACTTTTTATATTTACTGAAATTTAAAACACTAAAATACATAAAGTTTAAAAAATAGATAAGAAAAACAAACACAACAATGTATCCAAGTGGCACAAAAACATTCTATGCAAATGGACAGTAGTAACACAAATAACAATCAATTGTGCTAGGTAATAGACGAGGTGACAACAGAGCCCACCTACCAAAGATAGCATCATTAGAATAAAAGACAAAAAGTAGGTAAGGGAATGATATGATTGTACAAAGAAATTATATGCAATGGAAAAAAAATCTAAGGTGATTATAGCACATTCTAGGAAACATAAATGAGTGGACTCCATTCAGTTGAAAGTGTACATTGGCAGGAAACAAGTCTGGGAATAGAGGAGGGCATCATGAAGGGGCTCTTATATTATGCCATACAATTTGGCACAGAACCTGCAAGCAATGTCTAGTAACCAATGGATTTTGAAGAAAGAGAATAAATGGTACTGTAATACTCCAAATAAAATCTATGGTGGTGGCAACAGAAAATGAAAAAGACAGTCAAGAGATTTATTAATATTTAATATACAATTAAATTATCCATGTAAAGCACTTAGTTTAGTGACTGGCAATACAGTAATAATTCCATAAATATTAGTTGTTATTAATATAGAAACTACTCAGACAATTCCCAATTCTTAAGACTGAAGCTCTTTCAGAAGGACCAATTCTAATATCCTACCCTTCCACACCTTTCCCAACTCCCCATGGTAAAATAGCTTTCTCTCTTCCCATAGAAAATTTATAAAACACCTATTAAACCAGATTGTTGTGGTGCACACATCTACTTTCCAGTAGACTGTAACCAGAAACATTATCAATAGGCAAAGACAAGATCACTACATACTGGTAAATGTAATTAAACTAGAAGATACTATTTTTAATTAGAATAACCGTATCACTACACAAATGAAAAGGGAATAACAATAACTAGCATTGTTGAAATCATATGCAATACAGCTCTATATTTAGGATCTAAACCAATATTAATCTGAAGTACACAATTTTCATAATTAAACTTCAGTGTACCACAAAGTAGAATATCACACTTCATGCTTTTAATAGTATAAAAGTAAAGCATACACCAAAAAAGATGACTTCCTGCAAAGATAATTCTGTGTAATTCCACTAGATCTTCAAACCAGAAAAGGTTTCATTATAACTTTTAGTAAGGGAAATTTCTAGAACTTTGACTACCATGCATAAATCATAAAATATATCATGTAAACTTAAAAATCACAGTAAGCTGTGTTTTAAAATAAAATTCTCATCCTATAAAATGATGCACTAGAGACTACTTTCAGTAGAATTTATACCTATGCAACATGACAACCACCAAAAAAACTTTAAATTGGTAGTCCAAATACATTTAAGACCACAAAAACGGATAGTCATTCTATCAACAGTTCATAAACAGCTTACTGAAGTAACAAATATTCCTAGACTTTCTCAAAATTGAGGCGCTAACAAAAGCTAGCAGAAAAAGCAAATTAGATCAACATATTCTTTAATGAGAAAATTTTAAACTTACTTCATGATATATTTGGCTCTGTCTATTGTCTGAGCTTTAACTTTTACTAAAAGTGGGTGACTGTTATAAGTTTCATTCTTCCACTGGCCATACAGACGATATCTTTAAAATGAGATGAAAGAATTAAGTTAAATGCTTTGAGATTAATACACTAGAATCGTAGTTAAAAATACAAAAATATTATGTATTTACCTATGTTGATACGGAAATGTTTTAAACATTCCCCATAGCTCCTCAGACATACAAGCATTGCAGTCCATCAAAGAAAGAGATGGAAGTAGTACCTGGTCAGTAATGCTAAGCAAACAGCTAAGGATAATTTCCTAAGAAGGAAAGAAAAGCTGTATTAGTAAGGTTCTGTTAATTCACCCCAAATAAATTTATGACAGCCTTGCAAAAAATTGCTGATCCCAGTCTGAACCCAAGATACTCAGATCCCTATATTATTACATTGTTCATTTTTTTTCCCCAATGGTTATGCTTCTATAATATACAAATGCTAAGTAGAGGAAAGGCATAGCAAGACAATGAGGGACTTTCATTCCTCAACTTTCCTCAACATGGTAAATCCCTGAAAACACAAGTTATCAAACTTAAAAGATAACTTTGAATAAGTCAAAATCTGTATTAAAGAATGCTTTCATTAGAATTTATACATATGCAAACATGACAAGTGCAAAAAAAACCCCATTCAATTGGTAATCAAATTGAGCTAAAGACCACAAAAATTGATAGTCATTCTATCAGCAGTAAATAAAACAGCTTACTGAAGTAACAAATAGGTAGTATGCAGAGTACATACTTATTCCCACACGATTAAAGCTTCTTCATAGTAAAATAAACAGTATGCTACACCAAGACAGACACTGAACTATTGGATTATTCTAGTCTCTTACCGTTTTTTCTTTATCTTCTTGTTTGCTTCCATCAGACTGAAACTAAAATTAAAAATAAACTATAAATAAAATGCACAAAGGTTAACATTATGTTGCCACAACTTAGATACCAATTTGAATTTAACTTATACACAGTAACAAATTATCTCCTTACATTTTATAACACATGTAGATTTTAAATATAGCCAGTGTTACCAATTAACAATCTAAATTGTTTCTAAACCCTAAACTGTTTGACTTCATGAGTTTTTAAATGTTAACTGTATTAAGCCATTTCTTTCCTAAACCAGATTACAAACAGAAACATTCTAAAAACTGATCTAAGTATTTGTTATAAAGTTATACAAGTCAACAGTGATTTGTTTGATTCATTTGCATTTTTCCATATAGAGGCTACAGAATTAGTAAAATCTAACTAAAACAACAAAAAAAATTAAAGAAATTTAAAAATTTTCTACTACAGAAATTTTACTAATTTTACAGAATTAGTAAAATCTAAAACAAAAATATTAACTCAAAGAAATTTTAAACTTTATTTTCATTTTCTATTACTTAAGTCTTCACTGGGGAAAAAAATAAGCTCAAAATGTTAATAACATTGCTGACAAAGACAAAAACATTGCCTTAGACAGACTGAGGGACAAGAGTTAGGTCCATGATGCATTAAAGTAGAGTGAGTGTGTGTGTGGGTGTGTCTCTGAGTAAGCAGGTTGCAGGTTTGAGAGATTATGCAAAAGCCTAAAGAACAAATGAAGCACTGATACCCAAGGATAATCTACATTTAGCTCAATACTCAGTGAGAAGGAAAAAAGTTAATATAAAGCTAAAACCCTTACTTTCTTGGCAGATGAGGGTTATTTTTACATTATTTACTATTTACATTATTGTTCATTTTACAACAATGTTTACTTCTCCCCAAACCAACCCGTCATCACCACAGCCCCCCACATTCTGATGCCTCTCTGTCCCCTCCCCTGTAGGATCAGATGAGGATATTTTAGTATACAAACATTTTTGTGCTTGAGTGACCTAATGGGTATTACTACAGAGAATTCTAACTTCTGTGCAACATTCACAAAAAAGATTTAGGGACTACTGTGTTACCTCAATTTGGAAATAATGTGAATACTTTTTAATTGCCAGATTAATATATGTTTCCCTTTATGGGGCCTCCCTGGTGGTGCAAAGGGTTAAGTCTCAGCACTATTACGCTATCATTGGTCACTGCAACATGATTATAATTTCCACCCACAGGGCACAGCACTTCTCCTGTCTCACCCGCTGTTTCCATCAGCAGTATATCTCAGTAGATCTACCTATTCTGCTCCCCATTCTGTCTCTGGTAAATCTCCTCTCTCTCTCTCTCTCTCTCTCTCTCTCTCTCACACACACACACACACACACACACACACCCCTCTGGCCTGTACCCCAGTTCTGGTATGCATAAATAAACCTTTAAAAAATGCCAGTATAAGAATAAAAATAAAAACAGTAATAAACAAAAGATAAAATTTAAAAAACAATCTGATGGCACATGGGTGATTTGGTAATGGAAAAATGCACAAAATGATGTAAAAATAAACTATTATTTATTTTTTAAAAATCTAAAGATTAATGAAACGAGAAGTTATTTCCATTGAAAAAAATTAACCAAATAGACAAAACTCTAGGCGGACTCACAAAGAAAAAAATGGGAGAAGAGAAATAAATAGGCTCATAAACAAAAAAGGGGGAATTGCATAAGATTCATTAGAAATCAAAGGAATAATCAGATTACTATAAGTATATCCAAGAAATTCAACAATCTATGAGATGACAAATTCATAGAAAGATATAATCATCCAAAGCTATGTAACAAAGTTGAATACCAAAAAGATCAATTGCAAGCAGTGACATTGAAATAGTAATTAAAATACTCCCAAAACAAAAGCCTAGTACCAGACATCTTCACAAATGAACTCGACCAAACATTCAGAAATGAACTAGTGCCTATTCTACAAACTCTTTCAAAAAATTGAGAAAGAATAAATACTACCAAATACATTCTATGATGCCAACATTACACTAATACCAAAACTAAATAAAGACAACACACAAAAAAGAAAACTACAGGCCAATCTTCCTAAAGAAATCTGATGCAGAAATCCTCAATAAAATCCTTGCAACAGAAACCAACAATGCAACAAAACACCACGATCAGGTGGGATTTATTCCAGGAGTATAGGGATAGTTCAAACATCTGGAAATCAATTAATATAATACAACACTTCAACAAAAATAAAAACCGTATGATTATATCAATAGATGCTGAGAAAGCACCCAAAGTTCAACATCCATTTTATGATGAAGGCCTTGAAATTCTTGGAGTAGAAGGAACATGATGAAAGTCATATATGACAAACCCTCAGCTTTCCAATAGTGAAAAGCTGAAAGCCTTTCCTTGAAGATCAGGAACAAGACAAGGATGTCCATTCTCACCACTGGTTTTCGATATAAAACTGGAAGGCCTAACCAGAACAATTCGACAAGAGAAAGACATACAAGGAATCCAAATGGGAAAGAAGTAAAACTATCACTGTTTAAAGACAACATGATAATATAGAGAACCCTAAAGAAAATCTAATCAAAATAATCAACCAGGGTCTCCCTAGTGGCGCAAGGGGTTAAAGCGCAGCACTATGAGCTATCCGCAGCCACTGCACCATGAGTTCAATCCCAACCAGGAAGGTGAACTACATGGTGCTGCAGACATCCTGTCTCACCAGATGCTCCCTAAGCAGTATTATTTCAGTTGATCTGCTTGTTTTGCACCTCACTGTCCATGGCAAATCCTCTCACCCTCCCCACCCACTGAACCTCTGGCCTGTACCCCAGTTCTTGTATGCATAAATAAATAAATCTTTTAAAAATATTAACAACCAGTTTAGTAAAGTAGCAGAATTCAAAATTAACAAGCAAAAATCGATAGACTTCCTATATACAATCAATCTGGAGACGAAATCAAGAAAACCACCCCTTTTATAATTGGAAAAAAAAAATCAGATAGTTAGGAATGAGCCTAACCAAAGAGGTGAATGACTTATACAAAGAAAATTATAAAACATTGTTAAAAGAAATAGAAGACAGAAAGAAATGGAAAGGCATCCCCTGTTCATGGGATCATGATTATCAAATCAGCCATCCTACCAAAAGTAATACACAAATTCATCTCTACTCCAATAAAAATCCCAATGAAATTCTTCAAGGAAATAGGACAAATATTGATGAAATTCATACAGAATCACAAATAAACCCTTCAATAGTCAAAGCTCTCCTGACTAAAACTAAGGAAATGGAGGTGTCACATGCCCAAACTTCACACTATACTGCAACAAAATCAGACACAGACAAATGGAACCAAACAGAACGCCCAGAAATAAAGCCACATATATAGACAACTGATCTTTGAAAAAGGTGCAGAGAATATGCAATGGAACAAGAGAAGTTTGTTCAATAAATAGTGCTAGGAAAACTGACCTCCATAAGCAAAAGAATAAAACCAGACCACTACCCCACAATCTGCATAAAAACTCAAAGTAGCTAAGAGAATTCAAAATTAAGGCCTGAAATCATAAAATATACAGGAAAAAATATAGGAAAAACACTGTATGACATACATCTCAGTAACATCTGTAAAGACTCATCCCCCAAAGCAAAAAAAAGTGATGAAAAAGAAACAGCTCGGATTACATCACACTAAAAAGCTCCATACAACTGACAAGGGACTGATCACAAAGATATACAAAGAACTCACACGACTCAACAAAGTAAACAATCCAGTCAAAAAATGGCCAGAAGAACTTAAAAGACACTTCTCCTAAAAGGAAATGCAAATGCCAAGAGACATATGAAAAAATGTTCAACATCTCTCATAATCAGGGAAATACAAATCAAAACCACAGTGCGCAATACCTTACACCAGTAAGAATGGCACATATTTTTAAAAATTAGCAATAAATGTTGGTGAGGATGTGGTGAAAAGTTAACTCTCCTACAATGCTGGTGGCAATGCAAACTGATCCAACCACAATGGAAAGCTGTATGGAAGTTCCTCAGACTACTAAAAATGGAGCTACCATTAAGACCCAGCAATTCCACTCCTAGGAGTCTACCCAAAGAACACAAAAACATTAATTCAAAGGATACCTGCACCCCTGTTTATTGCAGCACTACTTATAATAGTGCTTGCAATCAACCCAAATGCCCAAAAATAGTTGACTGGAGAAAGAAGATGTGGTATGCATACACAACAGAATACTATTCAGCATCAAAAGGATAAACTAATGCCATTTACAGCAACATGGATGGAAGCTAGACAGGATTATGCTCAGTGAAGTAAGAAGGAAAAAAAAATATCGGATCATTTCACTTATAGAAGGAATACAGGGGAACCAAATAAGGGATTGGGGGGGGGAAGAATAACAATAAAAAAGTAACAAAACAAAGCAAAATTTAACAAGCAACTATAAATCAGAGACATTCTGCAGGGAGAGAGGAGAAGAGGGATCCAAACAAGGGCCAAGAAGAGCATACGGGACTATGGTGAAGATGCACGGATGAATTGGTGGAAAGTCTACGGGGACTACATCTGAGAAAATAAAGCAAACGTTGTATAAAAAATGAACAATGATGTAAAATATATATAAATTTTTAAAAAACAGTAATAAAAAATTTTAAATTCTACTTTTTTGTACTTTTAAAAATTCTATCATCAGGCCCTCCCTGGTGGCACCACAGGTTAAAGCGCAGCACTATAAGCAATCCCCAGCCACTGCAGCACGTCTGATCCCCAGCCAGGGAGGTGACCCACATGGTGTGGCAGACCTCTCCTGTCTGGCCTGCTGCTCCCCTCAGCAGAGTGTTTCAGTCAATCTGCCTGTTCTGTTCCCCACTGTCTCTAGTGAATCTTCTCACCCCACCCCCCACACCTCTGGCCTGTACCTCAGTTCTTGTATGCATAAATAAACCTTTTTTAAAATCTTTTATCATCTGCATAGTCTATTCTTACCTAAAAATAGACTTAATATCTGCTTACCTTTGTACGTTCATATAACTTTCTTAGCTAAAAAACACAGCATAAAGGGAAAGATTAAGATCCTAATTGTAATTTACTGTGTTAAATATGATTCTACAGCTTAAATAGAATTGCCACAAGAAAATATCCAGTATTAGCTAACATGAAGTTGGTTCAAACCAATTATTAATAGCTGACAATCTAAGTACAAACAAATACCCTAACAGTTCTTCCTTGCTTCAGCTCATTAAATAGCAAGTGTACATTAGAGCAAACATGGTTTCCAACTCTAGAGTTCCTCATTTGCTTTATATATGACTTAGAATAGCAAAACTACATAGGGAAGCCCTGTTAACAAATGGAAGGAATCATAACACTCTCTATTTGGACAATAATAATTATAATGCAAGCTTTTGTTTTAAAATATTGTTACAAATTTGTTCCCATCCGCATCTGCCCTTGACTAGTTCACTCACAAAACCCTGGCAATAAAACTTTCATTTCATTTCTGTTATTTATAACACAAATTTTAACAATGAGAAGGAAAAGAACATCATATTATTACTAAAACATAAAGGAGCCAAAGACATTCTACATAAAAATCAAATCTGCTCTTGAAAGAAATGAAGCTACTACTTCAAATACAGAAATAGATCTAAAGGCAGATTATCTAAAGGCAGAAATAGATTAAATACTTTAAAACAAATCATTAAAAGCTAGTGGACTGAAGAAATTTATTTTTTAAAAAGTGAAAACTTACTTTGATGCATAGAATCCATGGCAACCTTTTTATTTTAACTTGCTCAAGTTGAGTAATGTGTAAACATGTTTCACTTGATTTTCATTGCAACCCCAAGAACTAAATATGGCTTAACAAATGGATCAGCTTAAGGTCAAATAACTACCAAGTACCTAACAGCTTCATATGAAACCTGCAAATCTAACAATCAAATTCTAATTTTTAATTACTTTGGGAGACAGCCTTAAATAAAGACTCTGTGGCCAAAGTTAAGCTCTAAAGTCAGTGCATAAAACTATATATACTCACAATTACCTTAAGAAGTCCCTCAATCATCCAGAAAGTATAGAGACACATTATGTTTCAGTTAAGCCCAAACAAATGATTTTTCCCTTCAAGCATTAGAAAAATCATTGTTAAGTGAACATAAGATGTGAACAGGAACTTGCATGACCATAAGATGAAGTGATTGCATTTAGTAGCTACATTTAATAGCAACACTTTAGCTCAAAAACTACACTCATACAGAATATAGTAAGACACTCCCTAAAAAAACTGAAATCAAACTGAAAAACTTTTCTCCAACTTCACCTTTATTTCTACGGACACACAGAGTATTATGGTAGAAGAAGTCTGGCTGAATTCACAGAAATGAAACACAGGTATGGTGTAATTATACTATTACATAAGTATATTCTATATCCTCATCCTTTAACCCTGAAATAAAAACCAAAACTGGTTACTATATATATTAGAAATAATATTTTTCAAAGTCTGGCCTTTGGACCAGTAACAGCAATATCATCACCTGCTTACATGTTAGAAATGCAAATTCTCAGGTTCCATCCCAGCCCTACTGAAAAAGAAATGGAGGTTGGGAAACAATAATCTGTACTTTAAGACTTCCAGGTGATTCTGACACATGCTGAAATATGAGAGTCACTATACTAGGCAGTCCTACAAAACAGTACCTAAAGTTTAAGAAATACACATACACACAAAGGAAAAAAATGATTATAGGTAACTACAGACTATTCCATTATGTGATATCTGATATAACTATATAAGCAACTTTTTAAAGAAATGCATTATTTATATAATCAAGCAACTTCATGCTTAAAATGAGAGACTTATTAAAGAAGGCTAACTGTAAATACATTATTTGAAATTATGGTCACATTCCTCCATTAGAATCAATCCTATAAAACCTGTTTAAATTCTTAGCTTGTCAACAAAAGCCTTTTAAGCCTATAGACAAAAATAATTTGTCTATAATAAAGTCTAACTCAAACCATTGCAAAGATTTACTTTTCTACCACAACCTTAGCAATAAAAAAAGACTTTTTCCTCCTCTGTATAAGCACTAGTTATCATGACTCGGCATTTTCAGACTATAAGCATCAAGATAAGAGATCAGTTCAACATGGCAATATGGAAGAACCTGAACTCACCTCTCTCGCACAACAAATTTACGACTACATACAGAATACTGTACAAAGGAGACCTGCAAACTGGATAGAGGTGCCACAACCAAGGATTAAAAGACAGCACCAAGACGGGGAAGAAAGACAAGGCTAAGCTCTAGCCAAGGAAAATGCCCCAGCCTGGATTTGGAGATTACAGTGTATGAAAGAGAAGGTTCTGGGACATAGAGTGGTACATTTATGGCATATTTCCATGCTGCACAGCACAGACAAGACCCAGACTCCAGGCAAAGAGGGCTGGTGGGAAAAATGTGGAGGAGAATCTAAGAACACCCATAGATACAATCTTAGATTCCTTTCCCAAGTCTACATGGGAGTACCCTGCTAAGAGTTCTACCCACCCATTGTGATGTTACCACACATCACGTGATCATCACACACCACATGATCATCACACACCACAAACTGCATAGATGTGGGTTCAGACAGGCCTGCAGCATGGCCCATCAAATGTACAAGGAGCAGTGTACCAAGGCTGGCATGGATCCATAGTAGTGATCCTCAACTATGAATCACTATAGCTGACCCTTAACTATGCCCATCCACTGTGTATACCAAAGCTGAACTGGGCCAACAACCACACACACAATGGCATACTGACTAAAGAGAGAAGGTGCAATCCATACATGAGATGCTCCTAAACCACCTAGATAGGTGTCCATGGAGAGCTGTGCTCCTCACTTCATGGGATAGCACTTATGTGATAGCATTTATGCTAGACCATTCCTACAAGATTGGGAGAGGATGTAGAGATGACTATTACATAGAAGCAAGAACCAGGTCAAATGCAGACAGAGGAACAAGTTCCAAACAAAAGAGTAAGACAAAAACCCTGAAAAATATTGTAAAAAAGTAGATATAAGCAAACTACCTGATGAAGAATTCAAAGTAATGGCAAGAAAGATGCTCACCAAACTTGGGAGAACAGATGAACAAGAAAATTTAATAAAGATCCAAATGCAAATGAAAGAGCTAAAGAATACAAAGATATCAACAGAACTGATAAAAACAGGACTGAAAAAAAAAACTGAAGAGATCCAATAGCAGATTGAATGAAGCAGAGAACAGATAACTGAGTTGGAAGATAAGTCAATCGCATTTACTGAGACAGAATAACAAAATGGAAAGAGAATTTTGAAAAGCATGGTGCTTAAGGGACTTCTGATACTACATCAAGAGGAATAACATTTATATTACAGAGACAAAAAGAAGAGAAAGTGAGAAACGTTGAAATGGGAAATGATATCCAAAAACCTCCCTAATCTGGGGAAACAGACATCCAATTACAGAACACACACTGAGACCTAAATTAAAGAAGTGCAAAGATACACAACAATACACTTTCAAAAATTACGAAATATAGTACAATATAAGTAACTTGATTTTAAAATTGTAAAAATGTTCACACTAAAAAATGAAAAACTGGCCCTCCCTGGTGGCACAGTTGGGTAAAGCACAGCATTAAGAGGTTAGAGCCACTTCCACATGAGTTCGATCCCCGCCTGCCCCCGAGGTGACCACATGGCGCGGCAGACCTCTCCTGACCCGCCCGCTGCTCCCCTCAGCAGTGTACTTCGTCAATCTGCCTGTTCTGCTCCCTGCTCTCTCTCTGGTGAATCCTATCACCTTCCACATCTCTGGCCTGTACCCCAGTTATGTATGAATAAATAAATCTTTGGGGAAAAAAAATGAAGAACTACTTTTGTATTAAAAAATAAGGATCAGGCCCTCCCTGGTGGCACAAGGGTTAAAGCACAGCACTATGAAGCTTTCTGCAGCCTCTGCACAAGGAGTTCAATCCCTGACCAGGTAGGTGACCCACATGGCATGGCAGACCTCTCCTCTCCTGCTTGCTACGCCCCTCAGCACTGTATTTCAGTCAATACGCCTGTTCTGCTCCCCAATCTATCTCTGATGAATGCTCTCATCCCCCCACCTCTCACCTGTACCCCAGTTCTTGTATACATTTAAAAAAGTTAAGGATTGGCTCTCCCTGGCGCAGATGGTTAAAGCACCGCACTAAGAAGCTAAAAGCCACTTCTGCATGAGTTCAATTCCCGCCTGCCCCGGAGGTGACCACATGGCGTGGCAGACCTCTACTGACCCGCCCACTGCTCCTCTCAGCAATGTACTTTGATCTGCCTGTTCTGCTCCCCACTCTGTCTCTGGTGAAGCCTCTCGCCACCCCTGAGCCTCTGGACTGTACCCCAGTTCTGTATGCACAATAATAAAAAATAATAATAAAATCTTAAAAAAAGTAAGGATCAAGATGATATACAACTATACTTCCTTTTTATATAAATGATATATAATAAATTATATGTGTAGTAATAAACTACTTAGCAGATATTTTTAATGCCTTTACACACTGTAAATTTGGGAACATTAAAAAAACTATTTTGGCCCTCCCTGGTGGCGCAGCAGGTTAATGCACTGCGCATGAGTTCGATCCCTGCCTGCCCCGGAGGAGATCCACATGGTGTGGCAGACCTCTCCTGACCCACCCGCTGCTCCCCTCAGCAGTGTACTTCGTTGATCTGCCTGTTCTGCTCCCCACTCTGTCCCTGGTGAATTCTCTCACCCTCCGCATCTCTGGCCTGTACCCCAGTTATGTATGAATAAATAAAAAAAAAACTATTAAGTAGCCAACTTAAATATCTCATGTGTGAAAGGATCAATATACAACAGCTGTTATATTTTCCATGCAGATACTCTTAAAAATTAAAATCAGATGCAATCACCAAGCACTGAGGAAAACTGCATTTTTGCTTTTAACAATTTCTAAATGTTCTACTTAGGTACTCTCTTCAGCCTCAAGATCTTGGACTAGGTAAAGATGTCTAAGAACACACACACAAAGGAAAAACAAAAACTATTAAATTGGAATTAATCCAAAATGAAAATTTTCCAGCTTTTCAAAAGACAGATGACAAAGTGAAAAGGCAAAATAAACTAAGAAGAAATTTTCAAATCACATATCTGATAAAAATGTTGTATCCAGAGTACTTATAAGTCAACAATTAAACACAATCCAATTTAAAAAGGGGCAAGAGGTCTAACTAGATACTTCAATATAAATTATAAAAGTCAAAGACATGAAAAGCTGCCCAACCATCACTAGTCATCAGGGAAAAGTAAGCATATATCACCAAACACCAACATGAATGACTAAAATTCAAAATACTGGTATGGAGCAAGTGGGAGTCATAACATTGATTCTAAGAATGCAGGATGGCACATATACTTTGGAAGAGTTTGGCAAAACATTAAACATACACTTACCCATATGGCCCAGTAATCCCACTCTTAGGGAAACAAAAACATGTCTTCCTCCAAAATACTTGGACAAGAATATTTACAGGTTTATCTATAATACCCCCAAGTAGAAACAACCCATATGTCTATCAACTAAATGGCAATGGCTAAACATTTGTGTCTACATAATGAAATATTACTGGGCACCAAAGTAAGAACTACTGCAATGTGCAATGTCTTGGGTGAATCTCAAAAGCACTATGTGAAAAAAACTAGACTAAAAAGAGTATATTCCACTTACACGAACTTCTAGAAAAGGCAAAACAAGAGGGACAGAAAGTCTGTATGTGGTTGCCAGAAGCTAGCATTGAAAACAGGGAGTTGACAACCAAAGGACAAGAGGGTGATTAAAAACAGTCTAGATTATGACTGTGGTAGTGGATATACAATGTTGTCAAAACTCATGTTACTGTGTAAATTATACCTCAAAGCTGATCTTAAACAAAAAAGCTTGGGAAGTGACTAGAAGAAAGTACAGGGGAAATTCTGAGGTGCTCGTTCTATTCTATTGCTTATCAAAGTGTGGCCACAGTGATGTTTAGTTTAGTAAGTCAGTCAGTAAAGCTGTACAGTGATGATTCACATACTTTTCTGTATGTATGTTTTATATCAGTAAAACCTTTAATGAAAAAAAAAAGAATGGATCCTCAAAAGTCTGAGGTCAAAGGGACTTCATACAAATAAATGGCAATCATTATAAATTTCAGCCATGAATATAACTGAACAGAAGAAAAAACAAGCAAGGAGAAAGAAAGCAGAGTTAGCCACTAATTACAAGGGAATTCAAAAAGCAATCACTTGTCCAAAGTATATTTTCCTATTTGGGAAACCTGACTAATAATCTAGCTAAATTTCAGTTATATGTATACATATGTATGTGTGTACATGTGTGTAGTTGTAGTATGTGTATACATACACAAATATGATTAGAATACAATGGAGTTTCCCCAAACCTTACTCAACATCTTTTCTTACTTTCTTTTTACTTCCAGAGATAAATTTAACACAAACACATTCATTTTCATTCCAAAATTTAGTTTTCTGCTTGGAAGAAAAGTATCTCACTAACCTCCTTCATAAATGATTTGCCTATGCGCACCACTTTTGCAAATAAAATGGGATCATGAGATAGGTGAGGACCAAGGTAACAGAACATATTGAAGACATCTCTCCTCAAATCTTCGAAACTCTCTGCTTGTTTTGGTGCTCTCTTATTTTGCAAAGCATTAACAGGTGAGCCTTTAGCACCTTTAGGAACTCCAACTCTGTAAAAAGAAGCAAAATTTATACATACATTATGCAATACCACATTTTAAATTCCTAAGTAAAAAATCTTCATGGTCATATTTGCTGTCTATATTTCAAATGTGCCTAACTTTATTATTCTAGATAATTTAACTAGTAGAGAAAGACAAAAATAATTTGTTTGAAAAAACCAGAGCTTGAAGAATGTTTTAAATTAACACATAAGAAATGGAAAATCAGAGAAACATAGCTCTCAAATAACATTTAACATATCACTTAAAAGTGTCTTTAAACGTGGCCAGTATCAGGAATTTGGATATGGGAATGGGGAACAAGGGACAGATCTTAGAGACACTGGAAAATGAAACAGAAAAACAGGGATATATAACAACACTGAATCAAGTCAATAGCACTTCTGAACCTAGATTTCACTACCTAGACTTAATGAGAGACATGGTAGTAGGTAATGTGAGCCACATAATTAAAGACAGTGTTACCCTAAAAAAGGGCAGCACATCCAGAGTTCTCACCTGCTGAGCAAGGGTCCCACTATGGAATCACAGGGATCAATCTCTAAGAAGCCTACATGGTACACAGCCAAGGTGGCACTGAAGGCAGCAGCCAGCAGTTACTCATGAGCCCCTGAAGGCTGGGGCTTTTGAGGCAATCTCTGATCTGGAGGGCTGAAGCCAGAGCAGCCACCAATATTGCTCCTAAGTAAGTTTCACTCTCAATGGAACAAACCCAACATAGAACTCTAACTTTACTTTTCAGAGTACTTCTGTATACACTCCACAGCACATTCTACAGTACAACAGCTAGTGATCAAGACGTTAGGAAAGTACTCACTGATTAAGATACCAGACTGATATCTGAGGATAGTTCTTATGTTCAGATACAACATACTAAAATATATGCTTAGTCTGAGGAAACAGACTATGTATATTTTGTTGCACTCCTACACTATTTCTACCTCAATGATTAGTAATATATACACAGTAACATACCTTCGGTAGAGAGGCTCAATAGTTATGTGAATGAGCTTACAAATAGCAAGGGCTATTAGCTTGTGTGAGGCTGCATAGTATGGAGGCATCTGATCCATAATGTTCTGTGCATGCTGCCAATCACCAATCTTTAACAAGGCTTCCAATAAACCAAGTTTTTGGTTGTCAGGTGGCTAAAAATGAACAATTACAGGAAAGATACTCAAAATACAGACAAAAAAAACTTGTTTTTTTTTATTTAAAAAAACTAAACACTACAAAAATGTACAAAAGCTATATCAAGAAACCTATTTTCCTAAAAGTACAATCAAGTTTTTTAGCAACTGAAAAAAAAAAAACAGGGTCTACTTTTACATTTAACAGACATAATGTAACAGTTTATAGACTTGAGGTTAAATTAGGTTCTACTTAGTGTTTTATTGTACACAAGGAACTAGAACTCAATTCATCTTTGAGAATCCCTTTAGGATTTAAGAAAGTCAAATATGCAGAATAAAAATACAATCAATACATTTAAGGTATTTAGAATGCATTTTGAAATTTATATAAACAATGGCAAACTCTTCTGGGAAGGTACCAATTATATTAAAAGTTTACAAATTATTATACAAAACTCTAGGCCTCACCACACTCAAAATTAAGAAATGTATGCTTCCATAAATTGTTTAACTATTACAAGTTAAATTTCCTAATTTTATTCCTGCAGACAATGTTAATTTTACTAGAATAAATTTATATACCTTCTCTACTTTCTCCTCTTCTTTTTCCTTTTCTTTCTCTCGCTCATCCATTTTTTCAGAAGACAACACAACCATTGTAAGTTTTCTAACAATTTGCTTAGCTTCTACAATTTCTCGTTTGTGTTCATCCATAATGCAATTATCAGCTGGAAGAAGCTAAAAAATGGTTCATTAATGTTTCATAAAACAGCTAATACTATTTTCATATACCTACAAAGCAAACACTATTCTCATTTATAAAAAAAATTATAAGAAGTCTAGCCTATTCATGACCCTTATTTCCCTTTTAAGTCTCTCTCTCTTTTTTTTTTTTGTCTGATAGTATTAAGTAACTGCATTTTGTAATCCCATTAAAATAAGAAAGCAGTTGTTCCGGTCTTCTGTTAGAGGTCTAAATTATTATTTTACTACAACAATGATGCTTACCATTGATTTTATTAGTTTATCCAAAAAAATGCATGCCTGGTTCCATTTAAAATATTACAATAAATAAAACTTAAAAAAAATAAATAAATAAAACATCACAATGTTTCATTGTGATACAACTTGGAAGAAGTGAGCTATTAAGTAAAATTAAAGGGGAAAATGATTCCTCTAAATGAAAAATCTCAAGTAGAAAAATGTTAACAGCTTGACATATTGTTTTTGAGTAACTACTTGACTTACATTATAAACATTTGTAGCTTATTACAAAAGAGAAAGTAATATAGTTGACCCTCTATTATGAAAAAAGTATCTCAACTATTAATAACATTATATTTATATATATGTATATATGCCTATATATATACATATGTTTGTGTATGTATATATTATAAACATAATTTAAATTATTTAGAAAAAAGGCATAAGAGAAAAGTCACTAAGAATTGGTACAAAGTAGTAAGCCAGACTTTTTCTCATGGTCTTTTTCTTTATGTTCTCTACTGGCAATCACACCTATCTTTGTTTTATTTATACATCTGCAAAAGGTCCCACTTTGGCCAATGCCACTATCTCTAAACTGTCCCATGATAATGCGGGAACTGCTAGTATCTTCTTACAGTTTTTTCAATTACTAGTTTTGTGCAATTAAAGAATATTATTATGTACATACAAAGTTAGAACTGTCACTGACTAACAGAATACAATCTTATTTTTATAAAGTGACTATGTCTTTTTGCCAAAAAGTCTACATTGCCTAACAATCTCCTTGGTTATTTTCCTCATCCATTTACCTTCAACCTTCCTTTGTCCTTAGGTTTTACAAATCTAGTGTAAACAAAAAAACCCAATTATTTTAGGATCACAAATTTTGTCATGCTAACAAGAATAATTAGTCCACTTGTATTTAATGTTAAAAATATCAGTGATAGGGCCCTCCCTGGTGGCGCAGCAGGTTAAAGCACTGCACTAAGAAGCTAAAGCTACTTCAGCATGAGTTCGCGATCCCCGCCTGCCCCGGAGGTGACCACATGGCGCGGCAGACCTCTCCTGACCCGCCCACTGCTCCCCTCCGCAGTGTACTTCGTCAATCTGCCTGTTCTGCTCCCCACTCTGTCTCTGGTGAATCCTCTCGCCCTCCGCATCTCTGGCCTGTACCCCAGTTCTGTATGAATAAATAAATAAATAAATCTTTTAAAAAAATATATCAGTGATAAACAGATTATTTCTGTACTTTACATTTTTCCTATCAGTCTATACTTGCCTCTAAGCTCATACCTATGTTTTCAAATTCTCCCTTTTCTAATAAATTTCCATGTTCTCAGTTTGTACATCACTTCTCTACTTAATCCTGGATGGCTCAGTACTCCCAAAATGAAAAAATTCCAAATACCGTACTATAGCACGTATACTTCACAGTTTAGCACCAACATACTTTTCTATCCTCATCTCCCCCATATACCCTCCTAAGTTGCAACAACCACTCTGAGATGCCTAATGCTCTCATAAGGAATACTAAAGCCCTTTCAAACTTCATACCTCTCCAACAGGTTGTTTCTAATTACAAATCTTCCCACCAGGTAAGCCTGACCAATAGCTACTTATCAAAATCACTAGCTTGAAAAAAACCACCAAAACTCCCCCAAGACAATAGTCACTATTTACAGAGATCTCATAGCATTTTATAAACATTTCTAATATAATTTTCTTACGTAATGCAAATATTTTTCTCCCTCACTATACTATGATTGCTTCCAAGGTAGAGATCATAGTTTATTCAACTCCGTAACCACAGTACTTAATGAAAGGCAAGGAAGAAAGTGATTTCAAAGGCAATGGAGATGATGATAGCTTTGGACAGGTATGTTTAAGTTTACCGATATCCTAATGTACAACCCAAAAAAACAGGAATTCCTATACTATACATTTTTTTAAGATTTATTTATTTATTTATGCATGCATGCATGCATGCATACAGAACTGGGGTAGAGGCCAGAGGTGCCGGAGTGGTGAGAGGATTCACTGGAGTCAGAGTGGAGGGGGGGGGGTGCAGAACAGGCAGATCTACAAAGTGCACTGCTGAGGGGAGCAGCGGAGGAGACAGGAGAGGTCTGCCACGCCATGTGAATCACCTCCGAGGCTGGGGATCGAACTCAGCACTGAAGCAGCTGCAGCTAGCTTGCAGTGCTGTGTCCTAACCCACTGACCACCAGGAAGGGCCCAAACTTATTTTTTTTTTTAAGTTAAACTGTTGCTAAATTAGAAGCTATCAGTCACAGTCTTGTATCTACTCTTCTGTATCCAGAAATAAAAGTACAATACTGCTATTAATGGCTAGTAAATAAAACAAAAACACTTTTTTTTAATAAAGCAAGAGTTCCTCATTCATCCTAAATCCCTAATATTAACATTTTGGGGCAAAGTATTATGTAGATAACCCCACATTTCCCATAAATTGAGTACAATACAGGAGTCTGAAATCACACTTGTTAAAACTTGGTCTCTCTCCCCATGAAATATGGCTAGTGACAATTAAGACCTGAATTTCATATCCAATCCTTAACTCTGTATGAGTGGTCACATTGTATCTGATTTCTAGTTTGTCAAAGAATTAAATTTATACAGCTTATAAACATAAAGCAATAATGCACTAGGGCTTCAAAAAATAAAGATTTGAGCCCCTAAGACCAACCTCGAAGTGCTATCTGGCTGTCTACTATTCTTCCCCACCCCAGGATGGACAACCATACATTCTTAGCAGCCCACTTGACTTACATGTACATAAAGATCATCTAAATCAATGAGATTAAACTGCAGAAGTACTGCAGCAACTCTGTATAAAGATGAAGGAGTCTCTCCATTTGGTTCCTTGAAAAACAAAAGAAAAGTTTCCATTAACATATAATACAAAAACTAAAATCATACCCTTTACCTACCAATAATTAAGAACAATTAGACCAAGTAACTCTAGGTCAATAATACAGTTCCTGATCATATGCTTATCATCTGAATTCAGGACAAACATAATTGTGACAACACTTCTTTTTCACACTGGAAAATCTTTAAAAATATAGACACATTTTAGTTGGCAAGGAACTGTTTCAATCACTATAGAAAACTATGTGGAGGTTCCTCAGACTACTAAAAATTGAGTTTCCCTAGGACCAGCAATTCCACTCCTAGGAATCTATCTACCCAAAGAACACAAAAACATTAATTCAAAAGGATACCTGCACACCTATGTTTATTACAGCACTATTTATAATAAGACTTGGAATCAACCAAAATGCCCCCAAAAGTAGATGACTAGATCAAGAAGATGTGCTGTATATACACAGTGGAATACTATTCAGCAATCAAAAAAGATAAACTAATGCCATTCACAGCCAACATGGATGAGCTAGAAGGGATTAATGCTCAGTGAAATAAGTCACTAGGAAAAGAAAACTATCGGATAGTTGCACTTATAGGAGAAACACAGGAGAACCAAACAAGGGGTCAGGGAAAAAAATAATTAAAAACACAACAAAATAAAACAAAAACAGACAACCATAAACCAGATATTATCACTCAGGGGACTGGAAGGAAGAGGGATCAAAACAAGGGTGGGAAGACACAAGGGACTATGCCGATGGTGCACGGGTGAACTGGTGGTAGAAATTCTATGGGAACTACACCTGAGAAAAGAAAACATTGTTCTAAAAAAATGAACAATGATGTAAAATATAATTTTTTTAAATAGGTAACTAAAACTGTAGACATTTTACAATGCATGCTATTATTTGAATAAAATCTGAAAGCTGAATAGAGTAAGTAAGATTGTTGACTGTGTAATACTAAGTATGGGTTTCTACTTATACGTGTTTTAACTTTTTAAAATAATTCTCTGAAGAGATACAGTTAGACAAGACTGACAAACATATGTCAATTAGCTCCCTGGCTGGGGATCGAACTCAGGCTGTAATGGTAGTCTAGGAGTTTAGAATTTGGCCCTGTTGGCCAAATTTAGACTTAACCCCTCAGCCACCAGACAGTTCCCTAACCGAGAGTCTTTAAATTTTAAATATCTGTTTATAAATGGTTTCTCATTAAACCTGGTGGTCAGGATTTCAAAGCACAAGAGTTCACTGCCTGACTTGAATTCACTAGAAATAGTCTCATTATCCCTATTACATCTATTTCATAGTAACACTACTAAATAATTCTACCAACATAGCTAGTGATCAAAGTTTAGTTATCTTCTTAACTGACCCATCAGATAAATTTACAAAGTTGATCATAACTTATTCCATTTAGCTTCCAAGATGCTACATTTCTACTTGTTTTCTTTTTACCATGCATATTCTATACATTCTTTCTTGGCTCCTTCTCTCTTCCCAGACCTAATAACATTAGTGATCCAATTTGGGCTTTCTCCATATCTCTACTTCTAGCCAGTCCATTCTTTTGAAGACCAAATACATACAACTAGCTATTTCTTCAACATCTCCACTTGGATAGCTAAGAGACATCTCAAATTTAACATGCCCAAAACGGAATTCCTGATTCCTACCCTGAACACTCCAACCCCACGTTCCATTGGAAATTTGCCCTATCTCATTTGATGGTAACACCATCTTTTGAGCTGATCAGACCCCTCAAAACAGAATAGTACTTAGCTATACTTCCTCACAGTCTGTATCCAATTCATCAGCAAGTTCTATTGGCTTAACTTTCAAAATATATTCAGCATCTCATCAAATTCCACTGCTACTATAACCACATTAATCTACTGGAAACAAGTCAAAATGCACATAGAGACTCTTTCATTATCTCTTCTATCTCTTAACACATGCACCATTAAAAGTCTCTATTAAAGAAAACTACTTACTCCAGTAGTTAAAGTAACAGAGTTAAAGTAAAGTAAATAGAAAGTATTTGCCCTGCCTTTCTAGTAAGAACTTTATTTTAGGGCAATCAAACAAGCAAAATTGGTATGGGACAAACTCCTCTTCATAAAAGAATGTGAATTAATAAATGCAGAAGGTATGATAAAACTAAATAAGACTTTAGACTTAATCTCACATATAATAAGAAATATGGGAAAAATTAACAAATTAAGCCAACTGTGGAAAAGCAATTAGATAAATCCAAAATCTTCCACAGGAATGGTTTCCTCAACAAATCAATGCCATTAAAGGAGGGGGATAGGGCACTACTCTAAATTACAAGACTAAAGAATTCTAACAGTCAAATACAATGTATGGTCTTTGAGTCTTTGCTTAAGCAAAGCAGGTGTAAATGGTTGGGGGACAATAAGAAAAGTCTGGACATGGCCTGGATTTATTATATGATAGCAATCTATTTAAGTATGAAGTTGGCATCATGACTACATAGAAAAACTTTTTTTAATAAAGCAAACACTAACAAACTTAGGAATAAACATTCATAACATCTGTTCATAAATTAATATTTCAAAAACGGTATACTAACAAATTACTAAACTTAATTAAATCAAGGCAATAGGGGCTACAAAATTCTTTACACTATTCACTCCTTCCTATATATTTGAAAAATATAAAGTAAAAGGGAAACAAAATGAAAAAAGTTAAGTCAGATCACATCACTCTTACTCAAAATCTGCCACTGGCCTCACCCACATCAAAGTTAAAAACCTTACACTTGCATTAAGAGCTGGTTCCTCATCCCTGGCCTCTCTCCTGACCTCTCCCACTCAATGGCTATGAAGCAGTCACACTGCCTCTTTGCTGTTCAATACATCAGGCATACTCACACACTAAGGCATTTACATTGGTTGCTTGCTTTGCCTGGAGGATCCTCCCCAGATATTTGCACAGAAAATGCTCAAACTCCTACTCATCCTTCAAGGACCAAGTTAAAAAAAGATTGTATCTATAAAGTCTTTCCTGATTACATCACTTCTAAGGCAAAAGTTTATTATGCTTTCCTGTACACTTTCACGTAACATCATTCACACTAATATAATATTTATCATGCCATTGTTAGCTATCCACTTGTCTTCTCTACTAGAATGGCTGAGCTGAAACAAATCATTTACAAATTAAATTGTACATATAAAATCACTAAATCAACCTACAAATATATATACACACCATATATACATACACACATTATTTTTACCTGATAGAACTTGAATTTGAACCCAAGAATATGACACAGTGTTTGCGGTTCACACATACTCATGTAAGATTCCAATAAAGATATAAAGAAATCATCATGTTCTGGTCTGCATTCAAACACTTCCAAAATGACATCCAAAACTCTATTTGGATCTAGATTAAAGCATCCTGAAAGAGGAGATATACACGATTCAAAACTGATTACACATCATTTCTAATAAAGTCATTAACTTTTAGGGACAACTCAATTCACAAAATAAGAATGTATCTAAAAATGGCTTCTTCTGCAAGTTACCTTTCCCTACCCCAGAGAGAAATCTATATAATTGTCAACATCATCATATCCACACCATAAATTTTACAGATGAAATATGTGACCTCTCCAGGATTACAAAGTGGATTATCAAACAGAATGGAATGGAAACCTGGGGTTGACTCACTAATAATTCAAGTAAAATATCTTTGTTGCCACACTGGCTCATCAGTTCTTGATTATTTGGGCTAGTGAAAGAAATCCACATATTTTTAATTCTTAGCAAAACATGAAAATCAAATGCATTTTTACAATTTAGGCAACTAAGTGGTTCCTTTAAATGTTTTATGCAGTATTATTTCGAATAAACGCTGGCAACAGACCATGGAAGTAAGATTTAGCAAATTCTCCAAATTTATAAAGGGTTCCTACATTTACTAAATGTAAAAGTTCAATCATTAAATACAAATGAATATTCTGGTCTATCAGGACAGAACAGGACCTCAAGTATAATTTTGAGAAATTAGTTGGTTTATAAATTTCCCATTAAAATACACAAACCATATGAAAAAAAAACACAATAGCAACATATTACATGGAAATATTTTTGTTTCATTCACATTGTTTTCAATGTGCTAAAATATGAATCCTTGACAGTATGTCTTATTTAACAGTATTACTCCACCAAAGGTATCCCATCGTTAATCTGGACTGTCAATTATCAATTTCCTTCTAGGTACAATTTAAGGTAGCAATTTAGGTAATTTTATTTCTAAAAGATATCAATCTTTCACAAAAGAAAATTGGGCTTATGAAGTTTCTATTAAATGTCTCAGGTGTCATACATTGTCCAATCAATGAGAATAACTTTTCCTATATACAAGGAAGTAATCAAACCAAAGATTTAGGAAATTATTCCTAAAAATTTAGGGATTTGCTAGGTAAATTTTCAAGGTTTTGATTTCAAATTTATTTTTTATTTCAAAACTTTGACTTCAAAGTTTGTCTCTGACCCTTTGGTTTCTCTATAATGTATATCTCAGTGACATCGTCCAGTATTTATCTTTTTCCTTCTGGCTTACTTCACTTAGCATAATGTGTAAGAGGTATTTCCTCATGCTCGCTTTCTAGGCCAAAGACTGACCGTATCATTTTCTATGGTAAAAGAAAAGAAGTTCTTCACAAATGTGCAGAGATGTCAAAGGGCACTTTTTGTTTTATCTTACCAGGACTTGTATGAAATAACTTTGTTTCAGGAGACAAGACACTTTCAGTAAATTCTTCCTACACATGTCACAGCAAATGGTAATTCTATAGAAGGACTGTATAACTTAATCTTTATAAAGTATTTTTTAAAATTAGCAATGTAAGCATGAGGATATTTCAAATAGGATATTTTAAAAACAAGTAGAATTAAAAGGAAATATATGGCTATGTATATGAAATCACAAGAGGACTTTGTGTGTCACTGTAAGACAAATATTTTGGGTGTTTGCTTTTTTGATTTCCCCAACTTTACTGAGGCTTAACTGACAAAATTATAAGGTATTTAATGTGTACATCATGATGGCATATTTATACTGACATACACATATATTATATAAGGAATATTTCCATCTTAGTAACACATCCAACACCTAAAATATTCTATTTTAAAGGTAGGGGGATATCACTTTCCTATCTTCTCTTACATGTTTACAGAACAGGCTGTACTTAAACAGACTGTTACAAAAACAAAATAAGGTCTCTATATCAAAAGTCCCTGGCCCTCCCTGGTGGCACAGCTGGCTAAAGCACAGCGCTGAGAAGCTAAAGCCACTTCCTCATGAGTTCAATCCCCACCTGCCCCGGAGGTGACCACATGGCGCAGCAGACTTCTCCTGACCCGCCCGCTGCTCCCCTCAGCAGTGTACATCCTCGATCTGTCTGTTCTGCTCCCCACTCTGTCTCTGGTGAAGCCTCTCACCGCCCCTGAGCCTCTGGCCTGTACCCCAGTTCTGTATGCACAA
>NW_004567120.1:25840059-25886105 GCF_000260355.1 Condylura cristata
TGAGGGGAGCAGCGGGCGGGTCAGGAGAGGTCTGCCTCGCCATGTGGTCACCTCCAGGGCAGGCGGGAATCGAACTCATGCAGAGGTGGCTTTAGCTTCTGAGTGCTGTGCTTTAACCCACTGCGCCACCAGGGAGGGCCCGAACTAAACATTTTTAAGTTTCAAAACTCACTAAAGATTTTATAAAAGTACAACATTTTCTTACTAATTTTCAGACCTCTATGAAATTGTTCAAAAATACTTTAAAAGTTAAAGATAGTAATACTAGAGAATACAGTAAACTAATATAAAACATAGGTAAAGTAACAATGACAAAAAGGTTTCTTATGTCATTCAAATTGTATTATTACTGATAATATCTTAAAAATACAAGCTGGACACTTGTTTCATTTCTTAATTGAAAACCAAGTCTTTTGTGACTGTATTCATTTTATCTTTATGGATATTCATCATAAAAACTTAACAACATATACTGTGTATAAATAGCTTACCTATTAAAGATTTAATATTTTCTAAGATTAAATCACTAGTAATGTTTCCAGATAAATCTTGTCCCAATTCAGCGATCAGCTTGGCATAACCTTCATTCTCCTCTCTTAACAAATTGAATTTTTGCTGCTTATAACTGAAATTAGATAAATATTATAAAGAGCATAATATTAATTTCAATTAACAGGCTTGCATAAGAATAATGCATTAGCCTCATTTAAGTTTCTTATATCTTATATACAACAATCATAAGAATAGTTGCTGAAAATTAACTGTGTGTGTTTTTCAGGACAGAAATTAACAGTGGTTCATAGAGACACCACAATGTTAATAACAGTAAAACCAAGTAAGGAGAAAAGGATATTGCTAATGCCAAGGAAAAATAACATACCATTATTTTCATCATTCACTAAAAATTATACCAAAGTATAGCCAGTTATGTTATTTCACTGGTAATATTAAAAGCAGTGACTGTTATTTTGACTTCTACTGTGGAAAAATTAACACTGATATTACACAGGTAAAGGTCTGTACTGACTCAATAACCTTGGGCTATTTTTAGAAGGAAACTTAGAAAATACATGCTAACATCCACAAAAAAATTTCAAACTGCCTTTAAAGACATCTAGCATTCAAACTGAGAACTAAAAAACATACTCAGGTATTTTATATGCAACATAAAGATATATGTACTTACAACAGTTTTGTCTTGATTTTAACTGACTTTTGATTGAATTGCTGAGATTGTTTGATAAGCCCTAATGATTCCAATGTTTCAGGATCCAGGCGTTCCTTTAGAACTGTGTCTGAAACTAAATACTGTATTAAAGAATATTAAAGGTCATTTATTCCTTAGCATTCCAACTGCATCCATATCTCATAGTCTCAATTTAAACATAGTCAAAATAATTTTCTGAAATAAGAATATTAAAACCATATCCTATATATATCTACAACTTATGAAAAAGGCCTGGAATCTCAACTTAATAAAAATGATGACTCCAAATACTGAAAATTGAATCTATAGTTCTGCTTTTTTAAAAATGTACATGTGTGCTATACACAGCCTACAAAAACTACATATGAAATTCATACACAGATGAACATTAGTCAGTGAGCTGAATCTTTAATAGAACAATTCAGCCGTTAGTTTTTAGTATTTAAGCCAAACCCTATGACAGAAAAGGTTTGAGTAATGTCGTTCCTCCTTGGTTCCAATTTATGAACATAAAATAACTTACAAGACAATGACTAAGACAAGTTCTAAAAATTATTTTTAAACTATCTCCATATATTTTCTTCTCGCCTAATAAAGGGTCTGTGAAAATTTCTTCAGTTTTAAGTATTGTCCACATCATTTCTACTTAACCAATGCTTACCTTTTTCTTAGTTAAGCACTTAAAAGTCAGGAATATCAACAAAGGTTTATATATAAATACATTTTAACTGTATATAATGCTTATACATTTGTGTAAATGTACATGTGCATGTATATATACATTTTAAGTGACCTACTAGCATACCTGTTTCATAATTAAGAAGTCTAATTTTACAAAGCATTCCATATCAAAACATACATCTCACCTGATAATGAACAGTCAACTGAAAGCCACTGTCCTCCATTAGCACGAACTGAGATTACAATTGTTTGATGTAAAACTTAAAAGGGGAATGTATTTTTTAAAACTTACCAAACATGCTAATACCAGTTGTGTAAAATAGTCTCTCTTGCTTTTTTCTTCTAAACAATTTGTCTCAATGTCTAAATAACAAACAAAAAGATGAAAGTTTGATTTTTCTAGACTCCTCCAGTATAATTATAATATACTTATTTTCTTTAATTTTAAAATGTCTATCTAATTTTAAAATGCCTAATTTTGAAATTGAAAAAAAATTAAACTATGGAAGCATAAACTTTAATTTTAAAATGTCTAATTCTGAATTTGGAAAAAAGTTTAAACTATGGAAGCACAAACTCTTTCATATGTACGTGAGTGCCTAGACTTAACTTCTTCTGGTATGAGACCAACCTGTGAACAAATGGCGTATCCATAAAATAGTATTAAGTCAACTTTACAATAGCTAAGTATTATGTCACTTGAAGCAATATAGCTTCAAAAAGTTTTGGAAATTTAAAATATTTAAGCAAAGTATTAATGACCACATGTCAGAGATACTTAAGAGATTCCTTAAGTGGTGACAACATGGATCTCTTCTAACTCTAATGATTCTATTATTCATAAATATCAAAACATTGACCTAGAACAACCTTGGTACAGTATCTCATGTTCTAACCAAGCTACCCGGGTGCCTGCTCAATGGAAAGATACTATTAGAAGGTATGTTTAACACCCTAGTTTGAACTACAATTCTAGTCAGCAAATGTATGAAAGGTCATTGTTTTCTTCCTACTTAAATATTAAAAACTGAAACTTCAAGCCATCCCTGGTGGTGCATAGGGTTAAATCTCAGCATTATGAAGCTGTCTGCAGTCACTAGAGCATGAGTTTGAAGCCACTAAGGCTTGAACTCAGTCCCAGCCAGGAAGGTGACCCACATGGCATAGTAGATCTCTCCTGTCTTGCCCACTGCCTGTCTCAGCAGTGTTTCAGTAGATTCGCCTGTTCTGCTCCCCACACTGTCTCTACATGAATAATCCTCTTACCTTCCTACACCTCTGTCCTGTACCCCAGCTCTTATATTCATGAATAAATATATCTTTTAAATTATTCAGAAAATTTGTCGCACAAATCTCTGATTTGAAGTATAGATGAAATAAAACTATCTCTCAATACAAAGACACAGTTTCTTGGTATTCAAAAATTTCAACCAGTATTTGCAGGATTACAAAGTTGATCTCAGGATTATTACTTTAAAATCAACTCAAAATTTAGCATGTACTATTGAATAAGATACCAACTTTAGTAATTATGCTCTAAGGTTCTAGGGTTCTTCCCAAACAGACATCCTACCACTGCTTTCCTATAGTTTATTTCCTGTTGCCAGCATTGAGAATCAAAAGAGAAAGGTATTTATCCTCAAACATATCCACATTTTTTGTTTCTCCACTTTCCCTTCTTGAACAGTACCATTCCCCAATATCCTGGCCACTGCAGCTAAGCACAAAGTCAGCTCCAGGGTACTGAAACATTTTTAGTATACAATTCATACAGTGTAAATTGCCCTACATTTCCTCACTAAGTCCTGTTCAGGGACTCCTAGATGTCTCCCCATTATCTGGGCTTGTGATCCCTCCTCAACCTAAAACTCTTAAGGATACTGATCTTGACTGGTTGAGACTAAGTTGGGCTTTTAACGAACATCTACGCTCCAAGTCCCAAAAGTCCCTGAGACCTACACCGAAAGTCCCTAAGATTGAAGCACCTGAGCAGAAAGTTTACCCTCTTCAAACCAACTAAGTGCTCCTCTTAGCCTTCCAACCTACTTAAGATACCATTCTCTGGATCCTGACCATGTTAGGAAATGATTCATAGGACCTCAGTAAATTTCTTAGCTGAACTATCTAATCAAATACATAACTTATCCCAACTATGCCCTCCCTATTTTCTTTATTCTTTTTGTCCTAACTTATGAAACCATTCCATTAAAGTCATTCATTATCCCTGAATCAGTACCTAATAATTTATTTAACTTTTCCTATGATTTGACTAAAAAGCCCTCAGTCATTTCCAAACTCTAGTCCCCAGTATCATCACCACCTACTCCAGTTCAGATAGCACATCAAGTTACAACAGACAAGCCCTCCTTGCAGGTTAATATGGCTCTCCAGTCCTCTCACGTTTATATAATTAATCTTTGAAAGAAAGTTATCTTAACCAGGAAGTACATTAGAAAGGTAAACAAGAGGAGTGAAAAAGATCATGGGCTCTGAAACCAGAAAGACCTAAGTTCAGACACTTCCTGTTTTCTGACCTGTATACCCCCTTCCCGAAGCTGTGAGAATTAAAATGAAATTAAAAGTTGAATATGCCTATAACATAAGGGGGGCTCCAAAGATGCACCTACATGATGATTACTATTAGCATCATTATCATTGTAATCATTAAAGACAGCTCACATTCTTAACCTATTCTCCTACTTTGGTCTGAGGTCACCCTGGGATCTTTTTTATCTTTGTTTTAAGATTTATTTATTTATTCATACAGAACTGGGGTATAAGCCAGAGGTGCAGGGGTGGTGAGAGACTTCACCAGAGACAGAGAGGGGAGCAGAACAGGCAGACTGATGAAGTACACTGCTGAGGGGAGCAGCTGGCGGGTCAGCAGAGGTCTGCCTTGCCATGTGGATCACCTCCAGGGATCGAACTTGCACTGAAGCAGCTGCAGCTAGCTTGCAGTGCTAAGTCCTAACCTGCTGCGCCACCTGGGAGGGTCCCTGGGATCTTTTTTTTCTTCCAAGAGTAGGGATGGGTGAGTGAGGGGGGCAGGGGTGAGTGAGGGGGGCAGGTGTGGGAAATTCTCTTCTCAATTTTGCCATCCTAATCTTGCTTGTAAAAATGGACTTGATAGACTAAAAGAAATTCCCCAAGAGCAAACAAACTTAATCTTTATAAATTCATGTTAATAGTAAAAAGCAACAACTCATAATAATAATTCAAATTAACAAATAACCATCGAGGGGAAAATATCCAGAAGTTAATAAAGAAAATAAATTACTGTAACTTACTAATAAGCTAACTGATTACCCAAAGACATAAAATAATACTTCTGATACCACCAAGGAACAGAAACTTCTACAAAATATTACTTACAAATAAGTCTTCCAGTCTTAAGCTTAAAAGGTTTTTTTGTTGTTGTCATAAGTCAACCAACCAACAGATAACATGAACAAAACAAATTATGACAGTTTTAAGATTTTTTTTTAAAAGCGTTAATGATGATGCCAGGGAAAATAAAACAGAATTGGGACATATGTAATCCCACCACTGGCCTGCTCTTTTCATCTATTATTCACAATCCACATACATATTGACTTCTCCCCAATATTACTGCTATTATGAAATCTTAACAGTTTGAAGGATCAAGCACCAAGCATTTATATTTGTTGAGATCAAATTACAGACTCTCAGTAGGACATTTAAATAAGCTATTTCTATTTAGTAAGACATTTAAGTAAAATCCAGTAAGACATTTAAGTGAACTATTTCTTTTTAGGCAATTTTTTCTATTACATCAAAGACTAATGGAGAAAACTGTGCTCAGTTATTTTAGTTGAGATCTAATAAGAAATAAATGTGTTTACATATTAATTCTTAAATACATGCCTACCTAAGAAGGACATTGACTTTTGTTCTAAGTCAAAGAAATATTCATTTTTTTTAACATTGCATAAATTCTTATTTATTCTGGACAAATGGAGAAACTGCTATCTCTAAAGGTAGTTTTTTGTCCTCGAAACAGAATTACTTTTGACTATTCTGGTTCTTTTTGTTCTTTTTAAAATTAACAAGAACCAAATGTAAAGAACAGTAGTAAAGTAAATATTTCTTGAATGCCCTAAGTATGAGATTACAACATTCATTAATGACCTGCATTGAGTAAGATTATGTGGCTATTAAAATATGATAATTTGGGCCCTCCCTTGTGGTACAGCGAGTTAAAAAGCAGTACTGACAACAAGCTTCAGTGCGAGTTCAATCTCAGGCCCCGGAGATGACCCACATGGCGCCCGGCAGACCTCTCCTGTGTCTCCCGCTGCTCCCCCCAGCAGTGTACTTTGTCAGTCTGCCTTTTCTGCTCCCCACCCTGTCTCTGGAGAATTCTATCACTGACCCGCGCCTCTAGCTTGTACCCCAGTTCTGTATGAATAAATAAATCTTTTAAAAATCTGATAATTCACACTTCAGAAAACTTGACTTTACTTGAAATGACTTAATTTAGCTCAAATTCATATAGACACATTCTGGGTAAAAAACCTCTCAATTACATTTATAGTTTTCCAGTGATTATATTAATATCTGACTTACAATAGTATATTCTCTATAAAGTACAGTATATTCTAGATTTGTAGAAACATTCATACATTTGTAAAACCCTAAACTTGAAAGAAAAAATGTATTTAATACAGTACATTTACCAAACCTGTACTTCCTACAAAAAAATAAAGTTTAATACCTACCTAATATGCAGAATACGTCAGCAAGGATGGAAGGCATATCCTCACGAAATTCCTAATTTCAAAAATAAAATTATTCATAGTAAATACTAGAATAGCACACGAGCAAGTATTCTATATTACGAACACTTGTTAGTAAATTTTAAAAACAAAAGCCCAACACCACTATGTTGAACAAGTAGTAAAATTTGTCAAATTCCATAATATAAATAAAAGGGGAAGACATTTTTAAAACATTTAAATGTCTATCATAAAAACTAAAGAAAACCTAAACAAGTGCCTAGGAAATATTAAAGACACAAAAAACATTTTCCCAATAACGTCTCATGTTAGAAACTACTTGAATTTGGGGTACCTCACACCTACCTAAAGTAAGACTTTAAGATGGTACATTTTCCCAAAACTTTAACTGCTGTGCTCTGCCTGAATCAATACTGATCTATGCAAAAAGCAAAGTAGTAATAGAAGATTAAAAATCTAAAAATATATAAAATCAATTATAAGCCATTGTTCCCTAACTCAAAACTTTCTGAAGATGAAAACAATAATCAAGAATCTCCACTTTATTTATGTACTAATGTTTATAGCTATTGGAGAAACAAGTTTCCTCCCCTCATTTCTGGATGAAAACTTCAGTATTAGTGTAGATTTGACTCCTGACTTCTTCCCATGCCCAATGTTTATTACTATTATTGTAATTTGTTAATTGGCACTATAGCAAACCTAAAGTCAGCCAGTTTTCAGAGACTTAGGGGAAGAAATAGAATTCAAAAGAAAAACTGAGAGCTGTATGAGACACACAAGATTTTCTCTTGTAGCTAAGGGATTATGAGGAAAAAAAAACCATGACAAAGACAATTCAGTTCCAGAAACATACATAAATAGTACTAAGGACTCAAAGGAAAGCAAAACTAAGAAAGAACCAAGTATATACACATAAAGTGCATTTGGACTGTCCACTACCAATAAAATGGGGAATGTATTAGATTTTATTTTCTTAAGGGCCATGAACTCTAAGTCTACTCTCACAAGAACGCATAGACTACTTGAAGATCGCAACAGAATAAGAGTTTTTAAACATGGAATATTAATTGTTTAAGAAACAAACTTCTTGATACAAACTAATGCTGCTACTATCAGAGACAGCTTATGAATGAAAGAGAAAAACATACTGAACCTACTGTTCAAATATGAAGGGGTGGGAGGGTATCACAACAACTAAATACAGAAGTTCATTAAGACTATCCTCAGAAAAACATAAAGATCATACAAAAAAGATTACCCACCCTAGCAGAGGCTTAACGAAGCACAGGAGAAATTCACACTAATATCAGGAAGCCCCCGGTCCCACCTCAGTAATACACATTATGAAAATTGTTCTCAACTTGGCAGATGATTTTATACAAGTTAAAAACCAATATAATAATAACAATACGCCAATTTTAAAAACTCAAATTTAATACAAGTTTACAATAAGCATCCTTACAAATGAGCACTCATCTTTCAATTCAAATAGCAAATCACCATGAAAACATCTGACCTGAATCTAACTTATATTCTAAAATAATTAACCACTTAAATGTTAGGGGCAAAGTCCAGTTAATATTTTTCAAAACAAACAAACACATGAAAATTGTATCAAATGAAAGTCAGCGTATGCAGCCTCAGTTAAAAATAATGTCATCGGGGCCTTCCCTGGTAGCACAATGGGTCAAAGTGCAGCACTGTAAAGCTATCAACAGACTGCAGCACAAGTCCCATCCCCAGCCAGGGAGGCCACCCACACAGCACAGCAGAGCTCTCCTGACCCGCCCCCTGCTGCCCTAAGCAGTGTATTTCAGTCCATCTGCCTGTTCTGCTCCCCGCTCTGTCTCTGGTGAATCTTCTCATGCCCACGTCCCTACTCCCCCCCACACACACACCTCTGGCCTGTACCTCAGTACTTGTATGCCTAAATACATCTTTTTAAAAAATGTAATCCTCAATTTTCAAAATGTATCTTAATTTCTAAGCATAACCAAAAATAAAATGCCTTGATATGCTCTATTACAGAAAAAAATCCTAACCAAATTATACTTACATAATTAGGATTTTAAACTAAACATAACTTGATTGTATTACAAAGTAGGATTTTTTTTGCCCATAGGCTTACCAAGTATTTTCTTCTTTACCCATAAACAAAAAGATTAAAATTTTTGACTTACAGCAATGAATTACCTTAAAGCATTCACTATAATTTTGAATGAAATAAAATGTAGATTAAACACTTTGTTGATGATCTTTGTATGAAAGGCAAAACAAGATATATAACAATTATTAAATGAAGAAAATACGTATATATACTTACACTAATATCATTAAGAACACTAGATGCCTGTTCGTGTTTTAGATTTCCTTTAATGACATGGTATGATAACTCATAGAGAGCTTGCTGGAAATCTGGTGAATACAAAAGGAAGAGTATAAGGATACAGTCTACTGAACATGAAAGACGGACCCTGTGAGAGATCTATATATTTCCTACTTGTCAGCATTATTGTAAACAATAGTAAGAAAAACATTTCTCATGTTTCTCATGCTTTTTGCTAATCTTTTTTTATTTTTATTTTCACAAAAACACAATAATAAACATAAAAGAAAGTTAACCTTGACTCCACTATTCTAATTACAAATGGAGCATTTCTTCCAATCTTTTTCTATCCTTTACAAATTTTACATATCTGCATTCAGAGTGAACATCACTTGAAATTTTGATTCTTCCACTTTTTTTGTGGAGGCGATAAATCAATTTTATTGTGCACCATGTTTTACAAAAATCTAGAAATAAAGCTGTAGAAAAGAAAACAGTAAATAAGAGGTCAACAGAAATCACGTAAAACGGAATTAGTTTTCACAAAAGTAAGGCGAAAACCTCTTCCAAATAAATATATGTGTCTGCCTTCAGAGTAGATTTATGTTCACTGGTCTAAGCCTGCCATAAAGTTAAAATGTTCAGAACATCTTATCTTTCTACTGAATGGAATAGATGCTGAATTAGTGCAAAATGTCACTGGAAAAAAAGACCACTGTCACTTGATAAAATCCTTAAGGTGGCTGAGAAAAAAAAAATGTACTCCTGATGCTCCAGGACTATATGGAGCTCCACCCAACTCATCTGCAAAAATGCTGTCTACCACCTCAGTCCACAAGAAAATCCATTAGGGGTCACAAAAGGTCGATTCCAGGGAATCCATGCAGAGTGTGTAATTCATTTCCCTCCACTCAGACTCACTGGCAGACTGAAAGCTCACTTCCCTGATGGAAAATATGTTGTTCCCATCATCTTCTTATCCAACCTTATTCCCTGGATAGTGACAGTCTAACACAAAAGCTTTGGTGCCAACCACGAATTTGGGCATGTATGTAAACTCAGGCTCCTGTTCTTCAACCTTCTGCCCTTGAGAGGGCTCCTCCTTTCCATCAAAGATTTGGTGGGATGCTATTGTTAATGTTGAAAGTAACTGTGATCTTTTTTCCAGTGACTTTTTGCACTAATTCAGCTTCTATTCCATTCACCTTCAGTTCCCAACTCCCAGATACCTTGGGGAGAAACTTCCTAAACCTCCTTAATTTCATCATTGGGAATTCAACAAAAGCTGTGTCCCCTTTGGTATGTAGCAAGCTGCAGCAGCAAACACAGAGAACTGGAGGCAGCTGCAAGAGAAGCCAGACCACCAAACCTACCCCCTCAGGCATGCTGAGCAGGGCTGGGGCCCCAGGGAGCTGGCAGTCAGTCAGCAGCTGCAGGGGCCGCCAGAAGTGAGAGAGGCAGCAGGTGACAGGGCCCAGGGCAGAGGAGAGGCAGCACTGTTGTGGCAGACATTTGCTGACAGGAAGCATGAATTGGGCAAAAAAGAAGCTCCACAAACACTTTTAAAACCATTTTCTCATGCTTCCAAATCTCCAGAAATATTTTCAAAGAAATCTCACAGTTGCACTGATAGAGAAGGAATAGCAGTAAAAATTATACTAAAGTTTAATCTATATCCTATTGTCAGAGAAATTTCTTCGCAACTCTCTTTTATTTCCATCATGGCTTAGCAGCCATGGCAGCTCGAGTTCAATCCCTGGCCAGGGAGGTGACCCACATGGCATGGCAGACCTCTCCTAACCTACCCACTGCTCCCCTCAGCAGTGTATTTCAGTAGATCTGCCTGTTCTGTTCCCCTACTGTCTCTGGTCAACCCTGTACCCCAGTTCTTGTGTGCATAAATAAATCTTTTAAAATAAATAAAAAAATAAATTATTAAAAAGAAGGCAGCTCTATGAGAACTGTCAACCACAAGTTATCCCATCCACAATTAATTAGCCCCCTGGAAAAAGATTTTGGGGGGAAGGGAGAAGTTAGTGATAATACACTAAAAATATTACCTCTTCACTTGATTAAAAGTAGAAAAACACATAGCTCTAAAAATAATGTAAAATCAATGTAAAAATCCCTTTTGAGAGGCAAAATAAATCTTTCAGGGCAAAATTAAAAGTAAAAAAAAAGCACAAATTTAGAAAAACATTTTAAACTCATCTCCCTAGATATGACTGCTGGTCACCAAAAAAAGGGAAATATAACAGAAATCACAACCATTTTCAATCCCTTTTCAAGCAATGAAAGTAGTACTTTGCAATAAAATTAATCTTCCATTAAAATAGGTTCTAAGGAAAAATAGCCAATAATCCTGTTTCCTTACAAAGAATGCATAAAGCATATTCTGCAATTTCACAAATATGCCTTCATTATGCTTACAATGAACTATACAAAAGCTAAAATACAAAAAGAAAAATTATATTTTTATTGTGGTAACATTGGTTTACAATACTGATTCTGTTATAGTATCACACCTCAGATGGATTAAAACAGAACAAATAGAGAGGAATGATAATGATATGACATATATACACAATGGAATATTATTCAGAGATTAAGAAAAAAGTGAGATCTTGCCATTTGCAAGAGTATGAATAGAAGTAGAGATTATGTTAAGGAAAAAGATAAATACCATATTATAGGGGGAATATAAACAAAAAGTTAAGCACTAAATAAATAAACAAACAAACAAACAGAAAACTGACATTCCCAAGAAATGGAGGGTGTAGAACATGGAGCAAAGGACAGCCCAGGTCCGATGGATTATGGTAGAAGTGGTTGCTGTAGTTGGTAACATCCATCTCAAGAGGTATGAACCTATACTCACAAATCATATACAGTGTTGTAAACCAACATTACTTCAATAAAATACTACAATTTATAAGAAAGAAAAACACACACTTAACCTCAGTTTCTGGAAATTTTCTAGTGCAAGTAAGATAGAATAAATTTTGCTTCCATGTTAGTTCTTTTGTTGATGATTGGTAGCTAGTCCATGTAATTTTAATACAGCTATTAACTGCTAAATTTTGCTATATAAACCAAGTCACAATTAAAAAAAACAAACTATCGGCCCTCCCTGGTGGCGCAGCGGGTTAAAGCACAGCACTGAGAACCTGAAGCCACTTCCGCATGAGTTCGATTCCCACCTGCCGCCTGCCCGGAGGAGACCACATGGCGAGCCAGACCTCTCCTGACCCGCCCGCTGCTTCCCTCAGCAGTGTACTTCGTAGATCTGCCTGTTCTGCTCCCCACTCTGTCTCTGGTGAAGCTTCTCACCGCCCCTGAGCCTCTGGCCTGTACCCCAGTTCTGTATACACAAATTAATAAATCTTTAAAAAAAAAAAAAAACTATCAATGACTATATGCAGTTCAAATAACATCCATATATAGAAATACAATCTCGCTATAACTATAGTTTTAATATTAACTGTTTGAGAGGTCACCATAAGAGCCTTATTTAATGTGAACTATCTCATACCTTTTGTTTTCTTTCATGACAATTTAATGGAAAACAAGATATTAAGTTTAATCAAATTAAAAAATAACAGCTATAATTCTTTTTCAAGTCTTACCTCGGTAAGTAGAACTATCATGACTTTTATTTTCACTAAGGATCCGGCATAAATGCAAACTAGAATAAAACAAAGAGTCTGTATTAATTTCCAATCCCAACACAGATTATCTTACAGAACAAATTAGATATCAAGTAAAAATATTTGGAAACGGGGACCTCCCCGGTGGTGCAACTGGTTAAAGTGTAGAAGCTGTCTGCAGCCACTGCAGCAGGAGTTCCATCCCTGGCCAGGGTGGTGACCCCAATGGTGAAGCAGGCTTTTCACTTCTCCTGTCTCACCTGCTGCTCCCCTCAGCACCTCCCGCACCTCTGGCCTGTACCCAACTCTTGTACGCATAAATAAGTATTTTTAAAAACCTTCATTGGTCAGAAGGGGTAGATGCTAATGAATCAAATCATTAATTTGAAACCTAATAAGATAATAAAAATCAAGTTTATCATTCCTGTCATTTATGAGCCAAGAGTTGACAAAAAAAATGTCTCTAATGAATTATATCATCTTAAATAAATTAGAAATTAACATTATAAGTTCCTTAAATTAAAAGATCCCTAATAAATTAAAGAAATTAGCATTTACTGATGACTGTTCATATCACGAGATGTTATGTCCTGATCCTGATGAAAGAAAACAGTACCAATCTATGAACTGTCTAAAAAAGAAAAAAAGACATAAAACTACATTCACATTATGAGAATCTCTATCAGCCAATATTCTAGTTTTGTTTTAACAAATACACTGCCAAGGGAAAAAACAAGGGTTTGAGAAACGTTAGGGTAAAAAGGATTAAGAAACACATGCATCACAATAGTTGGACTTTATCTGGATCTTGTTTCAAACTATTTTAAAAATTAATAATTATGAGTTGATTGGGGTATTTTATAAAGACTATCTTTTAAAGACAGATAATCGAATATTTACAGATGAAACAGTAACTGCTTCAGCAGAATGGGAAAACAGGTGAGGTTACAGATGAAACAAGATTGCCCAACAATGATCAACCACTGAATCTGGTTGACAATTTTATTTGGGGAGGGGTAACTATTCTACCTTCTCATCTGTTTGTGATGATTTCCAATAATAAAGTTTAAAACAAAAAAATTAAATATTTGTATGTTCAATACTTCTTTAACTTAAATACAGAAAAGACTAGGTAAGACTAGATTATGTGGAAAAAGGTATGTTTAATTGGAATTCCAGAAAGAGAAAGAACAAGACAAAAACAATATTTGAAGATATAACAGCCAAGAATTCAGCTTTTCAGAACTGAAATGAAATCCACATGTGGGCACATCACAGTAAAGCTATAAAAAACAAGGCAAATTGACTTAAGCAAATGAGGGAGGAAAAGATAGGATTATCTTCATGCCTTCTCAACAAGAACACTGAATGCAAGAAATTGGTGAAAATATATTCAAGATGCTAAAACAAAGTATCTTGTCAACCTAAAATTCTATACCCCCAAAAACAAACCAGCAAAAATACAAAATAAGGAGTGAGCATCAGGGCCTCCCAGGTGGCTCAACGGGTTAAAGCACAAGGCTGCAAGCCAGCCACAGCCGCCCAAAGGTGATACACAGAGGTGATAACACAAGTCTGAGGTGATCCACATGGCGGGGCACACCTCTCCTGACCCGCCCACTGCTCCCTCAGCAGTGTACTTACAATCTGCCTGTTCTGCTCCCTACTCTGTCTCTGGTGAATCCTCTCACCACCCCTGCACCTGTGGCCTGCACCCCAGTTCTGTATGCATAAATAAATAAACCTTTAAAAAATAACTGACTTCACACAGTAAAGAAATTCTATACAGGATAAAAATGCTTCCTGGTTGCAGCAAGAAATGATGAGGGAAAAGTTGCTATAAGTATGAGAAATTCTAGATGAATATTAAATGAAAAATAATGTTGTGGTATTTAAGCATGTATGGTAAAGAAACAGGAAGATGGAAAAACTTTGAAATATATCAAAATTAAACTTTATCCCAAATACACAGCTGGTTCAAATTCACTACATTAAACTGACTTTTTAAAATCACATGATAGTTCAATACATACATTAAAAACTTTCAACAAAATTCAACTTCACTTTTTTTTTTAACTTTAAGAAAAATAAGGACAGAAGAAACTTACAATAAAGGAACAATTCTGAGACCTCCCTAGTGGCACAAAGTGTTGAAGCACAGCACTGGGACACTAGCTGCAGGTGCTTCAGCATGAGCTCAATCCCAGGTCAGGGAAGTGATCCACATGCCAACAGACCTCTCCAGTCTCGCCCGCTGCTCCCCTCAGCAGTGTGCTTCATCAATCTGCCTGTTCTGCTCCCCACTGTCTCTAAGGCCTCTCACTGCCCCTGCACCGCTGGCCTGTACCCCAGTTTTATATGCATAAATAAATCTTTAAAAGAGTTTTTAAAAGATTATAGATAGGGCAGGATACATTAAAAAAATTTAAATAAAGGAACAATTCGGACACTGGTTCATGAACCCTTGATTTCTGAGACACTTTCTGCAATTCTGTGAGTTTAATTCATAACAGTATCAATTTCATTTCCCTTTGTTGTTGTTCTATTGACATTTACATTAATAGTTGAAAAGCAAAGAAACACTACTAGCACCTTAACATTTATTAAGGCAGTAGCACTGACAGTCACATCGAAATTTCTTATGATCAAGAAACTAAAGGAAAGAAAAAAGCCAGTCTCAAATTAAGATGCCATTAATCTATTTCATTATCTTTTCATGACCATTCACAAACAAAAGCTGGTTTCACTTAAGAATGTCCTAGATGGGAATGACATTAGCAGTCCTGGAGTAGTTGGAATAGGAAGTCCCTGGGCTTTCCCATGAAAAGGTCAATTCAACAACAGTACCGGTATCAAATTCCTTTTAAAAAAATTCAGAAGCCAGTTAGGCTCCTGCCCCTCAGACTAGCGCTAGCCAGCTTCAAAGCCTGGGTTTTTACCACCCTCTCAACTGATAGTCCCTCCTCCTGTGGGCCTTGCCACATAAGTGCAGTACAACAAAAATCCCAGCTCCCAAATTCTCCCTGGGGAAAGAGAAGACAGAACGACACATATAACATGCTGATAGATTTGGGGAAGCCTTGCCCCAAAGAACAACTTCATTCATGAACATACTGGAGAACAGACAGCACTAGCTTACTCTCCTGTGGCTGCAGTCTGCTGAGAACAAAAATGAGCTGATTGGGGAGCTACAGATAAAGAGGACCATCAGTCCAACAAAAATGTCCAATACGGCCCTCCCTGGTGGCGCAGCGGGTTAAAGCACTGCACTGAGAAACTGAGGCCACTTCCACATGAGTTCGATCCCCGCCTGCCCCGGAGGTGACCACATGGTGTGGCAGACCTCTCCTGACCCGCCCGCTGCTCCCCTCAGCAGTGTACTTCATCAATCAGCCTGTTCTGCTTCCCGCTCTGTCTCTGGTGAATCCTCTCACCCTCCGCATCTCTGGCCTGTACCCCAGTTCTGTATGAGTAAATAAATAAATCTTTAAAAAAATCCAATAGGGCCCTCCCTGGTGGCGCAGCGGGTTAAAGCACTGCACTGAGAAACTGAGGCCACTTCCACATGAGTTCGATTCCCGCCTGCCGCCTGCCGCCTGCCCCCTGCCCCGGAGGAGACCACATGGCGAGCCAGACCTCTCCTGACCCGCCTGCTGCTTCCCTCAGCAGTGTACTTCGTCGATCTGCCTGTTCTGCTCCCCACTCTGTCTCTGGTGAAGCCTCTCACCGCCCCTGAGCCTCTGGCCTGTACCCCAGTTCTGTATGAATAAATAAATAAATCTTTAAAAAAAAAATGTCCAATACAGCTCAGCATGCTCCCCCTCAGGGAAGGAGAACAAAGCACAAGTCCAATGTCTCAGCATTTTGGGAAACTGCCTGAAGGACTGGTTCTGTCTAGCCAGACTTAAGGTAATGATAGGACCTAGCATATTCTAGCTACCTGGTGGCCACTAAGAACAAAAAAAGAGTTGGGTTGTGAGATGTTAATCCAGCGGACATACAGTACAACAAGATATATCAGAGGATGAAAGGGTGTATGGGTTTCTGGAAAAAAGAAACTGGGCAATCTCCCTAAATAATAATCTATACACAGAAGTCCAGAGAAAACAAGGCAGAGAACAAGTTTGGGAGGCTTCCCTGTATTAAGTTGGTCAATAAAGAACAAAAGAAATGTGTGTTTTCATATGTAATGATACCGACACAATATTAGAACAAACATCAAAAAATGAGAAATGGCCCAATAAATGAAAAAAAAAATCTTCAGAAACCAACCTAAATAATCAGAATCATCTAGCCTGCTTTAAAAGAACCACTAAAGGATGTCCTTTGAATTTAATGAAAAGGCACTAATAGCAATGTAAAACATATAAACAAGTACAAAAATGCTACAACAATGGGACATAAAAAACCTAAAAGTTAAAAGACAAATATAGAGGGGTCTCCCTGGTGTCACAAGGATTAAAGTCACAGCATTGCCAAGCTATCACCAGCCACCATGGGAAGAGTTCAATCCCCGGCCAAACAGGTGACCCACATGGTGCAGGAGACCTTTCCTGTCTCACCCACTGTGCCCCTCAGCAGTGTCTTTCAGTGAATTTACCTGTTCTGCTCTCAGAACAGGGGTGAGAATCCTCCCTGCACCCCTGACCTAGATCCCAGCTCTTGTATACATAAATAAGTCTGAAAAATTAATTTTGAAAAGACAAAAGTAGGGCCCTCCCTGGTGGCACAACAGGTAGAGCACAGCACTATGAAGCTACCACAACCACTGCAGCATGAGTTCAATCGCTGGCCAGGGAGTTGATCCACATGGCGTAGCAGACCTCTCCTGTCTCACCCACTGCACCCCTTGTAACAGGGTGGACCCTAGGAAAAGGGGAAGTCCCAGGTTCCCCGCCCCACCCAGAAGTAGGGTGGAGCTGAGCAGAGGAAAAAGGAGAGAAGAGAAGATGGAAGCTGGATGGAGAGCCAGAAGGAGACCTGAGGAAGCCACATGGAGCAGCAAGCATGTGATGAAGAAACCAGGCTTGTTCCCTGACCCTGGACTGGTTAAGGCAGATGTGGATGAGATACCTGTAGGGAGGTGACTATGGCCGTGTTTATATTGATTTTGATTTTGCTCTTTTCCTCCCAGATGTGTCTGGCCATTTCTGACCCTTTTCCATGGGTCCTGGACAGAAGGTGCTTTAGTCTAGTGGCGGCTTTCAGGCCTTGCTTTGGACCAACCCCTTTTGGGTTGACTTTTGCCTACGAGGGGATGGGTAACTTCAGATGTTTGATTTAGAAGTTATATTCTTTGTGTTCCATATTGTATATTTACTGTATTAAAGTCCCTTTTCATTAAAGTTTTATATGTTTTGTCTTGACATGGTGGATGGTAGAACCCACTTAGAGCAGGCAGGTTTGGAGCTTCAGGGGTGTCTGCAATGTTGCACTGATACAAAAACACAATAGTTGTTTTCCTATTACCAAGGAAAGAACAAATATATACACACACACACACACACACACACACACACGTGAAAACAATGACATTGACATAGCACCAAAATGAAGAGTTAGGACTAAATGTAAAAAGAAAGCAAAATTTACACACCCTGAAAACTATAAAGCATTGCTAACACACTAAAGATAGTACAAATAGGCAGAGACATCCAGTATTCAGAAATTGGATAACTAAATATTGGTAAAATGCCCACACTACACAATGTGAGATACAGATTCAATGTTATCCCTTTCAAAATATTAGTGACTTCTTTCTGCAAAATTGGAGTGTAAGATTCTAAAATACATATAGAGGCATAAAAAACTCAAATATACAAAACAATCTTGAGAAACAATAAAGCTGGAAATTTACAATTCCTGATTTCAAAGATTATAAAGTTGTAGTAGTAACTACAGCATGGTATTGTCATAAAGACAAATTTATAGACCAATGGAACAGAATAAAGGAACCAGAAATAAGCCCACACACATATGGTCAACTGATTTTTGGCAATACCAAACAACAGGGCAGGGTCAGTCTCAGTGAGCGGTGCTAAGAAAACTGGATACTCAACCTTAAAAAAATGAAGCTGGACACTTAACACTTTACACAAAACCTACTAAAAATGATCAAAAAACTTAAACATAAAACCTAAAACTGAAAAACTCTTAGAAAAAAAACAGAAGAAAGCTTCATGACATTGATCTTGACAATGATTTCTTGGATATAACACCAAAAGCACAGGAAACAAAAGCAAAAACAGAGTAGACATCAATGTAAAAATGTTCACAGAAAAGGAAACAGTGAAAAGGCAGCTAAGGGAATGGAAGAAAATATTTGCAAATCATATATCTGATAAGGGGTTAGTATACAAAAAAAAAAGAACATCTACAAGTCAATAGCAAAAAAAAATTTTTTTTTAAATGGGAAAAAGGCTTAGACTTTTCTCCAAAGACAGGTAGCCAATAAGTATATTCAAAGATGTTCAACACCATTTATTTATTTATTTTTAAAAGATTTATTTATTTATTCATATTCCACAGGCCAGAGATGTGGAGGCTGAGAGGATTCACCAGAGACAGAGGGGAGCAGAACAGGAAGACTGACGAAGTACACTGCCGAGGGGAGCAGCGGGCGGGTCAGGAGAGGTCTGCCTCGCTATGTGGATCTCCTCTGCTATGTGGATCTCCTCGGGGCAGGCGGGAATAGAACTCATGGGGGAATCAAACTCATGTGGAAGTGGCTTTAGCTTCTTAGTGCAGTGCTTTAACCCACTGCGCCACCAGGGAGGGCCCTCAACACCATTTATTATCAGAGAACTGCAAATCAAAACTGCAGGAAGACATCACATCACACTGTAAGGATGGCCATTATCCAAAATAGAAGCCAGTATCCAAAATAGAAGCCAGAATAGACACCCAATAAAGGACAGTTATCCACAATACGCAAAGAACTCTTAAAACTCATTAAGAAAAGAATCTATTTAAAAATGGACCAAAGATCTTAAGAAACATCTTGTGAAAGATACAAAAGTGGTATAAAATAAAGCTCTACATCATGTCTTCAAGAAAATAAACAGATATGACTACATAACTATTAAAACAGCAAAACATGCAACAACAACAATACCAAATGCTGACTAGGATGTAGCACTATCACTGCTGGTAAGAATACAAAATACTGTGGAGCACATTTGGATAGTTTCTTTCAAAACTAAATATACTCTTACTTCACAATCCAGCAATCCCATTGCTTGTTATTTACTCAAAGGAGCTGAAAATGTATATATACACACAAATCTGCACACAGATGTTATAGCACCTTTATTCATAACTGCCAAAACTAAGAAGCAACCAAGATGTCCTTCAGAAGATGAATGGATAAACTGTGGACATCCAGACAATAAAATATTTTCAGCACTAAAAAATAAATGGACTATCAAGTCATGAAAAGACATGAAGGAACCTTAAAAGCTTATTACTAAGTTGAAGAAGTTAAATCTGAAAAAGCAACATACTGAATGATTTTAACTACATGCTATTCTGAAAAAGAAAAGGCTATGGATACGGTAAAAAGATCAGTGATTGCGGCTGGAAGTGGGAAGGAAGATGGACAGAGCACAGAGGAATTTTAGTGCCATGAAAATCCTCTATGAGATACTACAGTGATGGATGCATGTCATTATATATTACATGGCTCTAAAAACCATAGAATGTACGACACCAAGAGTGAAGCCATCATGAAGTGTCAATGTAGGTTCCACAATTGTAACAAATACACCATACTGGTGGGGAATGTTGTTAATGGGGGAGGAACTAAAGATATGTGGAAACAGAAAACAAATGGGGTAATCTCTGCACCCTCAATTTCTCTGTGAATCCAACCTTGCTTTAAAAATTTTTTTTAAAAAAAGACAGAAAACGGGCCCTCCCTGGTGGCGCAGCGGGTTAAAGCACGGCACTGAGAATCTAAACCCACTTCCGCATGAGTTCGATTCCCGCCTGCCCTGGAGGAGATCCACATGGCGTGGCAGACCTCTCCTGACCCGCCCGCTGCTCCCCTCAGCAGTGTACTTCCTCGATCTGTCTGTTCTGCTCCCCACTCTGTCTCTGGTGAATCCTCTCACCCTCCGCATCTCTGGCCTATACCCCAGTTCTGTATAAATAAATAAATAAATCTTTAAAAAAAAAAAAGACAGAAAACAAGAGTTTGAAGATGTAAAGAAATAGGAACCCTGTACACTACTGGCAGGAGGATAAAATGGTGTGGCTATTATGGCAAATAGTACTGAAGTGCCTTAAAAAATTAACACAGAACTACCTAGATATGATCCAGCAATCCCACTTCTATGTACTCACTTATAAGAATGAAATAAGATCTCAGAAATTTATCTGCACCTCCAAGTTCACTGCATCATTACTCACAATAGCCAAGAAGTAGAAAGGTTCTAAATGCCCACCAATGGATAACTGCACAATGAAAATGCGATATATACATACAAGAGAACATTATTCAGTTACAAGAAAAAAATCATGTCACATACTACAACATGGATGTGCCCGGAAGGCAGTATGCTAAATGAAGTCAGCTACAAGAGAAATACCATAATTCCACCAATCTGAGCTATCTAAAAGTAGTCAAGCTCATTGAAGCAAAAGTAGGATTTCAGTGGTTGCCAGGGGCTGGAGTGAAAGAAACAGGAAGTTATTATTCAACTGATATAAAGCACTCAAAGAAAATGAAAAAGATCTAGAGATCTGCTGTAAACATCACGGTTATAGTTAATGACACCATACCACTTACTTAAAAATTCAAGACTAATCTGTTATTTTTTTCACAATAAAATACCTTTGCTAAAAACATTTTTTTTAGGATTTTTTAATATTCTATGTGATGAAATGAAAACATACACATAAAGCCATTTCTGCCACATACCAAGAAAACCACTTAAACAATTGCTTAAATTGTGAGCGGAACTAGCTGCTTTTTCATAGAACTCCATTTTTATTTGAAAGAACTAAGTACGGCTATCAGATTAGGTCTTTAGCAAGCATTTTCTCAAAAATGAACCAAGTGAACCAACTGTCTCAAGTTGTTACTGAGAGTAACTGTTGTCAATGATAAAAATCAAGGTTTCAAAGAAAAATGAGAAATTTGGAAAACTTGTATTTGCTACCATGAGTTTGTCTACTTTCTAATACATACTCTCCTGATAAGTATTTTCCCAATTCATACCATCCCGATTAGTTCTGTGATACTAAAGACTATGTTTTTGAGAGTATACAGCATATTGTGTCAATATTTGAAAAGGTTCATCACTCTGTGAATCAATGTCTTCTAAATGACCAATGAATGATGTTGTAAAATAATGCATGGATAAAAAATTCTAAATAAAAGAGAAACAAATGAATTTCTATTTAACAAAGTATAAAAAGGTCATTGATGTGGTTTTGGATTCGGCATTGCTACAAACCATTAACTACCACTAAATGAGTTTTGATGTGACATTAAAGAAAAATATCTACTATTAACCAGAAAAGGTATTGAAGTTTTCCTTTTTCCCAACCATTTATCTGTATGAGGTTGCGTTTTCTTCATGTACTTGAACTATGTACAATGTATTAGAAGCCCTACCACTCAGCATACACAAAAATCAACTGCAGGTAGGTAACATGCCTGTTCTGCTCCCCTCTCTGTCTCAGGTGAATTCTTCTCACCACCACCCCCACTGCTGGCTTGTACCCCAGTTCTGTATGCATAAACTTTTTTTAAAAGTAAATAAAAGTGAAAAGCAAAGTATGTCCAGAACATTGGAGAAAAATAAGTTCATTAACCTTGGAATAGGGGAAGATTGCTTAAACACAAAAAGTACTAATGACAAAGCAAAAAATTGATAAATTTGACAACAAAATGTATAGTTTGTTCATAAAAAGTTACCACCAAAGGCGTGGAAATGTGGAAGTCAACAAATAAGAGCTATTTGCCTTCCATACAGTGTAACTCACAAAGACTCAACAAACAACAACAAAAACTCAAAATAACAAAATTCATCAATTACATGAAAGACAAGCAATTTGGGGTATAGTTATACAATGGAGTATTTTGCAACTGTAAAAATGAAAGAACTTCAAAATACTTGCAAAAATGAATGGATTCTAAAAATATAATATTGAACAAAAATAACCAAAATACAATAGAATACACTGTGATTCCACTTACAAAAAATTCAAAAAGAACAAAGTTAAGATTACTAGGTATTAAAACTGTAAAGTAAACAAGAGAAAAGCATAAATGTCAGGCAAATAGTTGCCAAAATGGAGATGATGAAGGTTCAGCCAGGAAGAAGGTTATTCCATCTTGACCTGGGTGTGAGGTGGCTGGGCATGAGGTGCATGGGTGTGCATCTCACAATAACTCTCTAAGTTCCTCATTTATTTAGGTTTTAGGCAGAAAGATTACCTATTTTTGCAGATTATCCAAGCCCTGGCATCTACCTCTCTGTGTCTTTTGTTTATTTCAATATTTCATCAGATTGATGAACAGGTAAAGTTATTAAAAGTCAATAAACTTCCTGACCATCAATTCACTTGTAGGTCTCACAAGATTATTTACAAAACCAAAGAACAAAAAAGGTCTTGCCAATGGCGAATAATGACTAAATTAAAACCACAAATTTGAAAACCTCAAGTATTTGTTTCTAACCAGCTATTTAAAAAACAATAACCTTTATCACAGAACATCTTATAAATGTTTTTTTAAAAAAAATGAGATGATTTAAGTTTAATCCTAAATACTTTCAATGACTTTCCTGGAGAGGAAGACTGTTGTACAGTCTTTCCAATGTGTTGAGAACACTGGTTAAACTTCTAATTTCAAAAACTATGCTAACTCTATCACAAGCTTAAGGTGGAATATAAAAACAGTTTTCCAACTAGAAACAGAATCATCTGCTTCAGGCGAGCACTAGAAAATATAACCTAAAAATGTCTGCCACCTAGTTCCTTTTTTGTTGTTGTTGAGTATAAGAAAGTGTGTCAAAACTGCTTCTATATTTGTTATAAGGTATTAAAACAATTTCCCCTTGTGGATGCCACTCTCCCCATAGGTTCAATTCCCTTTAGAATGCAATAGCAGGAAATTTTAAAGAAGAATGTAATCTATCAAGTAACTCATCTTTCCCTTTGTACTCAGGCTACTAAAATGCTAAGTCAAATGTTCCTTATGGTGACTATATTTGCTTATTACACTTTCAATAGCTTCATTTTTCTATTTGGTTTAATAAGCTTATCACATGTCTTTTGCTAAATCCTTCCACTGGGGACATGGGGAGAGGTAGTGTTCCAAATTCCACAAATCTAATGGCAGTCATTGTTACATAATTTTAAGAAATAACTAAACAACATTTCCAGTCCTTCAATCACAAGGCCACATTCATTAGGATGTAGATGGTAATATCACTGCAAACTATTAGCATCTCAAGAATCTGCTCAAATTGTATCAGAAATCATCAATGGGTTATTATGATAAAGCACTTCCCTTATATAACAGACACTTCCATTTCCCTAGTATAAAGGATTTCTTTATACAATGGATGTTGGCAAAGATGTGGAGAGAAAGGAATACTCAGTCACTGTTGGTGGGAATGTAATTTGTTGGGATTTCTATGAAAAGAACATGAAGATTCCTCAAAAAAAAATTAAAAAGTTAATGTTATATGATACAGCAATACTACTGCTAGGTATTTACCCAGAGAATATGAAAATAATAATATGGAAATATTTATGCACTCTTATGTTAATAAGCAGGATTATTCACAGCAGTGAAGTGATAAGGTCAACCTAAATGCCCACTGAGTGACTGAATAAAGAAAATGTGGAATATGTGCTCAATGGAATACTACTAAGCTATTAAAAAGATGAAGCAGTGCATTTTGGGACAAAAATGGATGGGTCTTGAGGTGATTATGCTAAGAGTCAGAAAGTGAAAGAATTAATGGATGGTTTCACTCATTTTGGAATATAAATAACCAAAAAACCCCAAAAATAACAAACTGTCAAAGCACAGCAAAAATAATTCTTAGACTCTATGAAAAATATATTAATCACCACAAGGGATGCAGGAGGATGAAGAAAGAGGGGACAGGGAGGAAAGGTGATAGGTTATCGGATCTTTCCATTGGATCTTTAGTGGAAGATGAGTGAAACACATGCACTTATGGAGGTTAAGAATTTGTCCCCCCAAAGCTAAAAGGTTATGTTAACCAGCAAATCAGTATTTGAGAATAAGTCAAATGCATGGTAAAAAAATAAAAGTAAAGCATTCTCCTAGGTTATAGGAGGAAGGTAAAAACAATCCCTAAGAATATTCCCCCAATCAGATTTGTCTGTGCTCTTTTCCCTATAACCCACTAACAGAAGAGAATGACACATCCTTAAAGAAACAATTCTGCTTCTGAATGGGGCATCTGTCTTATTACACCTATTGAACAGTTTTAGTACTCTGTCCTAAATTTCAAGGGGGGGAACTAACAAAACTACCTCCTATGGGTTGTCCATTTTAATGTGGCTTAAAAAAAAAAATCAAACATTCTGTCTCAGTCCAATAGCAACTAATTATTTTAATCCCTTAATAAGCTTCGAACAGTTGGGTTTTCTATTTTTTCCCACTTTCAAAACACTTAGTGCTATTGTGGAGATGCTTATCTCAGGACCCTGAGAACAAAGACAAAACAAAGACGATCTACTTTACTGTCAAAGATTTATGAAACTTAAACTGAATAAAATTTCTCAAATTCTTCCAAAGGCCAAAGTATTTTGTGAACACTTCTTAACATGAGTATTTATTTAGTTTTCCACTTTACACCTTACTTGCTCCCTTTTCCAGTAATAAAGGAAACACAGAATATGCCTGAAATACTTGATTATGCTCACCCTAGCAAAGCTGACTTCACCTATAAAAAGCTGATGTCAATGTGTTCTTCAATTTGTTCTTAAAACAAAAAAGGCTAAATTCGGTTAAGCAATTTTCTAACTCTATTATAATTCTTAGAACAACCGACACAAATGAATATTGTGACAACAGTTTTATATTGAAACATATTTATGAAAATGAAAACTTGCATTTATAAGGAAAAGGAACTGAAAAAAGTTGAAAAACAGATTCCACACACAAGTGCATAAACAGTACTCGAGAATTTAAGCATAGGGAGTAATTTAATTTTTGTAACAAAGAAAGCGATAGCCTAAAAAATTTTCCGATATTGCTACATTTTCTGAAGAATACATTTCTCTTACCAGGGAAAAAACCCAACACTTACACTTAACCTGTAAATACAGGTGAAAATTAGAAAACAAATATCAAATGAAAACTGAATCATGGAGAAAAGGTTTCAAATAAAACCGGGGCTGAGACCCTCGCTGGTGGCAAAAAGGGTTTGTTAAAGTGCTGCACAACTGAAGCTCTCCACAGCCACTAAAGCACCGAGTTTGATCCCTGGCCAGGGAGGTGACCCACATGGCCCAGCAGGCCTCTCCTGTCTCTCCTGCTGCTCCCCTCAACAGTGTATTCAGTACAGTGTTCTACTCTCCTACTCTGTTCCTGGTGTTCCTCTTACCCCCAGCTCTTGAATACATAAGTATACAAAGTATACATTATTTCTATACTGGCCTGTACCCCAACTCTTGTATATACAAATAAATAAATCTTTGAAAACAACTTTGGCTGAATTTAGAGTATCTTTTGAAGAAGGAAAAAAAGACAACTACCAAAATTAAAGTTTCCTAGAAAGATTATTTGCTGCACACTTCCCCCTCCCACATCAGGTCAGACATTTAATGAACATCTGAATATTCTCAGGTAAGTTCTGAAATGTGTAAAATGATGTAGTGGCAAGTGAAGATGAATGGCAACCAATATATTCAGCAATTATAAAACTTTGTCCCTACCAATAATTAGTAATATGTAAAGACAAAAATGTCTAATACGTAAGTTTTGGAAAAGAAGTTACTCAAACAGACAAATGGTACTTAACAATATATAAAAAATTAGATCAAGTATTGACATGAGACATCCTCACATTAAGAGCTTGGAACATAAATCCTCCATTAAGTTTGCCTGTGACACAAACAAATACTGACCTGACCATATTAATGATTTCTACTAAAAGCAGAATTCTCCACCAAGTCTACCAGTACATGCAAGTTTATTAGTTTAATCATGGCAAGTCCTATGCTAATATGAAACCATCAAGGAATTAAACCTAATTCTCAAACGAAAGCAATTAAATCCTCATCTTGCACATTTTACAGAATCTGCAAGTATGCACTTACATGTGGAACTTGTGATTATAGATCAAAGTGTTAATGGAAAGGACACTTAATTACATTTTGAGAGTCCTCCTTTGTCCTTTCAATTATCTCTTGCAAAAGATTATCTCAAAAATTGGATAATTTACCATTAAAAATATAATGTATCTCTGCAGACAGGTTAGCCAGATGCAAGACTGATCGCTAAGATTCATATGTAGGCAAAATACAGTTTTACTTTCTCCTTCACTAAATACAAAAATTATTCCTCAAAGCCGATCTTCCATTGGAATAGACAGTTGCTTTTCAAAAGGCACAAGTTAAGAACCTAACCTCTCCTAAAGTTAGGAATGTCCTCATACAGCTCACGTTACTTTAACACTTGGATGCTTAATGACAACTCCAAGCATAAGGACTAATGTGAAGATGTGAAAAGAAATAACAACCTCATAAAATCATCATACATTTTTATTATTTTTTTAAAGATGTATTTAATAATGTATACAGAACTGGTATACAGGTCAGAGGTGTAGGGGCAGTGAGAGGACCCACCAAAGACAGCAGGGAGGAGAACAGGTCGACTGACAAAGTACACTGCTGAGAGGAGCAGCAGGCGAACCAGGAGAGGTCTGCAGCACCATGTGGATCACCCACCGGGTGGGGATCAAACTCATGCTGAAGCGGCTTTAGCTTCTCAGTGCCGTGCTTTAACCAGCGAGGGGCCCACATCATACATTTTTAAATGATAATTTTCAGTCAAGTTAAAGTCCCTCTGCTAAATGTCTCTCATTAAAAAAGGAAAAATCTAGGCTTCCCTGGATTTTTGGCACAGGGGTTAACATCTCAGCTATCAGGATAGTGACAGCCACTTCGGAAGGAGTTAGACCCCTGGCAGGGTAGCTGACCCACATGGCATGTAGCAGGCCTCTCCTGTCTTGCCCACTGCTCCCCTTAACAGTGTATTTCAGTAGATCCACCTGTTCTGCTCCCCCACTGTCTCTGGTGGGTCCTCTCACTCCCCACACCTCTGCCTATGCCCCAGTTCTTCTATGCAAAAATTAATCTCAAAAAAGAAAAAATCCACAAGATAAAATTTAAATATTGGTCATATTCTAAAAGTCAAATCTATAAATAGATTCACTAATAATAATTTGGTGGCACATTACCTTTTAAATTCCCAGTTGCTGTTTTATATTTGAGGCTGTTTTCAGACAAGGGAAAGGATATTTTATAACATTTACAATACCATTTGTTCCAGTAAAACTAAAATGCTAACATCTATCTTTAGCAAGATACAGAAACTCCAAGGTTAACCATCTGCAGAAAAGTTTTCAAAGAGGAAAAAGGTTATATAAATGAAGACTACATAGTTGATGTGCTTGTCTATTTAACATACTTCATAAACTCTCTTCATGTAACATAGTGCAATTAAAAAACCGATCATACTGATTTGGATCTACAATAATTCAAACTACATTCCACCAACCATGTAAAAACTACACACATGTAAGTCCTAATGACAGTTTTGAAGCAGCTCTTCAAATATAGGAACTGTGACAGATGCCATCGGTCATGTAAATACACATAAAATGAATCTAAACTTCTATTTTGCCTAGGTATTTCGACCTCCTACATCACTGTTTTTCTCCAACCATCTCCAGTCAGAGCCAAGCAGAATTTCACCTCCTAACCCAAATAACCATTCATTCTACGGTCACAATAGTAACAGTAAAACTGTCCAACTCAGCTGGAAGGAAGATGATGAACAATCTACAAAGACGACAGGCCCTAAATAATTAAATTGGATTTAAAAGTAAACAAGATGAAAAGATTCACTTAGGGGAGGAGGGGAAGTTTATCCTCACCTAATACAGATGAAGATGGTTTGGTTTTGGTTTAGGAACTTCCTGTTGACCTCTGCACACAGTAGGCTTAATAGCTATTTGTCAACTAGCGGGTTCGAGGAATTGGGGGGAAAGTTGCTAGCAGTTAAAAATGGATATTTATTAAATAGACTTCTTGGTCGGTTAAAAATAATAATAATAATAATAAAAACACTTGAAGCATAGCTAGAAAGGTGGAAGGGTGTTGGGAGCACGACGACGCAAGAAGAGTTGACCAAAAGAAATATGAGCCTTAGTTCCCATTCTTCAAGGGTCTCTCAATTCCATAAGGCACACGAAACACGGGTCAGAGACCAACTAATTGCTAACCTGAGTGGTACAGACTTAAAAGTGCAAGTGCTGTCCAGAGAAGTTTAAATATCTAAAGATTGGAATAATATTACTTTTAATAGCTATCACTTGAGCACTTACTATAAGCCAAGTGCTTTACAGGCATTATTTAGTCTTCACAACAACCCTTTGAGTACTTATTATTCCCAATTTACTCAAGGGGAAAACGGTCAAAGTGGTTAAGGAACTTACCCAAGGTCACTCAGCTAGTTAAGTGGCTAAGGAGGCCGCTTAGTCTGGCGATCCAATTCTAGAGCTCACACAGCTAACTCTGTAAGGCCGTGCGAGCGCGGGGAAGAGGGGCGCGTATAGGCCGACAATGTTACTAGTGCGAGATCCAAAACGAGTCAAAACGAGTTGCCCACATTTTGTTTCAAATAACTAAGTTTCAAAGATCTGCATCCTTCCGACCAGCCATCAACCTTACACTGACTACCGCGGGGGGCGGGGGGGCGGGGGGGACGAGGGAGGGGAGTAAAGACGACGAAAAATGGCTAACACGAGTTCATCAGTTCATCACACAGGGTAGAGCTTAAGCTTCTAAAAGGATTCGGAGGAAGAAATTACAAGTTACTTGTTTTTAAGCCTGGAAATTCGGCCGATTGGACGGATTTTTTTTTTTTCCGACAGAAAGAGCTGAAATTTGGGGCGAGAAACCGCGGCTACGGCAAATGACTGTTTCCTCTATTACTGAAAAAAGAACCAAGTTTTATGACTAAACGAAAGGCGTTATTCTAGGTACTCGAGAAGCTTGGAGAGTTGCCAAAATTAATTGCAGTCCCAGAACAAAATGGGGTTTAGGAAACATTTAATGCCGAAAGTTGAATCCAACCCGAAATGGTTCGAAGGTAAACCACTCTTGTCATATCCGAATACCTATTTTAAAAAAAAAAAAAAAAAAAAAAAAACGGAGCAAAGAAATGCCGGCAGGTCTTCGGCGAAAGCGGCTACCCGTCCACAGCCCGCGGCGCCGCGCGAGGCCGGGACAGTCAGAGGCCGTTCCCCGGAGGACCTAGGTGCCAAGCGGGGCTCATCACGACGCCCGCCACAGGCTCCGCGGCGGCGGGAGGCGAGGAGGGAGGGAGCCCGGGACGGTTCACCCTCCTCAGACTACAAGCAGAGGGAAGCGCCGGGCTCCTAACTGCGGAGTCTGAAGGGTGCAAAGTGAAGAAATGGGTCCGAGCGACGGCAAGTCCGGCACCCCCCTCCCCCGCCCCGGCGCGGATCCCCACAGAAAGGAGCCAAGAGAGCGCAAGCGGAGGGGACAAAAAGCGAGCGAGCGGGAGTGCAGGCACCCGCGGGGACGAAACGGGAGTTGTGCTGAATGGGTAAGAGAAGGCGAGCCCAGGAGGGCAGCGGCGACTTCAGGGAGGCCAGGGGCGGAAGGAGGTCGCCCACGGTTGCCAACACCTCTTCTCCCCGAGTTCGAAACTCCTAGCCAACCATCCACGCCCGCCGCCCGGATGGGGGAGGGGGCACACCTCCCCCCCTCCCCCGCAGCTCCCCACTCCAGAGAGAGTGTGGCCGATACACTAGCTGGGCCCGGCTGCTCGGCCGCCTCCGACCCGGACACTCACAATTCGCCTCTCCCCGATTTCTCCCAGTTCTTTATCCACTCTGCGGGAACCACCACAGTTGCGGCCGCCATCTTCCCCTCACTAGTAGCAGAGGCCCGGATGTGTAGCACGCGAGCGAGGGGTCAAAGGGGAGCACCGCCCACGAGGAATGCCGGGAGCTGAGAGTTCGGTTTTCGATTTCCCGCCCCACTTGAGTCCACACCCGCGGAAGCCCGAGGCCCGGCAGACAGGAGGGTTGGGGGAACCCCGTGGGCCCCTTGGCAAAGTACCGACGCGGGTCGCGCCCTTCCAGCCCTTGCCTTCATGTCGCTTAGAACAGGAAAAATGCCATCCCAGGACTCTTGTAGCCCTTATATTCTTCCGTACTATCTACTTCAAACATGCCTTTTTCAAGCACCTAATAGATGCTAGACACTGGTGATAGAGAAACAATAAATCATGATGCCTACCCTCAACGAGCTCTCAGTCTGTACGAAAGACAAACATAAGCCGATCAGTTACAAGACTCCCTGCTAAATGGTGACATCAAAAAGAAACAGCAGCCATTTACTTTGTGCCAGGCGTTATGCTAATTACAAAGAATACTATCTAGCTAGGAGGAAACCGAAGAGGCCAGGCGTGCTGACATTTCTACTGTATTTGCGGCTGTCACAGTAACCGTAGGCCGAACTAGGGGGCGCAAGTACGAAGAAAAATAACTTGTTTATATTACCCGGAGTCAAAGGATCTCCTACATACTATATCAAAGGGCGAAATAGAAACTTTATAGTGATAAGTCATGACGGGCACCGTCCTAACTGATGAAAATAAGCGTCCCCAAGAATTTGACAAATGGCTATCGTGTACTTCCTTATAGGTGCTAAAGAAAACACTAATCAATTTCATAGTACTCATCTTGTCAAAAATTAGCATGGCCTGAATTTAATCTTGAGAGAACAGCGGGGACGATCCACAAAATTACTGGCTAGCTCTCCGAAATCCTCAAATTCACTAAAGACAAAGGCAAACTGAGGAACTCTTCCAGATTAAAGGAAACAGCACAGCTGGCCCCAGGCCAGAAAAAAAAACATTTTTCTTTTGCTAAAATGGGGATTCTTTGGAACAATTGGTCGAATCTGAATATCTGTAGATTAAGGAATAATACCCTATATATGTTAATTTCCTGATTTTAATATTTGTACTGTGGTCCTGTGAAAATCCTTGTTTAAGAAAGTGCTGAAACATTTCAAGATAATGGGGCAACTTACTCTAAAATACTTCAGAATAAACTGATGGTTAAGTAAATGTGAAACATTAGCATATTACGAATCTGGATGAAGGGCATACTCTTTGTGCAATATTTTATGCAATCCAATTCTAGAGCTCACACTGCTCTAGAATTAAAAATCAGAAGGTTTTTTAAATATTCGTTTGGCAGAAAATTTAGAAAACACAGACAAACCAAATGAAATCCTACCACACATATATTAAAATATGAACTTTAGAACTAGTGTCTTCTAAATTTAGCAAGTTTTGCCAAAAGAATGAGGTTCATTTGCATTGAAAAAAAAACGCTTCAAGAGATTGGTAATATTCAAAATGTGAATTCTAGGAAAATACTACTTTGCTTTTGATTGATTTTCTCACCTGCAATACCTGGCTGGACTCCTAACGTCCTGACTGGCTGAAATTCTAAAGCCACCCATTACAGAATATACACTGTTCATTTTCACTATTTTCTGCTTATAAAAAGTTTCTGCCATTTCATGGGGATTCAGAGATATTTTCTCCCTACTTTTTTTCATTTTTCATTGTCATGGAAAAGTTTAAATATCTACAAAATGAGAGTGGTATAGTGAATCCACATTTACCATCATCCTCCCTAGAAAATTTTGAAGTGATTAATACAATTTGACTTCTGTGATTCTAATGGAGGATAAGAATAGAAAAAAACGGGAAAGGAAGCATCACAAGACTCACTCAAGGAGGGATAGAAGAGATTAACATTAGCCATTAATCCAGCTGTATCAGAATGCTGTAGGGAGAGTCAGGAGCACAGACTGGAAGGTGAAGATATGGAGATTAAGGAACAAACCCTCCACTAACAAAGATGAGCCCCTCCCTACTGAAAGAAGATGGTAAAACCCAGCATTGCCCCCACAAAGGGGCAACAGTTCTTCTGCCCACCTATGACTGTGCGGGTGCTCATTTTCACCCGTTCTCTCCCTCTGCAGGGCAGCAGCCTCCTGCCTGTGAAAGACCTATACTATGCCGGGGCTTTTCTTCACTGACCTCCCTCCCTAAAGAGCAGAGGCAGCTCTCTCTAGGCCAACCACCTGCGACCACGCAGGCCTCTCTTAGCAAACCTGTCCCTTCTGGAGCAGCTCTTGCTGGCCGCTTGTGTCTATGCAAGTGTCTTTTATTCTTCTGTTCCTTTTCCTAATATACTGGCTCTTCTAAATAGCTAATGTCTCTGTCTCCTGGAGAAACTCGTGTGCTGCTGAAAAGGGACCTCTGGAGAAACTTTTCCCAGAGTGAACCCAAGTACCCTCTGCTCCAAATCCACTGACTCCAAATATTACAATTCAAGAAGCACTGTCCTGCTGTTTACGTATATTCCATTTTACAATCAACAGCTCCGGGCACCATCCACATTTGTGATCAGATCATTCTTTGTAAGGTGCAGAGAGAGGGGAAAGCTTGTGACTCTGTGTTACAGGATTTTTAGCAATATCCGTGGCCAGTTAGATGTGGATACCAGATGTTATGTCTCCAGACTTTCCTAATTGTTTCCTGGAGTGAAAATAGCACCCTTTTGAGAGCTACTGAGCTACAATATTCTGTATTGTGGCTCACCTTACTACTCTATCACAGTGATTTCTCTATCCACTGATCTTTGCAGTATGCATACCATTCAATATGCCAGAAATGTGGTACAACCTGACTGCAGTGAAGCTTTGAGGTTTTCTCTTCTCCCAGAGCCTGCAGATCTATTTTTACATGGTATGATGATTCCTTTAGGAATTCCTTAGAGCTAATTGGCTTTTTGTTCTATAAGATTACAAAGTTATATCTTTTGCATCCTGGTTATTGGCTGCCTGTGCCTTGCTTTCAGTGTCTGTCTGGCTCTGCCTCAGCAGCTGGCAGTACAGGTGCCTGGTGATCTCACTGGCTCATGGGTAACAATGGACGAGGCAGGTGAAGGCCAGATATTGGATAGCTTCAATGTGACAACGTCTGACACAACAATCTTGTTACCAACTCAGTGGATACAGATAATGAGACTAAGAAGGCACATAAAAGTGCAACAAGACAAAATAAGTAAAATCATCAAATAATGAATCACAGTATAGTAATCCTAACCTTGAATGTACTTAATAACTGCTTTGAAATATGTAAAGCAAAAATTAACAGAACTACAAGGAGGAAAACCAAATTACAATGAAGCTTTTAATTCACCATTCTCAGAAATTGATAGACGAAGCAAACAAACAAAAAAAATCAGTAGAGAAGTAGAAATATTCAACAAATGAATAAGTTTAATCTAGTAGCTATAACTAACAACTGGAAAACAAAAACCATTATTTATAAGAATGCAGTAACAGATAGCCACGTACAGCTTGGTCACTGATCAAAGACACCCAGCCACAGGGTAAGTTGAGACCAAAAACCATCACCTGTTCACCTTGCCAAACCACACATTCAGGTGCAATGCTGCTTCCACTGGGAAGAAAAAGTACATTTTCCTGTTTCACACAAAGGCAAAGGGACCAAAAATTGGTTAGTTAAAAACTAATAAAACTGACAAGCCTCTGACACAATCATGATTTAAAAAAAGAAGAAGAAGAGAAAATATGTGCGTTTATAAACAGATATCAAGAGTTGTGCTGGTTGAGTTCATGACAGGAAATAGGTGACATACTCAAAGGGGACAATTAAAGAGCATTTAATGAAGGAACCTTGCGAAAGGGTGTGGGCAGTATTGATGGAAATCAACAGTGGCCAGGGAAGTGCCTCTAGGCGCACAGCACCTGAAGACGTTAGCACCCCTCAGTGTGAAGGGCCAACTGGAAGAGCTGGTTACCAAAACCAAGGGAAAAGAAAGTAAAAATAAGGAAAGGAACATTCAACAGGAACTGCAGCCTACAGAGAAAATACAGTGGCTGCATCTCTCCTCCCAGGAGGGAAGAAGTTTGGGGAATAAATTCCCTGACCTTTTTCTCCTTCCATCATGTGATCTGCTGATACCTCTCCTGGGCTTGTGCTACCGCAAACAATAACGCAAGGGCGCTTGGCAGATGCAGTCAGTATGGGTAAAAAGACAGAGTGGTGTTGAAAGTAGATCTTGAAAGGAAAACAGAGCTTCCAGCCCTGAGCATTCTTTTTGCCCCCACCACACCACTCTTGCCCTTTGCAGGGTGAAAAGCCCAAGCCTTCACACAGAAGGGACAAAGTCCATCAGTTACTCTATCATTGCAGGGTGATATTGATTCATTCATACTCCCACACGCTATCTAAAACACTAGCCAGCAGCAGTGTTTTTCATGTCAAGTAGACAAGAAAAGAGGGGCAGTTCTTTCCCCCCTGCTTCTGCAGCTAGTAGCAAGCCCTACATTTTTTCTGCCACCCACTCTGTTTCCCTTGCCCTAGGCCAGCATCCCAGCAGGACAGGCTAAGTTACCTGGCCGAGTGACCACAGCCTTCATTAGCATGGCATAGAAATTCTTCTAAGTACCTTAATTGGATTGCTAGTTTTCACTAACCGGTACTGTTGAGTAGAGTGGTGACTGAAGGCACTCCCATGAGATCCCTGAGTGCTACACACAGTCCTTACCTAATTTGCCTAATTTGGTAATCAGACTAGATCACCCTCATCTACTAAGTGTCCCTTTGCCTTTTTGTTCAACAACAACTTGAGGAGCACAAAATAGCCAGAGGACAGCGTCACCTTCCAAAACATCAGAATCCTGGCATGTCTCCTATTGGAAGTTTCGCTCCATTGGGCACTAGAACCTTATTACCCAGTGACTCCAAGATGTAGGGAAGGAAAGCAAATATTTCTTTAGTGAGAGGAGTCTTCCTTACCTCCACTTCTTGATCCCAGAACTCAGACATTCTGCCTACAAGGGAGATGACAGTATATAGTGGCCACTGGCTTAAAGCATCAGCTAGGTTCTGTAGGACTTGACCTTGCAGGCCACAGTGTCATGACTGCCCTTCAGTGGGAATTTTCACCATGATAGCAAGGCAGTTGTTTCTGGGTAATAGCACATATGATAAGAGCAGTGAATTCCATGGAAATGAGCTCATCACCATACTTCCTTCACACTAAACTGAGTTCCTTTGTTGGAAGAAATGTTGGGTAGGATACCATGGTGATGAGTCAGGCATTCTGTGAGTCCACATGGTGGTGCTGGCAGAAGCACTGCAACATGAAACACAAATCTGTATTCAGAATATGCCTCTATTCCTGTGAAGACAGTCAGTGCCTCCTCCGTGATGGGAGGGTTTCAGTGTGGCCAATCTGCCACCAGATGACTGTTTCCCCTGGGGAATGGTGACACATCGGTGCCTTAGCATTTAGTCTCTGCTGATATGCACATTGTCAATTCAAAACATTAGTGGACAGATGAGCTTCAGGAGTTGCTGTTGTTGGGTTCAGATATTCTCCCCACCCCAGCAGCCGTGGACAGCATTAGGAGAGCTGAAGAAAGAAAATTACCTGGACGAATATTGAATTGTCTTATCCACCTGATTACCGAGAACCTCCCCCTCAGGGAACAATTATGTGGAACACAAATATTTCCACATTCTGGCCCATTCTGTGGCACTGAGCATATATATACTTCTTCCCTTGGTCTCTTTATTGCCAAGCTCCTATATTGTTTTCCCAACTCTTCACCATCCAGCTCTTGAATCAGTCTGTATTTTCTCCTCCCACCAAAGTAGATAATCACTTGTACTCAGTACTTAGGAGGAATTTGCTTTACTTGTCTCTAGGGGCTGTCCTGAGTGGAGTTGTAGGACAACAGCCACCCGCTTCTGTGAGATGCCAGTACCATGGAGACCCATTTATAAACTCATAGACTTGCATGTTGCTGCTCTGTCAATGATCATCATGAACTCCCCTTGGGTGTACGCGTGGGCTGCTGGAGAGGTATCCCCTCGTTTACTTCATGTTTACTTCTCGTTTCCATGGAGACCCATTATAAACCCACAGACCTGTATATTGCTGCTCTGTCAATGATCATCATGAACTCCCCTTGGGCATAAGCATGGGCCGCTGGAGAGGTACCCCCTCATTTACTTCATGTTTACTTCATGTTTACTTTCCCAACTTCCTGGAATCTGGTTTCACTCATAGTTCAACAGTGAAACATTGAGGCTCCTGGTAATTTAATGACTGAGAGGATTAGATAACACTTGGTTCATGATTGACAGTTGAAGTCACGCAGTTTCTTGGTGTCCCCTGATCAAGAATTCAGTCATTGCCAGGGGCTAGCAACAATCCAGACATCACTTTCATGAGGAGAATAATTGTTAAGTAAGGAAAGCTAGCCTTCCTTCAGTTCCCTCAGGGTCTGTGCTGTGCAGCTTCTATTGAAGCTTCCTATAGCAACCTGGGCAGCCTCTTCTAAGACCCCTGGGTCTGCAGACTTCTAAGGCTCAAGTAACTAGGGCAGCATGCACTGCAAAGACAGGCTGCACATTTTCTTGCTTCAGATCCCACTCAAAACTGACAACCTTTCAGTAAATGGGTCAGAGCAGCATGCCCAAATAGGGCACATGAGGCCTCCTCAGTGCAAAGGGGTCCCCACGTTTTGTTTTGTTTTCTTTTGTGGTGGGTGGTACGAGGAAAAACAACTCATCTCTTACTTTCGAAGAGCTATTCTGCCATTTCCAAGACCACATGATCCTAGAAATGTCATCCATATTGTAGGCCCCTGAATTCTCAAGAGGCTTATCTCCTGCCCTCTGCCCATCCTCCTGTCATTTGGCCTAAACGATCCCAAGGCATTTAGGGAGCTAATTCTTTCCGCTCATCAGATTTATTATATTGCCATCCATGTTATGGACAACAGTAAGTCTGTGGGATAAAAAGACAAATTCAGATTCCTTCTGGATTGGAGTATGACAGAAAACAGCAGTTAAAGATAGTTCTAGGGTAAGAGAGGAAAAGCAACTATTCTGGTCACCTCTGCTGTTTGCAAGGGCCAGAAGATCCAGAGGCTGTGCTGATTTGCTTCAAAAAAGACACCGGGAACCACAATCCTGATGGGAGCCACTACCTGACTACCCATAATCCAAAGGCATTCTCTAAAACCTTTGAGACATTTCCCACAGGCCAAACAGGTAATGTATATGAGGCACGTGGTTGGGTGCATCACACTTCCATTTTTTAAGTCCTTGGTCGTGGCTCTAATAACTGCAGTTGTCCCAGGAAGTCAGAGTTAATTTGGCTTATTTTGTTGGTCTAGGGTAAAAAGAAGGGACTGTACATTTTCAGGAGATGCTACTGTCTCTTCCTATAGTAATGAATCAGTTTGGAATTGGGGTCCAGGCCCCAAGGCCTTGGTATTTGTCTAAGCTAGGAAAGGATTCAACGTTGAGACCAGAGTGAGGCAGAAAAGCAAGAAATATATTGTTAGACAAGAGGAAGAATAGGAAAGCTCACTAAGCAGAAAGGGGTTGAGAGGAGTAGCAGCTGAGGGGGCAAGAAGCAGGAGTTTATATGAGAGAGTTTATATGAGAGATGGGGAGGTTTGGATGTTTGAGTACCCTGGATTGTCTCTTGTTGATTGATTGAGGTCTGCTGGGTCTCCCAAGTTACTTGGTCTGTTTTCCCAGAACAACCTTTGGTCCATTGCATTGGTTTCATATGAGTTTTCTGAACAATCAGTTTTTACTGGGTTGGGCATCCAGACCCTATCTGACTGTGCTCAGCCTAACTTCCTCATTCGAGAACTCCCTCTATGAACCAGTGCATCAGAAAAAAATATATGGTGATTCTACCAAGGTGGATTCAAGTTCCCACTGAAATGTACTAGAATTCAGATAAAGACCTAATTTATCACTGACTTCTTCATAAGTTTCCACTGGAAATAAACCATAGTGACACGTTGGGTCTCCAAGAATTAGTATCTATTCAGAACAAGAATGAACCTGATAACTCTCAGACGATTATTCTGATTATTCTGAACTATCCTTTGGAAGACAGTTCCTTTTCTCTGGTCACGGTCCCCTAATAACTGGCCATAGGACCCAGTCTGAGGAAGGCAGGCATGGAGATGATTTGCAGAGGTCTGTGAGAGTACTGCAGAAAGGTACCTTCTCAAAGTGACCTGGCCTCCCCCATGAAAAAAAGGGACTCTAGATCTGAGAACTGGCTTACTAGACCTGGAAATAGAGTAAGAGTTCAAGAGTCTGAAAAGTTTCTGTCCATCAGGTCTAAAACTTTTCTGCGTCCATTATGTCCCAGCTATTTCACACCTAGGGAATTTCATAATTGTCTACAATAGATGGATGGAGGTCAAAACACCCTGATTATCACTTTATCCTTGTATTTGTTATGTTAATTGCACCCACTTTGGTGACCACAGTTAAGTACCATCACCTGGACCCTACCCTTTAGGCCACTGTATTTCCTACTAGAATCAGGGAACCCAGTTCCACTGAAGCGTCTCCCGCCATAATCTCTGGCCTACAGAGGATATGCCACAGAAAGTTACCATAATGCTGTTATTACTGTAGCCAATGTATTTCTTGATGTCTTCAGTGAAAAGTGTCGTCTCTACTGGGTGACCAATTTATCCCAATATTCCCAGGACTGTCATGGTTTTAAAACAAGGTTCCACAACCCACGAAACCCTACTGCTGAGGTCTACTGCACATCTCTTCTACAGATATAGTTGGAGGTGAGCACTGAGTAGTTTGCATGCAATAGATCTGCTTCACCCTCTCCTTCTCCTTACACGTTATGGCATATGCGCTTTACTGAAATTAACGACTCTGCTGGGAATGGAAGCAATGGGGTGTTTGGGGGGTTGCTTCTGAGGAGAAGCAGATTTGCATGTGAGGCAAATGCCCCTGTGGAGATTCCTGATATATTTTTATGCAGATGAACACTTGAACACTTGCTATCATTAGACTAGGGACATGGGAATACTTGTACTAGGAATGAAAATTCAAGGAACTTAGGGCCTTAATTTCTCTCAGTTTCACCTGTCTAGGCCCAAATGTTTCCATCCAATGTATTGGGATCCTATTCTTTCCCAGAGTGCCCTTAACGTCGCCTATGAGTCCTGAAAGGCGGCACCTTTAATTGATGTTGCACTGCTGCAACACACATAATCTGCCTTTGAATGTGATCTTCAGGCATATCTGTCCTGCAACCCCCCATGAATAAGGGCTATTCTAATGGTGGCACTGAAGCTCTTTGATTTTCCACTGTCATCTGAGTTGTGTATTCTAGGCCTTCAATTTGTCCTCTTTCCTGTGGAAGCTGTCCAGGGTTATCAAAATCAGTTAGCCCAAGCCACATCCTTTACAATCATCATAGCCACTATAGGGCCTAAGTACCCTAGCCACTTGATTTCCCAAAGCTCTGCCCTCCACTTGTATTCCATTTCAAGCCACCATAGGTGATAATTTGAGTAATCATCGCTCAGTGCATATCATGCATTACAAGTGTACCACTTCCCCTAGAAAAGAGGTTGTCGCAGATTGCATTCTCTGGGAAGCAGACACTGAAACTGAATTAGGAGCACAAAGGGCTTATTGGAGAGTGAAATTCATGAAGGCAATGAGGAGGCAGCAGAATTGAGCAGAAGTGGTACAGGTGGGGAAAGCAGGCCCAAAAACACAGTATGCATCAGTTCCTTTAAGAACATCTCACTGTCGGGCCTCTCTGGTGGTGCCAGGGGTTAAGTCACAGCACTATGAAGCTATCTGCAGCCACTATAGCATGAGTTCGATTCCCGAATGGGGGTGGTGGTGTGGTAACCCACATGGCAAAGCAGACCTCTCCTGTCTTGCTGGCTGCTGTCCTCAGGAGTGTATGTCAGTAGATACATCTGTTCTGCTCCCCCACTTTCTCTCTGATGAACCCTTTTATCCCTCCCCCTGTACCTCTGCACTGCACCCCAATACTTGTTGTATAAATATTTTTAAAATAATAAAGAACAAGGGTCCTCCTTGGTGGTACAGTGGGTTAAAGTGCAGCACTACAAAGCTAGCCAGAGGCACTTCAGCACGGGTTCAATCCCCAGACAGGGAGCTGACCCACATGGTGCAGCAAACCTCTCCTGTCTCTCCCGCTGCTCCCCTCAGCAGTCTACTTTGTCCATCTGCTTGTTCTACGCCCTGCTCTGTCTCTGGTGAATCTACACCCCCTGCACTTCTGGCCTGTACCCCAGTTCTGTATACATAAATAAATAAATCTAATTTAAAAAAAAAGAACATCTCACAGTCCCTTCCAAGGTAGAAGGAGTTCCGTGTGATTAACTGCTGATAAAATGGGTAACAATGTTCCGTCAACACAGGTACTACAGAAAGGACTCACCGTTGGTTTCATCAATTGGTTTTTTGGGGCACTCAGCAGTGGCAGTGACTAAATCAGCCTCAGAGAGGTGAAGTCCATGTGCTGGGTCTTGTATAGCCTCCACCCCGCCTGCCTAAGCACCCATTCATGGGTTCTTTCCACAAATACTGGGCTGACCCAGGCGAGAGGTTGGCTTATCTATCTGGTTGTTTTTGAGTGGCCTCTGCAGTGAACACTCTTTGATGAATATTCATGTGAGACAGAAAGACTGCATACTTTGAGTCCATTCTCAGGGTTCATCCACACATCTCTTTCCCAGTCTTCTTGCCACTGGTACTTCAGAATTGTATCATCTGTGCTTCCAATGAAACAAGGTACCTGCCACTTCTAAGGGTTCACTGTTTGTCCATGTAGCAGGCTTCATCTCCCTCCATGCAAAATGAATGGCCAAGGGTATTGCCCATCCTTTGCTGAAATGAGCAGGGGCCAAAGAAGCTAGCAAGCATTTTACAAAAGAGGCAAACTGCATGTAATCAGAGAAATGTAAAGTAGCATTATGTTATAGGCATATTGTGCCACCAGATTGCCAATAATTGAAGTTTCAGTATTCATATATGAAGTTTTGTTGGAACACAACTACACTCCTTTGCATATATATTGTCTATACCTACCTTCACCCTACAATGGCAGAGCTGCAGGGTTGCATAAAACTGTATGGCCTGAAATGCCAAAAATATTGTCAGCCCCTTTTTTAGAAATTAAAGTTTAATAAATTTAGATTAAACTTAATACAAGTTAAACACAGATTTTAAACAATTTTCCCTTATTTCAAACATTCTTAGGCAGGGCTTCCCTGGTGGTGCAAGGAGTTAAGTCAATACTATGAAGCTAGCAGCAGCCACTGCAGCACTAGTTCAATCCCCAGCCATGGAGGTGACACACATGGCGTAGCAGACCTCTCCTATCTCCCCCACTGCTCCCCTCAGTAGATCTGCTTGTTCTGCTCCCTGCTCTGTCTCTGGAGAATTCTCTCACCCCCCTGCACCTCTGGCCTGTACCCCAGTTCTTGTATGCATAAACAAATAAAAACCTATTTTACAAAAAGAAGAAACTGCACATTCCGGTTTAGCAAGGATAAAGTTTGTGTCTGCTAGAGAGTCCGCTGGAAGTGTTGTGGAAGTGTTGTGTCGGCCTAACCCCCAGTGGCCAGCCAGTGGTTCTCAAACGTCAGTGTGCATCAGAATCATCAGGAAGCCTTCTGAAAAACTCAAGCTGCTGGGCCTTCACCTCCACTCAGGGTTTCTGATTCAGTAGCTCTAGGAAGAGACTTCAAAATTTGCATTTCTACCAAGTACCAGGTGATGCTGTTGCTGCTGCTTCAGAGAGCATACTTTGAGAACCACTGCCCATAGCGTTGGAAGTGGTTGCTCAGCTGAGCTACTTCAGTAACCAATATCCAACTCACTTCAACCCCTGTCCTCCCAGAGTTTGCTGGACTGGACAAATAATTAAGTAAATAGATACATAATGCCATATATAATGCCATGTGAAATCAAACAAATTAGGGGAATGGAGTGTGAGGGGACATGCTATTTAACAGAGGGTGGTCACGTCAGGCCTCTCTAAGACAATAACCTTGGACAGGTAGCCCTTAGTGAAAGGAGAGAGCAAGCTATTAATATGGGCATATCACTAAGTTACTATGTGAGGGAAGAAGAGTACTCCCGGCAGAAAGACCAGTCAGTGCAAAGACTGAGACAGGGATGTGTTTGGTCTGTGTTCCCAGAACAATTCACAGCCAAGAATTTGGTTCTTTTTTTTTTTTTCTGGTTGTTTGTGTCCTTCCTTTCCCAGTCAATAAGCTTCAGTTTATTCTCTATCACACAAATTGGGTTATATAATATATGCTGTTCTGCAACTTGCATTTTTCCTTAATGATAAATTGTGAACATTTAAGATCAACCTCATTACTTATAAAGTCCGAATATTCCATTGTAGAAATGTAACAGAGATATACTTTATAATAATCAATTATTTGTATAAACATTTTCTGCAGGTGAACAGATTGTTTCCAGTTCTCAGTTATGATCTTGAAAATGTCCTAGTAACCTTTGTGTGTGTTGTGTGTGTATATATGCTGCATCCTTTTTTTAAAAAGTATTTATTTATTTATGCATACAAGAACTGGGGTGTAGGCCAGAAGTGGCGGGACGGAGGTGGTGAGAGGATTCAACAAAGACAGAGTGGGGAGCAGAACAGAAAAATCGACTGAAATGTACTACTGAGGGGAGCAGCAGATGAGACAGGAGAGGTCTGCTGTGCCATGTGGGTCACCTCCCTGGCCAGGGATCCAACTGCTGTTAACTTCATAGTGCTGCACTTCAACCCCTTGTGCCACCAAGGAAGTCCCATGCCTGCATCCTTGATGCACTGAAAATTATCTGTGTTGCTATTATGTATTAGATACTGTGTTACATGCTGAAAAAAAAATGGTGAACAAAACAATCATGGCTTGCTCATATGGCCTCCTAGGGAAGGCCATATATATATAATTACAAACTGTAAGGCATGCTAGCAAGGTATGGCAGATATTGTTGTTCAACTACACCAGCTCCCAAGCCTCCATCCAGCTGGAATTTTGACAAATGAGACAGAAATAGGTTGTGCTAGGCAAATCGTAGCCCCCCAAACATTCCATAATTAATCAGTGACTATGTTATCTTACATGGCAAAAAGGAATTAGGTGGCAGAGAGAATTAAGCTTTCTAATCAGTTGAGCTTAAAATAGGAAGCATTACCTGGACTGTTCAAGAGTGCCCAGAATAATCATAAAGGTATTAAATGTGGCAGAGGGAGAGCCAGAGAATGCAAGCAGATGTGACGACAGAAGCAGGGTTGTCGTTCTGTGATCACTAGCTATGAGGATGGAAAGGGGCCACCAGTCAGGAAATGTGGGTGCCCTCTAAAAGCTAGAGTAGGCGAAGAAACCACTGCTCTTTTGGAGCCTTTGGAATAAATACAGTCTTGCCAGTACTATGATTTTTGCTTAATGAGACTCATTTCAGACTTCTGACATTGGAAACTGTGAGATAATGAACTTGAGTTGTTTTACACCACTGAATGTGTGGTGATCTGTTCTAGTAGCCAGAGGAAACAAATGCCTCGATTCCTTGGTAAAACTTTTGCTTTCTTGGCACAGGTATTCTCTCTTCCTCCTCTTCCTTATTCTTTGAATGTGGACTATGAAAGTCACCTAGTGACACTGAGGGAAAGGTCAAGTGAACTGCTGAGCCATCAGCCCTGACAGCGTTGAGCTCTGAACCAATGCCAACATCCTCTGACTACTAGCCTTCCAGTACTATGAGTAAATAAACCACAGGTCCATATTTTTAGGTCTTTGAGTTAGATACTCTGTTATGCAGACAGAAGTATTCCTGAAGGATAAGAAAATAAAAATGTAAGCGACTATGAGATGACATCACAGAGCCCTAACCTGATCATGAAAGATGTATATAATGTATATAAAGAACAGGTTAAGCATTCCCTGTGTGGACTGTTCCCACTATCCCCTAAGCACTCATTGTTTCTGTGCAGGCTGATGCCATCTCACTGCAAGCACCTGTGGCCCTGCCTGCAGGCTTTCTGACCATGAAAGTGTGTCAGCCAGGGTACAAGGCAGGCCAGAAGTGGCAGGGAGTTAAGGCCCATAGGAGCAACCTTCAATCAATGATGGACACGAGTCGAGGGAAAGTACCCTAGCTTCCTTGTTCCCTAGGTGGAAAACTCTGAGACATGTTTTATTTAGTCTTCCTGTTGTCCCAGTGGACTTGAGTCCCAGATGCCCACATAGCTAACCTGCTCATTAAAGGCCTTGTGTTGTTTTTCATGTCTTTTCTATCTCACTTCTCCACTTCCCTCTATTGCTCCTTGGCATTACCTTCCAAATAAGTCACTGTTTCACCCAAAGTAAGACAGTTGGTCCTTGAAGTAAATGCTCAAATGCTCAGTATTATGTTCTACAAGTGATTCTACAAATGATTCCATTCTCCCCCCACCCAAAAAAAAAGCACCTCATTATTGGTGCTAAGTAGGACGGTGGTAATCCTGGTCATGCAGTGAAATCAGTGAGACACTCACCTGTGCTGGATTGAGATAGGGTACAAATAGAAGGAAATGCTCTGGTTTCCTGCAGTAGCTCTAGCACTTCAAAGATGAACACTTTAAGAGTTAGGGGCCTTCCTGGTGGCACAGGGGTAAAGTCTCAGCACTATCAAGCTATTGGAAGCTACTGCAGCATGAGCTCAATTGCTAACCCACATGGCACAGCAGACCTCTCCTGAGCCACCCACTGCTCCCCTCAGCAGGGCATTTCAGCCCATCTGCCAGTTCTGCTCCCCACTTTGTCTCTGGTGAATCCTCACCCCCACCCACGCACCTCTGGCCTACACCCGAGTTCTTGTATGCATAAGTAAATTAAATAAATCTTTTTTAAAAAAAATCAGAGAGTTGGCTTGGTGCCATTAATGGTCACAGAAACTCTAAAGGAAGCAATTAATATACTTGGTCAACTGACAATTAACTCAAGGAACTATATGGAAACAGGTGGCCTTTATGAGAACTTTATTTTCATCTCTTTCAGAAAAGGAGAGTCTACACTAAAAATCAAGCCTAGATTTTTTTGTGAGGATGGTAGAATTATACTGGAAGCTGATGCTCCGTTTTCAGCACATTTCTGTTACAGAGAAACCTTAAGGAATTCTTAGCATGACACAAGCAGGGAAATAATGTCTTTAATAGGAGAGGAAA
>NW_004567120.1:25886205-25887579 GCF_000260355.1 Condylura cristata
AAAAAAAAATCCACAATGATGAAGGTATGTCAAAGAGACAAAGGAGCCAAACTGAAAAAGCTCCCAGTGGCCAATACAGGAACAACTAAAGGAAAAAAGAAATTGTGTTAGATCAAAACACAAAAATATAAAATAATATCTATGCATTCATACTGTTATCAATGATTAAATATACAGAGGGAAAAAGACAATTCTCCCATTCAGAAGAAAGCAAAATTATCTATATCCTCTGCTCTAAGGAGGTAACATCGTAACCCTCCCCACTTCTGTGTGGACTATGTGTTGTAATGTTTTTTTTCAGAGAGAACAGTGTGGTGAGGGGAGGAAAGTAATTTTCAACTGGAGAAACCTGACAACACCGATCAAGGTTACTATCAATGTGGATAATATAACCTGTGCTCCGTTTTCAGCACATTTCTGTTACAGAGAAACCTTAAGGAATTCTTAGCATGACACAAGCAGGGAAATAATGTCTTTAATAGGAGAGGAAAGGGATTATTAACTAAATAATTGTAGAACTTGGCAAATATATATTTACAGGAATCAGGAGAATGAACCTGGTAATGGATCTTGAGGATGCTGGGCCAAGGTAGAATATAAATCTGTATATGGGAGAGTTTACTGATGCTGGAACAGTCTCCCATGACTCAGGACTTAACATTCTGGCAAGGACACCCACGGCCAGTCTTCGTAGCTGGAACAGCTCCATGAAACTTGCAAACAACAAAACGTGTATAGTAAATGGAGTCGTTGGAACTGCCTGGACAGAGTACTGAGAGAAGGTCAGATGTATGTATATTTTTTCTTCTAAAAATCTACCTTCAGATTTCTCTCCAAAAGGATTAGAACAACCTAATTCCCACCAGCAAAGTGGAGAATGGCGATTCCCCTATTTCCTAGCCCTTGGTGACATCCAATGTTCATTCTTTGCAACTTTTAAAATCCATAGGAAGGAAAGAATATCTCATTATAATTATGTAACTATTTTCACCACTACTAGGGAAGTTGAATATCCTTTCATTCACTGGTCATTTATATTTGCTCTTCATGAATTGTTCCTTCATAACTTTTGCCCATTTTTTTTCTTTTTTTTTAAAGATTTATTTATTTATGCATACAAGAACTGGGATATAAGCCAGAGGTGCTGGGGGTACGAGGATTCACCAGAGACAGAGTGGGGAGCAGAACAGGCAGATCGAGGAAGCACACTGCTGAAGGAGTAGCTGGCCGGTCAGGAGAGGTCTGCCACACTATGTGGGTCACCTCCCTGGCCGGAGATGGAACTTGTGTTGAAGCAGCTGCAGAGTCCTTCATGGTGCTCTAACCCATTGTGCCACCAGGGAGGGAGAGATTTTTTTTTTTAAAGATTTATTT
>NW_004567120.1:25890369-25890901 GCF_000260355.1 Condylura cristata
ATGTGTTATGAAATGGCAAGTTCCATCTTTAGCCTTCTTTCCCAAGCCCCTTAACTCTAATAATGAGAAAGGAAGTACCATCTACAAAATACCTGAACAGTAATCCTCAAAAGTGTCAAGGTTATCAAAAAAAAGGGAAGGCTGAGAAACTGTCACAAGTCAAGAGGAGATAGGACCACACAATTTAATGTATCCTGGGTGGAATTCTGGAACAAGAAAAGGCTATTGGGAGGAAATCTGAATAAAACACAAATTTTAGTTAATAAAAATAGTTTAATTAGTATTGTTTAATTGTGAATAAATTATAATAAATTTCATCTATTTTATGTAAATTATGTGATATTAATAAAAGAAATTGGGTGTGAGGTATACAGAAATTCCATACTATCTTTGTGATTTTTCTGTAAATCTAGAATTATTTTGAAATGAGTTTATTTAAAAGTTGTTTATTCAATCTGTGTTATATTTTTGATACTGTATAGCACAGAGGCATGGATCTATTTTCTTCAGCACGATTATATTTCACTGATAT
>NW_004567120.1:25891003-25900605 GCF_000260355.1 Condylura cristata
TCACCTTCGGGGCAGGCGGGAATCGAACTCATGCGGAAGCGGCTTTAGATTCTCAGTGCTATGCTTTAACCCGCTGCGCCACCAGGGAGGGCCTCACTGATATATTTTTTAAAGATTGATTTTATTTATTTATGCATACAAAAACTGAGGTGTAGGCCAGAGGTGTGGGGGTTAGAGGGTTCACCAGAGACAGAGAGTGGGAGCAGAACAGGCATATTTACTGAAATACACTGTTGAGGGGAGCAGTGGGTGAGAAAGGAGAGATCTACTGAACCATGTGGGTCAGCTCTCTGGCCGGGGATTGAACTCGTGCTGCAGTAGCTAGTGATAGCTTGATAGCACTGAGACTTTAGCCCTTGCACCAACAAGGAGGCCCCTGATCTATTTTTTAATCCTGTTCTAAGACCATTTTGATTATGGCAATTTTATGGTACTTTTAATACTGTTAAAATATACTTTCATATCACAAAAGACCAATTACCATAGTATTATAAAGCTGCAATAAAATCAATAAGAAAATGAGCAACAACCCAATAGAATAATGGGCAAAGAATACAAACTCATAATTACAAAACTGTAAATAAAAACAGTCCTTAAACTTATTAAAGCATTCAAGTCCTCTCAGACTTAGAAAAACACAAAACACACCAAAACACCACTTCACCTCACAGATAAAGACCAAAAAGTTTAAGAAAACACTGTTTTTGTGGAGAGTTCAGATAAACAAGCACTTTCATACATTGTTGGTATGGGTGTAAAATGATGACTTTTAATGGAGAGCAATTTGCCAACATCTGTAAGATTTTTAAGATGTCTTGCTGTTTAACACAGAAATTCTATGTCTAGAAATGTATCCTACATATGTACTTGGAGAAGTAAAAAGTGTATGTACAATATCATCCATTGAAATATTATAATAGCAGATTTGCTTTAACAAAAGTATTTTTGTCTATTCAGAAGGGACTAGTTAAACAATGATACACACCTGTCAAATTAAATTCTGTATACACAAGGGAATAAGAAATGGCACTCTATGTATATCTCAAAGTTACATTGTTAAGACAAAGAAATATGAAGAACAATTTGTATACTTGCTGCCACTATGTAACAGGATGATTCAAATATCTTTGAAAGTTTATGGGAAAAACTAGTGTCCTAAATTGCTTTCTTAGCTCATGCCTCTCATTGACTTTAGAATTTGAGCCATACGAATATTTAACTAATTTAAAGGAGTCAGTATTAAATTTTATAATCATTAAAGTAATTTTTTATCCAGTTCAGTGAGACTTTTATAAAGATTTCCTATTTGAATTGCATTATATTTATCATTTGGGGACGGTTAATATTCTTATGTCTTTCCATTTGTTGGGATGTTATTTATGTTCTTGAATATGAAGTTACAATGTTTTTCATATAAATCTTGTACATTACCGCTTCCATTCATTCTTAGATGATTTAAATCGTCAGAATTGTGAATTGAGTATTTTCACATTACACTTATCAACGGACTAGTAATAACAAAGAAATATTGGTTTTAGCTAATTATCATATAGCTAGCTGCCTGTATCCAAACCCTGTATTGCTTCTGGTAGTTTTTGTAAAACTAGAGTTTTCTACAAATATAAGATGATAATTCTTGCATGTTTTTTCTGATAAATGATCCTATGAGTTTTGTTTTAGTAAAAGCTAAACACACCCATGAGAGAATGAGAGAAATGTAGTAGTATAAGTGAGATCTAAAAATAAAGTGGTGTAAATGAGATCTAAGTTTATCTCTTCCCTACATTGTGGTTGACCAGTCCAGATTGGTGCAATACCCCAGTCTTCGAGGTTATTAAGTGACCTATCTTCTTTTTCATATTAATTGTCCTGCATCTACTGGGGCATTGAAGGTGAGCTGGAGATATATCTACATTCCAGCATGTGAGAAATAGAGTGGGAGAAAGCCCAAGAAAACTTCCTTTTAAGCAACTGAGTGGTACCTTTTCATTACATCTGTGCATAGTCCACTGGTACAAAGTCACTTGGCTTCAAGAGAAACGGGGAAATGTAGTCTCTCAGCCATGTGCTTAGCTGAAACCTTTTTTTTTTTTTTTCAGGAAGAAGGGGAAAACAGATTTCCAAAGATAAATAACATTCAGCTTCACATATTACTTCATTTTCTTGCCTTAATATATTAGTCAGAACTTCCAAAACAATGTGGAATAACAGTAATGACAACATCCTTCCCTTGTTTGTGTTTTTAATGAAAATGACTTTATTTCATCATTTCGTATAATGTTTGCTGTTGAGTTTTGGCAAGCTATCTTTATCATATTTAAGTAATTTCTTTTTCATTGTACTCTGAATATTTATTAGGAATGGCTGCTGAATTTTAAATGCCTTTTCCATTTCTTTTGCCATAATATATGGGTTTTCTCCTTTCATTGCTTTCTGTCCAGATTTATATTGATAGACTTCCTGAAAATGAATCACTTTGGCATTTGTGAAATAAACACTATTTGCACATGCTGTGTTATTCTTTTGCCAAACTGCTAGATTCCACATATTGTTATTTTATTTGTAATAACTTTACATATGAACTTGGAAACATCTTTTTCTGTGGTCAGGGGATTGAGGCCAGGTCCTAAACTGTTTGTCTCCCATACATGATGAGGTGTAAGTACAGAAATTGAGAGAAACTTACATAACAACTTGACATCATTATGACTGAGGTGTAAGTACAGAAATTGAGAGAAACTTACATAACAACTTGACATCATTATGACATCCAAGCCCTGGACTCATCAATGAATCAGTTTTTGTAATTATTTTTCTGTTCTTATATTCATTTGTTTTAATTATATGTAATGAAAATGTAAATTTGTTTTTGATGAATCTTAACATTTAAATTCCAGTCTTTGGATTCTGACTGTAGAACTGAGGTTATCAGAGGGGGAGGGAGAGGAAGTAAACATGAGGAGTAATGGACTGATGCATTGGTGGTGGGTGTGATGTAGTAACACTTGAAGAGGAGAGAACCTGTACTCCAAAAACATACTTTGTTCTGAACAAACATTACCTCGCTAAAATAAACAAATGAAAACCGCGCTAAAATCTACTGTAAAAGAAACAGGGCTGCACGTTGCTTATTACTTCGTTTCTCTATTCATTTTTTATTAAAATATGTATTTCTCTATTCATTTTTATTGAATTTTACAAAAGCCTGTGTGCACAATTGTAATTCTCTAAAAAATGAAAAAAAATGAAATCCTTCAAGACAGATAGCTTGAAAAACACTGCTCTAAAATGGACCTAGTAACACTGAAATTATTTTTGTAAAGGTTAGCTAGAATCTAGTTTTATAAAAGCAGCCAGACCTGCTGAGTTTCCATTCTCTTCAGTCAGTGCTCTCTTCGGGCTTTCTACTTTCTTAGCCCAATTTTGGGAGTTTATAGTTGGCTGGGAAGTCAAACACTCCTTTTATATATTCACATTTGTTGCACACGATATTCGACTTCAAAAGCCGTTTCATATTGTGGATAAGTATTTTTATCTACTTTCTAGTTACTAACATTTCACCCCCCTTCCTCGCTCCCTTTCTCCGTTTTTCCTTCTTACCTTAGTCTGTCTAACCTGTAGTGATTTCTTTTATTGGTCCTTTCAAAAAGGAACAAAACAAAACAAAACAAAACAAGCCCGGTTTGGGGGGCGGGCGGGCAGGCGCAGCCCCGCGTCGCGGGCGAGCTGCGGGCGCGCGGAGCCCGGGATGGGGAGGCTCCGAGCCCCGGGAAGCGGGCTGGGGGCGGGGGGCGCGGGGCTGCGCTCTGCGCAGTCAGCCCGGTCAAGAAGCTACGACTCCGGACCCGATCTGGAATTTTCCCGGCTTGGGGAGGCCGCCCGGACCCCATCTTCCGGCGCCGCCGCCCCGGATGCTATCTCCTCCTTCCTCGTCGCCACCTCCTCTTCCTCCCCCGCCGAGCGCGCGGTGCCGGGCCGCTCCTGGAGCTGCTGCTGCGGCCGCTGCAGCCGCCACCGCCCGGCTCGGCTCATTCTCTGGGCCAGATGTCCAGCAGAGCCAGCGGTGCGCAGCCGCAGGACCCCAGCGAAGGCACAGCTGGAGGGCTGGCTATCCCCCCGGGCAAGTCGACAAAATGAGTCGCCAGAGCCATTGTCACACCCCGTACAGGACGACATCCTGCGCGTTAGGGTGTCACCGAGCTTGTGGCCTGTCCATCCAGCGTCCCTCTCTCGGCGCGCACTCCATCCGGCGTGGCCAGACACGGGGCGCCTGCGTATGGCCTCCCTATGAGCCAAAATTTTTAAACGAAATGGAAGGTGGACACGCAATGTGTTGACCGACACTGGCCTTCTGTTAATGTCCTGGAAGCTGTTAGGCTAGGTGGCGAGGCTGCTTATTTTCCCTACACTGGTTCAAGTTGGAGTGAGGCATGCCGCATAGAAATTATAATGGAGCCAATTTATAATTTTTTTTAAACGGGCAGGCGTATTAGGAAAAGGAGAGGCACTTGAATAGTCACAGGTGGACTTTGGGACACACTGGAGAGCTCGCCCCGCTGCTGCTTTGCAAAGAAAAGGTTTGTGACAAGAAACGCCTGCATAGTCACAAGGTGCCACTTGTGTAATGTTAAATGCTCTAGTAGCCACATTTTATAAAAAGAAATGTCAGTAAACCTTAGAATATTTGCTACAATTTATCCAAAATATATTAGTATGAAACTTATGAGATAGCTATCAGTCCTTTTTCTTTTTCATACCAAGTCCTTGACCTCTTGGGTGTATTTACACTCCCAGCACATTTCAAAATGGATCAACCACATTTCTGCAGCTCAGTAACTTCACACAGCTAGTGGTCCACGGACTGGATAGTGCAGAGGTCAAAGTTGCTGACAGTTACTATGCTGAAACAGGCAATTCATGGATCTCTTGACTATCTCTAATTAAATCTAGATAAAGCATGTAGACAATGCCCCCCCCCTATTTCAGCAACACCTTGAAGAAACACCATAATACAATGGTGTGGAATATCGTTCATTGGCTGTTATGAAACGTTATCATGGAGCTCCAGCAATTTACAGGGACTATGAGATTTTCCTGTTTGAATTGCGCAGTCAAGCCAGGGGAGATAGAAATTGGCAGGAAACCTCAGTGAGTCAGGCAGCTCCAGCTCTTCGGGTCCACTAAAATGCTGGGTCTTGGGGGGGGTGGCACCACACCTCCACACCCCAAGTCCTAGCCCCACCCTTCCCAAGATACCGCTCCAGATCTTGGGGGACACTGAAACCTCTAATTAATAGTGTCCCCCTCTTGTCTTCCAGTAGGAGTAGCCCGTTGTTAAATTCAAGTCATTAAAAATTGTTTCCTGTTTACTTGGCAGTGAAAGAGAGACTGGCATTAAAAATTTGATTTGAAAAGATGAGGGATTTAAAGGCTCCATGGCAGAGAGTAGTCCTTCAAGGGTTATTTACTTTTGCCTGATATATCATTTTGAAGCATGTCTGAAATGTCCACTCTGCAGATCTGTGCATATATTCCATTTGCAGAGCAATTGTGTAAATTGTATACACACCCCAAAAAGTGGAAGCTTTAATAAAGTGAATGATGTTTTTGTAAAGCCAGCTTTTTGTTTGGTATTTTTTGAACTTTTCCTTTTCCATTTTTTAATTGGTTTTGTGGCCAAGACCACACAAACACCACTTAGTCTAGATGCAAGAAGTGCCACCAGTAATTAGTTTTTTTAAGATGTATTTGTTTATGCATACAGAAATGGGGTGCAGGCCAGAGGTGCAAGGTATGAGAGGATTCATAGAGACAGAGTGGGGAGCAGAACAGGCAGACTGACCAAAATACACTGCTGAGGGGAGCAGCAGGCAAGACAGTAGAGGTCTGCTGCACTGTGTGGGTCAGCTCCCTAGTCAGTAATGGAACTCCTGCTGCAGTGGCTGCCTATAGCTTCTTAGTGCTGTGCTTTCTGTTGTGCCACCAGGGAGGGTCTGCCATTAGCAGACCTTCAGGGTCCACCTCGGGTTTTGAGCTGAGGGTCACACTCCTCTCAGGACACCTCTAGCTAGTAACTGAGCAAGGTGGTGGTACTGGGGCATGGCCTTTTCTGCCCAGCTCGGGACTCTCTAATGGGCAATCTTTGCTAGGAGCTCTCCCTCCTTAGGCAGAGACTGTGGCAAGTCTCTGTTGCTGTACACCAACATCCCTACCTTTTTTCTACATAAATATTATTCCCCAATAAGTCTATTGTACCCTTAACTCAGCTTTTTTCCCCCAGAGACCCAAATCTGCAACAAATATGTGTTTCACTAATTTGAGCTTTATTAATTCCTTGTTTGTTCTCCTTTAGGTAAATTTACAGTTTTGCAACTGTGTTCTTAGCAGATTAATTACTTCCCCCTTTTTTTCTTTTAAAAGCATTTAAGATGGGGTGTCGCAGACTGGTAGACTGCAGTATTGAGGGATCAGTCTTGTAGTTGCTATTTCTTTATAAGCTCTTCCTCTGTTGCTACCTCTCACTAATTCTTCTATCTCCACTAAACCCATCAAGACTGAACACATTTGACTGAACACATTCCTGACCTAATGCTATAAAATTTCTTCTAGGCCCTCCCTGGTGGCGCAGCAGGTTAAAGCACAACACTGAGAATCTAAAGCCGCTTCCGCATGAGTTCGATTCCCGCCTGCCCTGGAGGTGACCACATGGCGCGGCAGACCTCTCCTGACCCGCCCGCTGCTCCCCTCAGCAGTGTACTTCGTCCATCTGCCTGTTCTGCTCCCCACTCTGTCTCTGGTGAAGCCTCTCACCACCCCTGAGCCTCTGGCCTGTACCCCAGTTCTGTATGCACAAATAAATAAATCTTTAAAAAAAATTTTTTTCTAAATAAAGCATTAGCATAGGTTTTGGCATAAAGTATTGATTCATTTCTTGTTACTCCCTAAAATTTCATATTTTCTATTTTGATGTTCTTTTCAATCTAGGATTAAATTAATGTTCCTCAATTTCTAAGAAGATATTTTGAGCATCTTTTAATGGTTATTTCTAATTTACTGTATTATAATAAGAAGGCATAACCTCTGAAATTTCTTTTTTTAAATTTATGAAGCTTTTCCTCTGTGATGAAGTATACAATGGAGGGACATTAGAAAATAATTTACATAATTTTCATATATGTAAAATATACAATTTTACATATATATCTGGATTTATGTTTATTGGTATATATATACTTATTGATCTTGTTGATTATATTAATCAAACCAATTCTCTAGTTTATATTTTTATCTATTCCATCAGTTAAGTTCTAAAGAGGTATATTATAATGTCCTGTTATGATTATGGTCTTTTGTCAAACTCTTTAGTTTCTATGAGTTTTGGCTTTAAATAGTAAGCAGCTATAATTTAGTACATGAAGGTCTGTGGCTCACTTCTTCAATGATTTAATAATATATGTCCCCTTTTGTATTGTTTACTGCTTTTTTCCTATTGAGGCAAAATTCCTTTACAACACTGTATATGATTCAGAGGCATAGCATCACACACTTTAGTTGGTTACCAAACCACACCCACCAGCAGGGTACCCATATTCCTCTACCAGGCTATCGTGTCCCTTCTCCACTTTTCTCTCCCTTCCTGCCCCCTGAATCCCACTTCTTAAAAATAAAACTTAGTGGCTCTCCCTGGTGGTACAAGGAGTTACATCTCAGCACTATGATGCCATGGGCAGCCACTGCAGCATGAGTTCAATCCCCAGCCAGGATGCTGACTGACCCACATGGCGCAGCAGACCTCTCCTGTATCACCTGCTGCTCCCCTCAGCTGTGTATTTCAGTGGATCTGCCTGTTGTGCTCTCCACTCTGTCTCTGGTAAACCTTAGCACCACCACTACCACCACCACCCCCGTCCCCTGCACCTCTGGCCTATACCTTAGCTCTTGTGTGTATAAATAAGTAAAATAAAACTTTTTATAACAATAAATACAACTTAGTGACTTAAACAACACGCATTTATGATCCCACAGTTTCTGAGGGTCAGGAGTATGGACTGGGCCTAAATGTATCAACTGTTTCAGAATCCTTGTAAGATTCCAATAAAGATGTCCACTTAGGATGTCTGACAGGATCCATCACAGTCAAGGTGTTTCATTGGGCTACAGTCTCTTCTCAAGGGTTCTCATCTGATCTTCTGGGACAGGATTCACTTCCAAGCTCACTCACATGGTTCTTGGCAGGATACAGTTGCTTGCTGGCTAATGAACTGAGGGCCTTGGTACCTTGCCAGGTAGCTTTCTACATCAGAGCAATTACACAAGAACAGTCAGAGAGAGAATGTGAGCAAAACAGAAGCTACAGTCTTTTATAATCAAACTGCACAAGTGACATCCCACCTCTTCTATGGTAATGTTTGTTATAAGCAACTCGCTAAGTATAACATAGGGGAGGGAATGACACAAGGGAGTGAATACCAGAGGGTGAGGCCCATAGGAGCCATGTTAGAAGCATCCTGCCATTGCTGGGAATAGATTTTTAGCTAGCAATTCTTTTCTCCCATTCTGTAGATGGTAATCCACTGATTTTCAAGAAACTGCTTTGAGTATTGAAAATAGAAGAAATATGAGTTAGGATGTCCACATCCTGATGTCAGCGCAGCCTCCACGAAAATGCCATCAGCTTTGTCATTATGGCTTCTTACTAAATGGCCTCCACTGCTTGCCTATAAATTATGAATGTAGAAGAGCAAGGGCTTAGGTTTGTTTTTTTTTTAAAGATTTATTTATGTATGCATACAGAACTGGGGTCCAGGCCAGAGGTGCAGGGGCAGTGAGAGGATTCACCAGAGACAGAGTGGGGAGCAGAACAGGCTGACTGGTGAAGTACACTGCTGAGGGGAGCAGCGGGCGGGTCAGGAGAGGTCTGCCACGCCATGTGGTCACTTCCTGTGCAGTGATCGAACTCATGCTTAAGCAGCTTTAGCTTCTCAGTGATGTGCTTTAACCCACTGCACCACCAGGGAGGGTCCAAATTATTCTTTTATATAAATGATAGGTCCCTTCACTTTTTGAGGAATATAAACATAGCTTCTTTGTATAGAATTAACTGTTATATGAAGATTTCATCTTTTAACCTCGTATTTGCTATTGATAGAAATCTAATGGACAGAAAAAAAAATTTATGCATAATCATTGTCTGCTTTCCTATGCCTTTTAGCTCAAGCAACATATATGTCAAGATGTTTTCTTTCTTGTATGTAGCAAAAAAAAAAAAGGCACATTCTTTTTAACAAAGAAAGGAATTGAGTATTTCCCCCCTAAAGCTTTCCTGAAGGTCAGGGGCTTTGTCTATGGAAGAGTAGTAAATAGTTGTAACCTATGTGAAGCAGCAGCCAACCTTAAAATTGTCCTTTTTGGCTAAAGTTTAGAACAATGAATGACAATATAATTATTTTGGCCACTTTTCATTTCTCTTAACCAAAATTACTGCCCAATAGAATTCAAGAACTTGTTTCATGTTATAATTTAGTGTTCTGACAATCATTTAAAAGAAAGCCTCTTTGTCATGCAAAAAACAATTTTAAAAAATATTTATTTATTTATGCATA
>NW_004567120.1:25900790-25906404 GCF_000260355.1 Condylura cristata
TTATTAAAAAGTTTATTTTTACATCATTTTGCACTTTTTTTTTTCATCTCAATTGTAATCCCCACGGGTTTCCCATCACCAAATCACCCCTGTGCCACCACCATAGTCCCGTGCATTTCAAATTAGTGCTTTTTTTTAACCCCTTGTGCTGCCAGGGAGGACCCACAATTTTTTAATAAAGAATAGAAAGAAGCAATCACGGTCTTAGACTTGGCAAAATGTGGTGTTACTGGGACTCAAGAGCAGGGTCATCCAGTCTGGTAGGAGCTGGGGCTACAGAGTTGCACCTAGTACAAGAGTGGACAGAGAGCTGGAGAAATACCCTGACTTCTTTCTTTTCGCAGCAACCAACCTTCTACCAGTGGTCCCCATTTTTCAAAGCCAGCTGGATGCCAGAATGTGCGCTCCTGAACAAATATTGTCTGTTTGAAGTGGTCCATGTTGGGCGGAAGTGGTCAGGTGCTCACATCCTTACCATGCTTTCTCACCCAAGAAAAGCATGACCTCCACCCTGCCTACTCTGGTACTGTATCATCCCCAAAAGAATTTATTAGAAAGAGTGTACCAGAAACATTTGTTCAAGCTGCCCTCTTCTCAGAATTTGAGGCTAACCTTATATTTTTTTGACCTTCCATACTGTAGAAACATTGTGGTAGCACTGATTTCAAAGACAAGAATGAAGGAATACAGGAATAACAATGCAGCAGTGGTTTTCCAAGACCTGAAAATTAGAATTATCTCATTGACTAAGCTGAAACACTTGAAGTAAGGGTGGTGAACTCAAAGATTACTGTCAGGCAGGTTAGCACATGAAGGAAGAGACCAGAAAAAGTACAGAAGCATTCCTCGTATGAGTAGTAAGGACTGAGGTGAACTCCAGAGTAGACCTCTCCGCTCCAGAAGACATTGTAGTGGAGGAATGCAGAGGCCACGTTTTTTTAATTATAATTTTCGTTGAGGTAATGGATTACAACACTGTATATGATTTTGTGGTATCAGTTCACACCTCTCCAGATATGTTACCACACCATACCCACCACCAAAGCACCAAAAGACCTCTACCATAGTCAAGGGCCTCCACACATACCCCCTCCCTTTAGTTCTCCATTCCCCTCTGGTAGCCTCAGTTCTGCAGTCTGATATTTTTTTTTAAAGATTTATTTATTTGTGCATACAGAACTGGGGTACAGGCCAGAGGCTCAGGGGTGGTGAGAGGCTTCACCAGAGACAGAGTGGGGAGCAGAACAGGCAGATGGACGAAGTACACTGCTGAGGGGAGCAGCGGGCGGGTCAGGATAGGTCTGCCACACCATGTGGTCACCTCCCTGGTGGCGGGAATCGAACTCATGCAGAAGCGGCTTTACATTCTCAGTGCAGTGCTTTAACCCGCTGCGTCACCAGGGAGGACCCTCTGCAGTCTGATTTTTAAGATTTGTTTCAGATCCCACATTCTTAATCAAACGGCCGCACAAACAACCTTTAGAGTTGGGCCCGTAATGCCATTCACCATATTGTAAAAATATCACAAAAAGACATTGAATGACATTGTCATCCTCTTGAATACTCAGCAAAATCGCAAGGTAACCCCCACCTGTTTAAAACAATGTCATTCTCATATCATCACTTAACTTACTAGGAATCAACCACAACTATAACCATAGCTTGTTTTCATTCCAACATTTACCACTCCATGAGAAAGCATTAGCCCAGAAAAGATCTATATCCTCCCAATACTAAGAGAAAGTTGTGTGGCCATAACTCTTCTCAGGAAGCCACAATATAATACCTGCTATATTGTGAGTTCCCTTACTTATTAAAACTTTCACCTACCAATAACTCCTATTGTTTCACAACCTCAGGAGTTCCCTGAGTGAAATATGAAACTGGCAAACACTCCAGCTTGGTAGATGAAAGTTTTAATAAACAAGGGAATTTAATTGTGAAGTTTGTCTTGAGCTACAAGATGAGCAGATCTCTGTGCCAGCTACCAGCATCTTAAAAGTTTCCACAGAGGCCTTAACTGGATTTAGTTCTGTATATCATCCAGGTGGTCTCAAAAACAACTTACTTCCTCTCAACATTGTCTTCTTAAAATGGCCCTGGCTGGGCCCTCCCTGCTGGTGCAACAGGTTAAAACATAGCACTATGAAGCTAGCAGCAGCCACTTCAACACAAGCTTGATCCCCGGCCAGGAAGGTGACGCGCATGGTGCAGCAGACCTCTCCTGACCAGCCCACTGCTCCCCTCAGCAGTGTATTTCAGTAGATTGGCCTGTTCTGCTCCCCACTCTGTGTCTGGTGAATGCTCTCACCACCACTGCACCTCTGACCTGTACCCCAGTTCTAGTTATTTGTTCAAAGGATGGTTTGACTGACAGATTAGTCACTAGTATTCTTATATCAGTGAATTTTATGGAAATTCTTTATGTAATATTGAACTGAACACTGGCAAATATGCACAAGAAGCAGAAAATGTTTAAAATGTTTCATGGTAACACAAAAATAACCAGTAGGTGAAAGTCTAATAAATGAGATTTTTACATCAGTTCATTCTCATATATTTTTAATGGTCGTTTAAAGCTTAACATGTAATTCTCAACTTACCAGAGTCAGTTTCAGATTTAAACCAGCTTTATGTAATTTCTTCATTAACAAAGTATTTATTGGGTTCCTAAAACAAATAAGACACTGTTTCAGTTGCTGGATATAAACATTAAAGTCCCTGTTTTTTAGAGCTTAGTCTCCTGGGAAAGGAAAACAATATTTTTAAAAAATAAACAGGATAATCAGTGACAAGTTTTACAAAGAAAAAGCAGGACAAGAGACTAAAAATCAAGGGAGAAGAAGTGCCAATTTCCAGAGTGGTCAGGGAATGGCTTTCTGGTAGGTTAAACTTCAGCAGAAACTTAACAGGCTCATAAAGCAGCACATGCTGACCAAGGGCAGCAAACCTTGCAGACAGGGAGTAGAAAGCCCTGAGGCGCACCACGGCTGGCTGGCTAGAGGAACATCAAGGAAACAAAGGAGAGAAGATAGGAGTGGTAACTAGGGGCAGGGTTATACAAATCCTCACAGGTCTTGGGAAAGACTTCTTTTATTTTTAGTGGGTTTAACATGCACTGGAAGGTTTGAAACAAAGAAGCGTTGAGTTTGATTTACTCTTTTAAAGGATAATTGTCATTTCCATTAGGGGATTAGAGGGACAGAGGCAAGAGACGGGTTCATTCTAGGTGACAAATGTCTGTAGCTTGAGAGGGTGGCAGTTGTGAGGTAAATGTGTGGTCACAAGACAAAGCCATGTGTGAGCATCTTTTCTACCTATAAGCATTTGCCCATCTGTACCAGCTCCTAAAGTGAGGAGGACAGATAAGACAATGCGTTAGTGACCTGAAGCTGTTATAGGGCACCCCAAATCTGTTCCAGGACAGGGGGAGAGGGACACCCCTGTTGCCCCAAAATCCTGCCTGCTCTAAGTGGGTTCTGCCGTCCGCCGCAACAACACAAAACATATATATTACTTTAATGAAAAGGGACTTTAATACAGTAATTATACAATACGGAACACAGAGAATATAACCTCTAAATCAAACACCTGAAGTGACCTATCCCCTTGTGGGCAAAAGTCAACCCAAAAGGGGTTGGTCCAAAGCAAGGTCTGAAAGCTGCCACAAGACTAAAGCACCTTCTGTCCGGGACCCATGGAAAAGGGTCAGAAATGGCCAGACACATCTGGGAGGAAAAGAGCAAAATCAAAATCAATATAAACACGGCCATAGTTACCTCCCTACAGGTATCTCATCCACATCTGCCTTAACCAGTCCAGGGTCAGGAAACAAGCCCGATTTCTTCATCACATGCTTGCTGCTCCATGTGGCTTCTTCAGGTCTCTTTCTGGCTTTCCATCCAGCTTCCTTCTCTTCTTCTCTCTTCTCCTTTTTCTCTGCTCAGCTCCACCCTTCTGCCCCTGGGTGGGGCAGGGAACCTGGAACTTCCCTTTTTCCTAGGGACCACCCTGTTACAATCCCCCCTTTTGATTTTTAATACCACCATATCTATGGTGGCACAAATTTTAGGGCACAGTCGGTAACCAACATTTTCCATGAATGTGCAATAAGTGGAAAATAGTCCATTAGTGTATGTGAAAGGGAAAGAAACCCTCCCTTCTGGTGTATATCAAAACCTCAGTAACAGAACAAAACAAAACAAAACTTTAAAAGTTGTTTAAAAGGTTCTCTCAACCTTGATCCCAACTTTGTTCAACTTGTATGCACAAGTCATTTACAAATACATGTTAGCTTTTGACTATTTTTGTGTTTTTGCATAAAATCACAGGCCAGAATAATCAAGTAGCAAGTTGTTGTTGTTGCTGGCCTTGCTGGAGTCCTCCCTACAGGATCAGAGCGAACCATCGATGTCCAGTCCACACAGACTTCAGGAGCAACGTTGGTCTCAGCAGACTCCACCTGGAGTTTCCTCGTCTCGAGGTTACCAGGACGTTTATTTTTCCGGGTCATCCAGGCCTGCCAACGGAGGCAAGCTTCCTCCCCTTCTTTGGCGGTCTCTGGAACCCTACAAACAAAGAAGCAGGTTCTCCTTTTCTTGGTTCAGCTCTATTTGAAGTTCCTGGAGAATGCCAAGCAAAGCCACTGAAACACATTTCCAATTTATTTAGGTTAAGCGAACAAAATTCCCCATTGAAGTTATGCAAAAATACTCGAGTAGTAAATATTACTACCACAATCTTTACACTGTGTTGGTACCAAGGGGAGAGAAAGAAATACACGCTAGTTCTGCTGAAGAAAAAAAAAATACTGCAGATTCTGGTTATTGAAAGCAAAAAAACTTTCTTTGAATCAAATGGGGGAAAAATGCCAGTATCATTTCAAAGGAAAACTTAGCAAAAATCAGTCTGTTCAGTTCTTTGTAGAAAATCTTTTTCCGCTGTCAAAATTTCCACCAATTGGAATCAGTTGAGGTCTTTCTCTGTAAACATTTTTTTTTCTTTCAGAAGCAATTTCTGCAAATGCCAAACCATTAAATGTAATATTTCAGGACAACGATCATTATTTACAATTCAAACAATATGTGATATCATAATGTTTTAATGCACTTTTCAGGACACCAGTGTTAACATTTATGTTCATGCCATATTTCACCTTTTCCCAAGTGACAATGCTTCCTCTTTCCAGTCAAGGTTACCAGTATTTACCAGTTACTTATCAAGGCTTAGTCTTTCTTGGCATCCAAGCATACATTTGCTAATTTAAACACCACAGCTCCATTGTTGGTTTACAAACCCCTAAGGCAGAGATCAGGGAGTGGTCAAAGTCAAAGGAACCTACCTCAGAAAAACCCATCAATGCTTTTAGAAATGCTAACAAGATCTGCAAAACAGCAGAGGTCACAAAAGAAAAAATCCAAAGTCCTAGCAACTTAACTTTAGTTAACAAAGGAAGTAGAAAATCTTAGGGGGAGCCTAAAAGAACAAAAACTTCCAAGTTTCAGAGAAGCCAGCCAAGTGGCCTCAGAAGCCATCTTTAATCTGTCCACATGGTCCTACTATCTTTTTTTTTTTTTAAGATTCATTTATTCGTACAGAACTGCGGTACAGGCCA
>NW_004567120.1:25907705-25912507 GCF_000260355.1 Condylura cristata
TCTCTCTCTCTCTCTCTCACTCTCTCTCTCTCTCTCTGTCACACACACACACACACACACACACACACACACACACAGAAAGATCATAGACTGGGATCCCATGATAGTCTTTCCTCTGGGGATGAGGAGTGTCACTTGCCCACACCTGGGAACAGCTGACTGACAAGCAGTGCTGTGGGTGAACACCAGAAACCAGAGTTGGAGCACAGTTGGAGCTGAGTGCCTACAAAAGGGGCCTCCAAGTACAGTGTATACCCTGTTCTGGAGAGGTAATTCAAAGACCGTACAATGGAAATGGGGAGAAAAAAGTCCTCAAAATACCAGGGGTGCTTTGGTGGTAGGAGAGGTACAGTGACCACACCTGATGGGGGAGATCCTACACTGTCAAGGGTGTAAAACAATGGTATGTCATTTAAAAAATCCTCAGGCCTCCCTGGTGGTAGAAGGGGTTAAGTCTCAGCACTATGAAGCTATGGGCAGCCACGACAGCAAGTTCCATCCCCAGCCAGGAACTGACCCACAGGGCGCAGCAGACCTCTCCTGTCTCACCTACTGCTCCCCTCAGCAGTGCATTTCAGTAGATCCAAATATTCTGCTCCTCACTCTGTTTCTGGTGAATCCTCTTTCCCCTGCACATCTGTCCGGCACCCCAGCTCTTGTGTGTACATAAATAAATAAAATAAATCCATTTTAAAAATCCTCAAACTTTGGCTCCAAGGGAGAAAATATTTAAAGATCAGAACAGAAAAATTTAAACTGTCATTTGCAGATAGTATGTTCACATACATAGAAAATCAAAAGGAAAATAGAGTAAACTATTAAAGAGAATTTTCAAAGTTACTGGATACAAAATTAATATTCAAAAATAAGTTACCAAGGTATCATAAGAGTAAATCTTTGTGAACTTGAGTTAGGAAATGGCTTCTTAGACACACTATCTAAAAGCACAGAGGACAAAAGAAAAATCAAATAACTTAGCCTTCATTAGCATTTAAAGAGTTTGTGTAAATAAGTCATCATCAAGAAAATAAAAAGAAAGGGGGGAAAAAGTGAAAAGACATGCCACAGAATGGGTAAAAATATTTATGAATCTTACATGTAACTAGGCAGTTGTGTCCAGAATGCATAGTCTTAACTCTATAATGAAAGACAAACACCCCAACTGAAAAATGAGTCTTGAATAGATATTATTCCAAAGAATGTATACAAGTTGTCAATAATAACATGAAAAGATGGTCAGCATAATTAATCATTAGGGAAATACAAGCCAAAACCACAATGAGATATGACTTCACATGAAAAGGCAGACGATAACCACTTTTGGTACACTGTGAAAAATGGGAACCCTCACACATTGCTAAAGGTATGTAAAGTAATACAACTAGTTTGGGAAACAATTTGGCCAGTCCTTAAAATGATAAACATAGTTAACATAAGAACCAGTAATTCCACTCCTAGGCATGTACCCAAGAAAAATGAAAACATATGTTCACATAGAAATTCATATACCCATGGTTATAGGAGCATAATTCATAGCAGCCAAAGAATAGGAAACAACCATATACTCATCAACTAATGAATGGACAAACAAAATGTGGTATATCCATTCAATGCCATATCATTCACCCACAAAAAGGAACAAAGTACTGTTCCATCCATCTGTTACAAGATGGATGAGCCTTGAAGACATTATGCTAATGAAACAGTGTATTTACAAAGTACCAGGTGTTATATTGTTACAGGGCAACCCAGTGTGAACTGGACTGCCTGTCTGTGGGGCCTCACCTGCGCTTAAAATTCAAAAGGGTCAATAATGAGTTCATTTGCTAAAGGGGAAAAGAAAGGAAACAACCCAGAGAAAAAGAGAGGGATACAAACTGGAATATCTTACCAGCTCAGCTGATTTGGATCTCTGGTAATAAACTAACTGAAAGCCCCTAGTCAAGAGGTCCCGTGGTCCCAAGAGCCCTTTCCAGAGTGACAGAGAGACCATTGGACAAAATTTATTCCCCAAAGTCCCAGAATGGCTGCTTAGCTCCGCCCTTGGGTCCTCGCAGTTCTCTCCCTGGTACTGCTGGGAGTTGTAGTTTCCAATCCCTGGAGTAGGGGGTAGAGTCCAGAAAGCCGGAGTAGGGGGTGGAGTCCACAGAGCTCTGAAGAGTTCCTTTAGGACATCCATCCCCTTAACAGTATGATTCCATTTATCTGAAATGTGAGGCAGGAATTGTAAAGAAGAGAGGGGCTTCCTGCAAGGTATCAGCAGTGATAAAACCTAATAGCATCATGTAGAGTTTACATTTAGAGAAAGTCCTACCCTAACTAAATACTAAAAGCACTAGTATTTAAAAGGAGTAGCCCTGAAAATTGCATAGGACAGAGGCTTGAGGAGGAAGAAAGCAATAACTTGGAAAGGAGAAGTACCCACTGGAGAAATGAGCATCATAGAGTCAGAAGTTCAAGTGGGGTGTCCCACAAAAAAAAAACACTGTTTATTAACGTATTCCTACTGTGTTGTATCAACAGAAGAGGGTGCTCTTGAACCAATAAATCAATTCAGGCCTCCAAACTCCTTTTTCCATATAGCATCAGCTGTTATTGCTACACCAGGAACTTTGAAAAAGGAACACAAGATGCCCACAATGTTATGATTAAAAAAAAAAAAGTGAGAATCAAAAATTTTTAGCATATAGTCATTCCTCCAAAGAGCAACACAAAACATAGAAAAGCATAAATTAACTATATTAAACAAGCAATTACAGATATGAAAGAACACTGTGAGTCAGAAATTCAAAAACTCAGAATCAGAACAAACAGGAAAATGTGAAGTGCGAGCTGACTGAACTCAGGAAAGAAATTGAATAAGATAAAATCATCTTGGAAGACTAAATTACTTAGTACCTAAGGGAGAGTGGGTATAATTCAAAAATATAGTAGGAGAAAGAAAAAGACTGAAAAAGAGCCCCAACAGTAAATCAAACAAAATATTGTCAAAATATCTCTTAAAGAGAAAAAGAAGAAAAAGGAAAAGCAAATAACAGAACAGAACTAATATTTAATATTACAAGCTTCCACAAAACTTTCTAGAAGTAAAGGAACACCCAGTACTACATGTTAAAAGAATCTACGTGTACTTGGGGAAACTATCAACTCTGAGACATAACCTAGTAAAATGGATTTTAATGATAAAGAAAAAAATTCATTGCATCCATGAGCCAAAATATAAGGATCTTGGGGAGGAGGGGCAGGACACCCTGTCCCACCCCTGAATCCCCAGGACAGAGCACAGTGCCAGTCTCTGAGCCAGGGCCCAGGACAACCGGGCACCCCTGGCATGGAGGGCACCGTGCTGGGGACCTGAGGGCACCTGGGAGCTGCCAGGAGCAAGCAGGACAGGAGGCAAAGGCAGGCAGGAAGACAGTGCCACGAGGGGGCACGGAGGGGCTGTCAATCAGGCCTGCTCCCAGCAAGTGGAGGCAAGGGCCACCTCTAATAAGCCGACTAAGGGCTCCGCAAATGTGTGTTGAATCAGCTGAGAGGCGTCCGCGCAGACTGAGCCGTCATGAGAGAGGCGTGAAGGGCCCTTGAATTCCCGCTGTCAGGAAAGGTGACTTGGCAGGCAGGAGAGAGGGAGGCGGCCACGCAGGCTGGCGTGCTCGCGTGCGCGCGCGCTCTCTCTCGCAGCGGGGAGCCCCCAGCAGCACAGCAGCAGCACAGGCCTGGCCAGGAGCGCAGGTCAAGTGCAGGCTCTGCTGGCCCCGGCCTGCCGGCCGGCCGAGAAAAACCAGGCCAGCCCTGTGCACAGCCCCACTGTGCCCCCACCCCTGCACTAGTGGGGGGCACCTCCCATCACGGGGCTGACGGCGGCTTCCCTGGCGCTGGGGGATGTCCTGGCAAGTCAGGCTTTGCGTTCTCAAGCCAGGACAGAGCCCCGGGCAAACGGGGACAGTTGGTCACCCTGGGTGGCATTGGCGGACCTGAGTCAGTGTCAAGCAGGGCTCCCTTCCTTCAAGGGGGCGCTTGGTCTGAGTGGCTGTGCCTCGTGGCACTAGGGCTGCGTCCGGGCGCCAGCACGGGGCTCCTGCCCCTGGCCTGGCTTCTAGCTCTTGTGGTGGGCTTACCCTGAGGAGCTGGGTGGCAGCGGGGGTGTGGGGTCCCTGTGCCTGGCCACCCTGCTGTGAGCGTCCATGGCCCCAATCAAGCCTCTGTGAGGGCCCTGTCTTCAGGGCAGCCTGCTCAGCATGAGAGATGCCAGAAATCTAAATAACCTTGAGCTTTTTCCTCACTGTGTGAAACAAGTGGCTTCGTGACCAAGGGTCCCTGGAATTTTAGGGCCGCCTGGACTATGTCAGCATTCTTTTGTTTATTTATAAGTGAGATTAAATTCACATAACATAAAATTTGCTATTTTAAAATGTCCAAGTCAGTGTGTATTTTTTTTTTCAGTATATTTTCAATCATGCCAACTATCTTATTACAGAATATTATCACTCTAAAATGAAACCTATGTCTCTCAGTTTCCCTTCCCTCCCTGTCCTGGCAATCACTGATATACTCTATGGATGTTCCTATCTGGGCATTCATGTAAAAGGAATCATGCAACATGTAGCCTTTGTGATTTACTCCCTTCACTTTGCAGAACACTTTCAAGTGTCATCCATATTTGAACTGGTACCAGTACTCTTTGTATGACTGAGTAATATTCCTTTTATGGATGTATGATATTTTGTTTATTTGTTCATCAGCTCTGGGCATTTGGGTTGTTTCTACTTTTTGGCTATATTTTTTTCTAAGATTTATTTATG
>NW_004567120.1:25912685-25935758 GCF_000260355.1 Condylura cristata
ACCACGTGGGTCAGCTCCCTGGCCGGGGATCGAACTTGTGCTGCAGTGGCTGCGGAGAGCTTCACAGTGCTGAGACTCAGCCCCTTTCACCATCTGTGAGGCCCCACAGTTTGGCTCTTATAAATAAAACCACTATGAACATTCATATACAAGTTTATGCGTGAATATTTTTCAGTTTTCTTGGGCATATACTTAGGAATAGAATTGCTGGGTCAATGGCAGTTCTACTTTTGAAAGTTTGAAGGGACTGCCAATTTGTTCTCTACAGTGACTGCACTATATCATATTTCCATCTCTGTGTCTGACAGTTCCCATTTCTCCAGACCTTCACCAATACCTGCTATTTTCCATTAAAAATAAAGACAACAACAACCATCCTAGTAGATGTGATGTGGTACCTCATTGCGATTTTGATTGGCATTTCCTCACAATCATGTGACATGGTTGTGGGTCTGCTAATCCTAAGCAGCCCACCACCATTTTGTTACCTGCAGTTCTGCATCCCAAGATAAGGTCAGAATCGCCCTGTCAATCAGTCAGAGCCAAACCCTACAAGGTGCCTTTCAAATCAACCAAGAGCACAAAGCTTGTTCTCTCTGGGAAGGCTATGCATCATGAGGAATGACAAAGAATGCCCCGGGGGCTGATGACTGATACATAAACTACTTGGGCACTAATGTTACATCCTGAGGTATGACTTGGAAGGCCTCAGGGACCAAAGGCTGATGTATGACGAAGGACCCTAGAAACTTATTAGTGGAGGCCTTGTTGACAAGATTGAAATCCTGGCTGGGGGTCTAGGGCTGGATCTCAGTGACAATGCTGAGTCATCAAGCAGATGAGAAGTGCCTGCAGGGCAGACTCCCATCCCGTAATACTATAGACAACAGCACATTTTATAGTTTCATCCCTCCCTTTTCTTGTTGTCTTCCTTTCCCCTCAACTGATGCTGTATCAATAAAAAGGCCAGAATTTTCAGGAGCAACCTGCATTAGGTAGCCTGCTCCACGACTCCAGTCTCTTCATCAGCTTGGTGCTGCCCATTGCAGCAACGGTGAGATAGAAAACCAAGAGCTTTTGCCCAAGAGAGCAAAGTGCTGAGCATTTTCTATGGATCTCCTTATCCTCCCAAACCTATTCCCCACTTCCTTCTGCTTTGCCCTGGGCCCAAGGAAGCCATTCCTTCATGGTCTATATATACATGTGTACACACACACGCACACATACACATGTTTATGTATATGTATCTCCCACATGGGCTCCTTTTTCCCTCTGGCTTCTGCTTGGGTTCGGCAAGTCTTGACCTAAAATTGGAGGGTGGGAAGAAAGACAAAGTCAGGGTATTTATTCTCTCTGTTTCCTTCCTATCCAGAGACCTTGTTCCTCCATGGTCACAACTGTCTCTGGGCAACTGTCCTCCACAGCGCTCTCTCATGAAGCTCTAGTACTGCTTGTCTCTCCTGGCTCCTTCTCATGGACAGATGGGAATGACTTACCCCATGCTAGCTCTGGCACATAATCCCTTATTATTTCCAAAGTAGGGTGCAAAAAGACGTTTGTTTTTCCTACAAGATACCTTGGGTTTTCTGTGAAAAATGATGGAAGGCTAGTTTTTGCTAGAATTACAAGGCCCTAAACAAAGAGGATGGTACAAAATCACCAGCCACTCCTGCCTGCCCTGATTTACAGGTATGTCTCAGGCGGCAGGAGCTCAGGCACTCGCAAATCCAGACTTCCTGGGAATGAACAACAACCTTATCTGAATTTGAGAATGATAATCAACATGTCATTTTAGTCCACAGTAGGTCAGTGTTAGTACAGGTTGTTGCCTTTGTCTGTATTGTTCCCAAGCCAGCTACATGCTGTCCTCCATGACCTCCTAGAATGATAGCAATCATCTAAGAAGAAGACGGTTGTGGGTCTCCTGGTTTGTGTAAATTGTTCCCATGGCTCTAATTCAACCATGTCTGGGCATGTCTCAGAACCTAGAGGGGCAGACAGACAACAGAGAGGAATTTGTTTGCATCAGTATCACATTGCTCAGGGCACCTGTGTAAGGTAGGTTTGCATGGACCCCTGGGGAGACATGAAAATAAAGGAGACGGTACCTTATTTTTCTTCGGTGTTGATTTCTCTGCTCAGTCTCAGAGACACACATCGAAGCCCTCTAGAGAGACAGGCTAATGGCACCAACTGATGGATCTGGTTCTCAGCTGATGTGTGATAGCTTGGGAGGGAGCTCTCCTCTAGCACATCAGTGATTTGCAATTTCAACAATACAAGGAGGGTACACTCAACACAGATGCTCTTAAGAAAAGTTATGCAACACTTGGAAATTAGGCAAAAAGATGCTCTTTACTGTCATGTTGGAGAATTGTCTAACGGGCATGCCTCCCAAATTATGGAATTCTCAGGGAGATGCATCTTGTTTGACTTGCTATTTACTACTGATTAAGGCCACGTCTCTGTGAAGTTACATGTAACTTGAAGACATTTGTTTGTAAAGACGCAAATGATTCTTTCTAGTGGAAAAGGTGTCCCCAGATACAGCAGTTGCATTTCCCGATGGGAATCAGCCAGTATTATAGCTAACTTAGTAATCATATCCTAGAATACCTCCTTTTGTTACAGGTCACCCCAATGTGAATTGAGTTGCCAGTCTATGGGTCCCCTCCCGCGCCCTTAAGTTTCATTTGTACTGCGGACACACACAAAAAGGTTCGATGATGGGTTTATTTACAAGGAGAAATGTAAAGGGACAACCCAGGGAAAAAGAGAGAGAAATACAAGTTAACCAGAATGTCCTACCAGTTCTGCTAACTTGGACTCCAATAGCACACTGAAAGCTGATCGAGAGCCAATGACCAGCCGTGAACCACCAGGCCAAGAGAACTGCTAAGCCCACATATTCGGTTTTATCCCAACCAGGCTGCTCAGCTCCGCTCTCACGTCCCAGCGTGCTTCTCACTGGTATTGATGGGATTTGTAGTTCCGGTGTCTGGAGTGGGGGCGGAGTCCATGAAACCTGTATCTGTTACACTTTCAATGATATATACACTTTATTTCAAATTCTCCTTTGAACAAACTTACCTTACGGCTTTTTCTTCACCAATAAGTTAAATAACAATTTTGTAGTGTTTCACTTTATGTTATGGTTGAGGCATGTTTTTAACATTCTAAAAATTACACTTTGACAATGAACACTGGTAGCTGTGGCAAGAGCAAGGCGCTCTGAAGGTGTTTTATTGAGCTATGAATGTCAGTGATGGACAGTAGCAAGTGAGTGGGAGAAGGTGGCCGCAATGTGACGGACAGCTGGCTGATGGGTTCATGAGAATGTTACCTCATGGACATTCTTACATATAACTTGATCAAATAAGTATTCTGCTCAACTTTCCTAGTTATATGTTGACTATGAAGACAAAGCAAAATCAGAAAAGAGAGGCGGTTTCCTAGCAATATTATTTCAAAACCTTTTCAGGAAAACTTCTAGGTGGATCCCTTTTGTGTCCAAAACTGAACTTATTATCTTTCCCCTCAGAACTTTCTCCTACCACTTCCTCTCCTTTATCTCTGTATTCTTTCCCCCTCTTCTCTCACCCAGTCCTTTAAGCCAGAAGCTGGAAAGTCATGGGCTTTTTTTTGGTTTTCCATCCTCAACCAGTACCCAAGACCTACAAATTTGGTCTCAAAAACACTTATCCTCTCCTGTTCCATTTTCTTGCTCCTGCTTTCTCTATTTATCTCCCTGCCACCTGCCCTGCGGTGCACTGCCTCACCTATCTCAGGTCCCACCTTTCATTACGCTCATCCTGCTGGTCTAGTTTATACTGTGTGGCCAGTTTGATCCCATTAAAAGAAAATTGTAATCATGCTACTTCTCTGATTACAACATTTCAAGGAAAGCCATTGTGGAACTGGAGTTGACAGAGTTTGAAGACTGAGTGAATAAAGGGCATGAAAAATGGCTTCTAGTGAAGTCCAGTCCAGACTGTTAGCGTTGAAGCAATTCATAACCTGGTGTCAACCTAATCCATCAGCCTCATCTTAGGGAGCTAACAAGTACCTCACAGGTAACTTATACTGTGTGCGCCTCCATTCTCTTTCAGGCTTCCTTGCCTTTCAGCTTGCTGTCTTTTTTGTCCCAGAGTACTTCATCTCTCTTCTCTGCTAGGCATATTCCTATTCACCTGTGGAAATGCTTCCAGGTAGAACTGACAAATATCATTTTAAATTCTGTACCCGAGATGCTTTATTCATTTTACCCTAGTCTTCACCTTGCTACGTAACCCTTGACAATACTCCTATTGGGTAGTATTATATAAAGGAAACAAAGTTGGAATATGTAAGGCTAGAAGTCATGCAAGCAAAATAGCACATGCAATGAATTTATCGAGTAGTCTTTTTAAGCACACACAAAGAAGGGCTTATGTAGTAGTCTCCCACTAGCTCAAGAAGGAAGGAAAAATAAGAAAATGTTCATATGTGTACTTATTTAAAAAAAAAAAAAACCCATAACAAAAGTCAACTAAACAAAGCTGATTACCTGAGAGGATGGGTCAGAGAGGAGAGATGGTCAAACACTCCTGAGTCTGCAATGTTGTAGTTTTGACTTCTATAAGCACATTATATTTTGATGTTTTACATCATCAAAAAAATAAAACAATAAGAATGAGAAGGGGAAAAGTAAATTGAGAGCAAATAGAAACAAATGAACCATTTTGCATTTCAAATAATCTTATTTAACCTGGAGATGGGGACTGGAGAAAGAAAAAACTAACCTAGTAATTTAAGAGCCCCTAGTCTTAGAGGAGGTGGGATTGTGAGACAAGCAGGAATTTGAGCACTCCCTGAAGTCTCGTTAGTGGGTTAATGTTTGGTTATGGTATGGGAAAATTGGTTCTGAAATGACTTTAGACATGTTGTGGGATTGGAAATGGATACAAGGCTTGGTGGAGTTGGGAGTCAGGGTTCTCACTGACAAGGAAGGGACATGCAAATATGATATGTGGAGATGGTCTGGAATTGAGTTCATTACTCTGAAATATATAACACATATGCATGTATACATGCTCATGTGTTCGCTTGTAGAGATGCATGTGTGTGCTCATTTGCATATTTGCATATGTATGTGTGCATACGTTACCTAGTTCTGTCTACTTAAAGGACCAAAAAGCAAAGACACCCAAGTGGGAATGGTACACCTAATACCCACAGCATGATTTTTTTTTAGATTTATTTATTTATGCATACAAGAAATGGATTACAGGTCAGAGGTGCTGGGGGTGAGAGGATTCACCAAAGACTGAAAGAGGAGCAAAGCAGGCAGATCCACTGAAATACACTACTGAAGGGAGCAGCGGTGGGGGATTGGGGCGGTCAGGAGAGGTCTGCTGTGCCATCTGGGTCAGCTCCCTGGCTGGGGATCGAACTTGTGCTGCAGGGGCTACGGATAGCTTCATAGTGCTGCTCTCAGATCTGTTGCACCACCAGGGAGGGTTCCAGTGCATGATTTCTAATACTGCTTCCGCTAAGAAGAGCCAGATACCTCAGATAATGATTGAGTCCTGGCTTGGAATAGGGTTAGAACAAGATAATCCTGGAACATCTTTTATGCCATAAAGAAAAGAAGTGTTTTCAAAAACAATGTGGAAAATAATATACAAAACCTTATGTAAATGAGCTTGGGAGGCTAGAGAGAGTTCTCTCACCTGTGCATCAGCTGGAAGAGACAGAGCTTGCATGGCCAGTGGGAAGAGCTGCTGCTTTGCTGCCCCAGCAGGAGGAAGAGTCTCCTTCCCAGCAACAGCTGAGTGACGAAAGAATGCTATAACCTGGCAAATGAGAAGCCACCACTATGCTTAGCACTTCCATTTTCTCCAAAAGACTCATTTATAACAGCTTGAAAATCTATGTGAGAGTGTTTCCCCTTTTGTTCTGAGGAAGTGTGCACGTGTTTCCCCAGGAGACCATACTTCCTTTTTGTTATTTTCAAAGAACCCATTTGGTGGAATAATTGACTGTTTGTTTAAAGTCAACAACAACGAGAGCATGCCATAGGAGTACAGGTATACAGCTGGAAGGAGCTTCCATTGCCCAAGACAATTGGAGTTTTGAATTATAAGTCTCTAAAGAAACTGAGATACAGAAATCCATGATTCCATACCACAATCTACACAAACAAATAAGAGAGGAGGAGGGTGGGCTCTTGTTTAAAGTAGAATGTCCAGTGCCCACTGATTACTGTGGAAAGAATTCTGGTGTAGGGCAATCAATATTTTCTAACTATCTTAGTAAAAACTGGATCAGGCAAGAATCACCCATGGAAGAATCCGGGGGGCAGGGTATTTGCATTGTTTTATGTCTCCCCCCAGAATTGCTTATTCATTTCAAAGAAGAGAAAAAATAGTAATTGCACTGCTGAGAATCTGACAACTCCTTACCCAGAGATAATAGATCCGGCACATGATAAGTCACATGGGGAAAAGGTTAACAATAAATGAATCTGGGTAAAGATGTCCTTTATTCTGCTTTAGTCTATAAGAAGCAATCAGACAAGGACTATGTCTTATGTCATTGCTAGGCCCTAGAGGTAGTAGGTTGCCTTCACAGGACAAACAGGTATGCTATGCATGTTTGTTGATTTGACCATTAACATCCACAAGTGAATGTCTAGAAAAAGGGGTACACATGAAGTTATTTTCTGGGTGATATGGTAGACAAGGGTTCAAACAAATTAAGAAATCTCTGCCATCCACAGTGCTAGCCTGCTTGGTGGGGTTGAGTAAACCCAGGTGCCTTTCCCAGTCAGGGCACCCACCCCTTTCTACAGCACTGGGTGGCTGGCATTGGGGGCCTACTGGTCACTGTGCTGCTGGTGAGTGAGGAAGTTAGGAAATGGGTACAGATAGTTGGTTAGGGACAAACTGCCCCAAAGCTCCCAAGATCAGCTCTCCCCAGATCATTTATCAGTCTGAATAAGGAAAAATTGGTTGGAAACCAGAGGGTGAAACACCCCCCCACCACCACCAAATCCAGATGGCCCGAAACTGTTTATCAGACTGATTGAGAAACAATGGCCTGGAGTCAAGTTGCCCCTAACCCAATTAAAAAATGGACTGGTCAGAACACCAACACAATAACTCATGCAAAAGCAACGCCCAAAGCTGGTGTCTTAAGGGGGGCTGCTGCTCTGGTGGGCCTCAGTAACCTAGCAGACCACTGTCCCAAACAACTAGCAAAAGACACAAGACATATAGACACCCAACAGCGGAAACTCCCTTCCTTGCTCACTGTACCCGTATAGACACCTGCTTCTTGCCCCCTCAGCGGCAACAGAGCCCTTCTCTGCTCAGGAAACTTTCCTGTCCTTTCCCTTAACTGCCAATAAACGCCCTGTTTTCTGCCTAGCTCTGGTCTTCTCATTGAATTCCTCCCTTGCTAAGACAAGGATCAGAGCCCCTGGGTGCCGCTGGGGGCCCTTACATTCCACTCATCTGCCCTCAAGCTGTGGACACCTCCTTCCTGCTTAAGGATAATCACAGCCAAGGCCTTAGCAGTGAAGGAGGACGGTGGGCGAGATGATTCTTGGGGGAATTCCTCTCGGAGATGTTGATCCCCAGCCCTCTCCCTGACAAATCCTCTTAACTGACTTCCCTTTCTTCCCAAGACGCTTCCTATTTCCTTCCCCTGAAGAAATAAACAGGCGCCATTTAGTCCTCCTCTGGTCACACCCGTGTCCGTGACAGTGGCTTGGAGAGTTGTGCTTCAGACTTCTCCCGTCTCTCGGGAGGGAATAGCCAGGCACCAGGCGACCCAACGAGCAGCAGCAATCAATGCAGCTAGAATAGCTAGGTGTGCACTCCTAACTCCTTTCTGCTTTTTTGTGCCCAGCCAACTGTATAATTTCTGCTCTGTGAGTCTGGGCTTTAAATCATTTGTCGGTGTTCTGTGTCTGGACAACTTAATCATCTGCTGAGAATTTCAAAATCACATTCTCTGTTTGGCTGTTAATGATGGGGGAATTTGTATTATATAGCTTTAGAATCTATTTCCTGTTTTTAGTTTTGTTTGGGGTTTTTGGCTGATGAATTTCATTTTTGATGGTTGAGAACAATACATAAGTGTGGAATCTTGGTAAATTTAAGTTTACTCTGTAATGTAAAAAAGAAAGAAAGAAAGAAAGAAAGAAAGAAAGAAAGAAAGAAATTTGGGCTGGTATTCCTATCAAAACCATGAGTAGTTTGGATGTTGTTATTGCCTCTTCCCTTAAGGGATTCTTTTGATACCACAGGCGTACCTCTGTAAAGCACAATGAGTTGATTCCTTAGTTTTGAAAATGTTAAGCCCTTCCTAAAATAAAGCTGAGACAATTTTGTTCAGGCTTTACCATTTCCTATTAGCTCCACATTAAAGCAGAAACACTGAAAAAATTGTGAACACTCCTACACCACCTCCATGAAAAGATAAAATTGTAAACCATGAAAAGTCACTGAGCAACCGATCTAAACAAAAGCCTGCCTCATTCTATCTGCCTCCAGTTAAGAGAATGATTCATCAGTAGTCCATGAGGGTTAATTGTTTTTATACTGCTTTGGACAATTTTCAAGGAATCATAATTCACTCATTCACCCAATCAAAATATAGTTCTTAAGTATCTACTATTTGAAGGTTACCATTCTGGACACTGAGGATTCAGCAGTGAATAATCCCCAATGTGAATGAGTTTGTAGTCTAGTAAGGGAGACAAATATTAGAGAAACAAGTACATCAGTGAAACTCAACATTTCAACCAAGATATAATAGATTCCTGGCCTTAGACCTAATATTTCTAGAAATTATGTCTTTCAGAAGTTGGAATGTATATATTTTGTGGCTTCACACAATTATCAGCGAGACAGCTCTTTTCATGCCTCCTCTTGAATCAAAAGTTAATGCTTCTGGCTTGTCATTAATAGAAGCAATAGAATTAGTTTGTCAGGAATTCTCTCAGTAATGTATGAATGAGTCCAGTGTCAGTTACCATCCCATGGGAACTGATGGCATTGTTTGGGAAAGAAGCATTTACTAAAGCAGCTACTTGCAAGCATAGGTAGTATAAAGAGAACTCACAAGTGATATTCCAGAACCTGCAGTTAGTAAGGCTGTTAAGTAACACCTTCTACCAGAAGCAACAAAGGGAGAGGTAAGAGCACCTTGAACCTGGTGAGGTAAAAGCACCCTGTGAGGGAGCTCTCCCTGACAAGGGGAGATCTGACCTTAGGCTGAAGGCGGCAGCCAGCCTACAGAAACTGCTCATGGAAGAAGTCGTAGAAATAAGTAACCCAATTTCATTCTTGTCCACCCCTGCAATTTCTTGCCGTTCTCTCCAATGTCCAAACCCAACTGGAACCAGAGCAATGGAGCTCATGATGTGTGTTTATAGGTCAGTACAGAGCAGTGGATCTAGAAGAGCAAATCAAGAAAGGATATGCAGATGGATCCCTCATGCTCTTTTCTCATCGTAGGCCAGGTCTTGAAGTATTTGCCTGAAACTATCTTACTTTTTATTTTCTAACCAGTCCCCCCCTCCCATTGAGATTTATTGACATACAAAGTTTCAGGTGTATAACAGTAATTTGGTATTTTTATATTTTGCTAAATGATTGTTACAATAAGTCCAGTTAACATCTGTCATCTCACACAGTTACATTTTTTTCTTGCGATGGAAAACTTTTAAGATTTACTCTGTAAGCAATATATACTTGTGGGGCCCTCCCTGGAGGTGCACTGGGTTAAAGTGCAGCACTATGAAGCTAGCTAGCTGTAGCTGCCTCAGAACGAGTTCGATCCCCAGCCAAGAAGGTGACCCACATAGCATGGCAGACCTCTCCTGTCCTACCCGCTGCTCCTTTCAACAGTGTACTCCATGGATCTGCCTCTTCTACTCCCCATTCATCTCTGTGAATCCTCTCACTGCTCCCACACCTCTGGCCTGTACCCTAGTTCTACGTGCATAAATAAATACATCTTAAAAAAAAAAAGAAATATATACCTGTGACCTTGCCATCTCATAACCCCCCTTCTCTGGTGTAAAACTGAAGGTCATCTTTGGAAATCAATGCTTGTCACTACTTCTTTTCTTAAAATATTTTTTATTTATGCGTGCAAAAACTGGTGTGCAGGCCAGAGGTGGAGGGGGTGAGAGGATTCACCAGAGACAGAGTAGGGAGAGGAGAGAGTGGGGAGCAGAACAGGTGGATTGAATGGAACACACTGCTGAGGGGAGCAGTGGGTGAGGCAGTAGAGGTCTGCTGCTCCATGTGGGTCAGCTCCCTGGCTGGGGATTGAACTTGTGCCACAGTTGCTGCTGATCACTTGATAGCGCTGAGACTTAACCCCTTGCACCACCATGGAGGCCCCTGTCACTACTTATTATTTGTGACTTCTGGCTTGCTTTTTTCCTCACCCATTTGATCAAGACATTTCATTTGCTCTAGATAACCTTGCTGAAGTCAGCACACACTCTGGAAGACTATTTGAGCAAAGGTTTTAGAGTAAGAGTGCCCCCTCCCACCCCGCCATTTTTGCTTAGCTCCTGTGAGTGGCGTCAAACTCCTAACTCAGTCACGGTTCCAGTTCTGTTTATTTCCACCCTTTCTCTTGCCTGACAATTACACCCACAAAGAGATTAGGATCACAGAGAACAGAGACACTGGGCCCCAAACAGCCAGATTCAAAGGGCATCTCATCAGAGGAGGATTGAAAATGATTGAACCTGAAGAACTAGTATTTCTTGCTAAGGCTGGATGATGAAATTTAAAAAAAAAAAAAAGGCAGACTGTAAAGTGTTCTAGCAGGCATGAGAAAGATAAACTTCCCATTTAGTGTAGTGGATACTTCTGGGGAGGGAAAAAAAAAGATCCAGGAGAAGAAGCACAGAGGGTGTTTCAATGGGGCTGTATTTTATTTTTGATGACTGGAATTCTGAAACACATATAAGAAAATGATAGAATCCAATAATGTGTGGTGGGGTGCAACTTACGAAATCTTTTGCATTTTTCTCTGTGTGGAGCATGCAGCTGAGGAGAGGAGAATGTTCATATCACACCACAGATGTGATCAAGGAAAGCAGACAGGATGTAAAGAATAATGCAATGTTCTTTTTGCCAGGGTCGAAATCGTGTTCTGGGTGCATATTGCTTTCATCCAGGCACAGACTGAAGCCTCCTAGGCTCTGGGTTCATGATGGCACTAGCAGTTTGGACTCCTAATAAAGTTTGCCCCCCTAACCCTGTTTTAGAAAAGAGGGTAGGTCCCTATTGCAGTTAAGAGTCATTCTATGGAGCCAGACTGGCTGGGGTCAGATCTGAGTTTGGGCATTTAGTGCTGTGATGCCACCTTGCTTTACCTCAGTTTCCTTATCTGGAAAATGTGATGGGAATGTCCATTTGCCAAAAGGTTGTTGAGAGGATTATGGCCACATACTGAGTTTTATGCTACTATATTGCCAGACAAGCTGAATTCTGGGAACGGTGCTAAAGTACAAGGTTGTCAGACTTTTGCTGCAAAGATCCAGACAGTAAATATTTGAGGCTATTTGGGTCACGTAGGCTTTGTCCAACTATTCAACTCTGGTTATATAGTGAGAAAGCTGTCATAAGAGAGACATAAACAAAAAGATGTGGTTGACTTCCAATGAACCTTAATTTATAAACACAGGCAGTGACCCGTGGGTCATAGTGTGCCAATCTTTTTTCTAGCAACTTTAAATGCTTGGGTGCTGGGTCCTCCATGGTGGTGCAAGGGATTAAGTCTCAGCTCTATGAAGCTATTGGCAGCGACTGCAGCACGAGTTCAGTCCCCATCCAGGGAGCTGACCCACATGGCGAGGCAGACCTCTCCTGTCTCACCCGCTGCTCCCCTCAGCAGTGTGATTCAGTCAGTCTGCTCCCCACTCTGTCTCTGTGGGGAGCTGTCCCCCACATACCTCTGGCCTACACCCCAATTCTTATATGCATAAATCTTTTTTAAAATTTAGAGAGTGTAATTGTGTTTCCTTCACTCATGTTGAAGATCACACCTCTGCTTTCCTAAGAAGAATCTGCTTGTGACCCTCCAGTAGTGCTATCCCTGGGCTTAGAATTTGCTCCCTACTGAGAGGTACCAAAGTTTCTCTTCAGTCACACCACTGCTACTTAGAAATTCACCATCCTTTTTTTTTCTTTCAATTTTTAAAAAGATTTATTAATGTATGCATACAGAACTGGGGTACAGGCCAGAGGTGCAGGGGCGGTAAGAGGATTCACCAGAGGCAGAGCAGGAAGCAGAACAGGCAGATCCACTAAAACACACTGCTGAGGGGAGAAGCGGGTAAGACAAGAGAGGTCTCCTGCGCCATGTGGGTCACCTTCCTGGCCAGGGATTGAACTTGTGCTTCAGGGCCTGGGGACAGCTTCACAGTGCTGTGCTTTAACCTGTTAACCACCAGGAAGGGCCCAAATTCTCCACCCTTACTGGGGAACTATGGGAAACCCTAAACAGAAGAACTCAAGAGCTGCCCAGAACTCAGGGTGCATGGCCCATACAAATTCTCTCATAGACAATAGAATGTGCAGGCCATTCGTTAGGTGGAGACCAGAGACACATTGGAAAGGCCATTGCCTAAAGTGGGGCCAATTTGAAAATTGCCACTTCTCAGTATGCCATTGAATGGCCATAGCACACACCATTGTCCCTAGCATATACCACAGGAATCGCCACTGGCCAAGAGGACATCATGGCACAGAATCACTGCCATTGACAGAGCCCACATACATACTTGTGTGTCCAGTCCAGGGTTCATAGTCGAACCTCATTGAACCCACTTTCCCTCAGATACGTGCTGCTGCTTGCACTGAGGAGAAGGCCTTGCTGAGACTGGGGTAGGAGACCCTTTTCATTTGCACACTGTGGCCCGTGCTCAGCAGAGATCTGAGCACACACTTGTGACTAACCTAAGTCATAGCACATGATCAGAAACTGTCCAAGGCAGGCTCGGCCACACTCAAGTACACATCCCCCAGCACCAGGCTGCAGGGTAGTCTCAGCTCACTACAGGACTCGTGTGGATACTGGTCAAACACTGATATTAAGTTGTTTCACGCAGTGAGGAAAGAGCTCGAGGTAATTTAGACTTCTGGTATCTCTCATGCTGAGCAGGCTGCCCTGAAGACAGGGCCCTCACAGAGGCTTGATTGGGGCCATGGACGCTCACAGCAGGGTGGCCAGGCACAGGGACCCCACACCCCCGCTGCCACCCAGCTCCTCAGGGTAAGCCCACCACAAGAGCTAGAAGCCAGGCCAGGGGCAGGAGCCCCGTGCTGGCGCCCGGACGCAGCCCTAGTGCCACGAGGCACAGCCACTCAGACCAAGCGCCCCCTTGAAGGAAGGGAGCCCTGCTTGACACTGACTCAGGTCCGCCAATGCCACCCAGGGTGACCAACTGTCCCCGTTTGCCCGGGGCTCTGTCCTGGCTTGAGAACGCAAAGCCTGACTTGCCAGGACATCCCCCAGCGCCAGGGAAGCCGCCGTCAGCCCCGTGATGGGAGGTGCCCCCCACTAGTGCAGGGGTGGGGGCACAGTGGGGCTGTGCACAGGGCTGGCCTGGTTTTTCTCGGCCGGCCGGCAGGCCGGGGCCAGCAGAGCCTGCACTTGACCTGCGCTCCTGGCCAGGCCTGTGCTGCTGCTGTGCTGCTGGGGGCTCCCCGCTGCGAGAGAGAGCGCGCGCGCACGCGAGCACGCCAGCCTGCGTGGCCGCCTCCCTCTCTCCTGCCTGCCAAGTCACCTTTCCTGACAGCGGGAATTCAAGGGCCCTTCACGCCTCTCTCATGACGGCTCAGTCTGCGCGGACGCCTCTCAGCTGATTCAACACACATTTGCGGAGCCCTTAGCCGGCTTATTAGAGGTGGCCCTTGCCTCCACTTGCTGGGAGCAGGCCTGATTGACAGCCCCTCCGTGCCCCCTCGTGGCACTGTCTTCCTGCCTGCCTTTGCCTCCTGTCCTGCTTGCTCCTGGCAGCTCCCAGGTGCCCTCAGGTCCCCAGCACGGTGCCCTCCATGCCAGGGGTGCCCGGTTGTCCTGGGCCCTGGCTCAGAGACTGGCACTGTGCTCTGTCCTGGGGGCCCAGGGGTGGAACAGGGTGTCCTGCCCGCCAGAATATCTGGACAAGGAGAGATGTGGGCTGGGAAGTCCATCAAACTGCTAGAGAGGCAGGTGTGGGGGCAGGTGCTGGGATGGGGTGGCCCTGGGCTTCCTCGGGGGGAGACACTTAAGAGGAGAGTCACCTGGGAGTATGTGAGGAAGGGGCCCTTGGGGCCGGTCTCCAGGGACCCAGAGAACAGCATCCATGGAGCAGGGGACAGCAGCAAGGGGTGGAACAAGGTTGGAGAATGCTGGATTGGAATCCAGGAATGAGTAAGGGTTGCATGAGGAAGTTGGGGCTCACTGTCCAGTACCCCAACCAGGTCCAGTAGATGTCAACAGGAGATGCAACCTTCAGAAGTGGCAGCTGGTTCTCTCAGGAGAAGGTTGCACAACTGATAGGTGACAGGAGAGGCCAACTTAGGGAGCTGAGGAATGAAAGGAACAAGAGGAAGCCTGGACCCTCCCTGGTGGCGCAAGGGGTAAAGCACACCACTGCAAACTAGCTGCAGCCACTTCAGTGCAAGTTCAATCCCTGGCCAGGAAGTGGCCCGCATGGCAAGGCAGACCTCTCTTGACCTGCCCACTGCTCCCTTCAGCAGTGTGTTTCAGTGCATCTGCCTGTTCTGCTCCCCACTGTCTCCGGTGAGTCCTCTCACAATCCCTTCACCTCTGGCCTGTACCCCAGTTCTGTATGCATACATAAATAAATATTTTTTAAAAGAGGAAGCCTAGGGCCCTCCCTGGTGGTGCAGCGGGTTAAAGCACAGCACTAAGAAGCTAAAGCCACTTCCGCATGAGTTCGATCCCCGCCTGCCCCGGAGGTGACCCCATGGCGAGGCAGACCTCTCCTGACCCGCCCGCTGCTCCCCTCAGCAGTGTACTTCGTCGATCTGCCTGTTCTGCTCCCCGCTCTGTCTCTGGTGAAGCCTCTCACCCTCCGCAAATCTGGCCTGTACCCCAGTTCTGTATGAATAAATAAATAAATCTTTAAAAAAAAGAGGAAGCCTAAGGACTGGTCTTCTAAATCCTTGGACCCTGACATGTGTAGAAGAGGAAGTAAGAAGTGCTGGCCACTGGCTTTTAGGATGGAACATGTAGCAGGCTATAAAAGATGTTGGGGAAGGACCCAATAGAAAATAGGGCATGAGGAGTGGATAAAAGAGAGGACTCTGGTTTCAGGGCAGGGGTGGTGGTGGGGATCCAGGCATGCTGGGAGTTGGTAATCATGAGCCAGTTGTCTCAGTCATTATCCCAAGCATCTGAGCACACTGTGGCCCTGGCATGTGTCCAGACCCTGTGTAGGTCAGGACTGTCCTGTGCTTTACTGGGTACAGGGACAGGGAGGTATTGTCCTCAGGCAGTTGTTTCAGCCAGCACTGGAACCATTATCATGGTTTGATGTGCTGAGCAAGAGTTGGCATGGGGTATGGCTTAGGGCTGTCTCACGGCCTGTGCCATGCAGCCCCCAGTTTAAGCCTGTTCTAGGCAGGACACTATGTTCAGCAGTGTTCTGATCACCTTGGTTGTCCAGCAAATTGCTGCACACAGGTGTTCATGGGGCCTGCTTCAGCTGGAGCTGTCTGTTGGTTCATCAAATGGTGGGGAAGGCCCAGGTCGGGTCTGGGCCATCTCCTTGTGTGTGAAGCCCTGGGAGGCAGAAATGAACTCGCCCTGGTTAGAGGCTGCTTCTTAGTGCACACAGTGGTCGAGTAGATGGTGCCCTTGTCTGGGAAGGAAGGCGGTGCTGGGAGGGGAGAGAGGCTGTGCCCTGGGTGCCATGCTAGTAGATGGTGCAAGTGTTGTAGATGGTGGCACAGGTGTCAGCACCTGTCTGTCTGGAGGCTCTGTCCAGGGGTCCCCAGGCCCGGTGCTACCTGGTGTGGCCCCGGCAGGAATTGCCTTCTGGCTTCTGGTCTGCAGATGACTGGCTGTAGCACCAGCAAGGCATGGAGCAGGTGTTCGATGGTCCAGGCAGACGGGTAAAGGAGCAGTCCTGGAGCTCTCGATCGCTTTTCTTTCTACACCATTTGTCACGAGGCAACCAGACACAGGGCAAGTGGGGAGGCCTGGGGCCAGGAGGCCGGGAGGCCGGGAGGCAGGGAGGCTGCCTAACCCCGGCAAACCTTCATTCCTTCTGTGCTCTCTGGCGCTCTCTCATGGTTTCTTCTCTGTGTCTGCTGCTCTCGGCCACTCGGTCCTCTGCATTCACCTCTGTCCTCTGCCATATCCTCACATGCTCAGCCTCAGCATAGCTGTGCCCACTCACGCCTGCCCACACCATGCTCCAGGTGCCATCGTCAGGCACATGTGCGAGCCCACAGGTGTCGATTATTGGTGCTAGTGGATGGAGGGCGGAAAAACCTGATCCGTTCATTTCCCTGCAGTGCCATAGGGGAAGGAGGCTCTGTTCTGGATTGGCTGTATCTCAGTGGGCCATGCGGTGGCCTGAATACATGCGCCTAGCTGAGACAGGCACTCTGGTGCTACAGAAGAGGTGTGCAGAGTTGCATACACAGGCTCGGTCCTTCACAAGGACTCATTCCCTCTTGGTGAACGTACACATATGAACACACTCTGCGTGCCATTTACATGCCCTGTCTTGGACCATAAATCTCTCCCTGTATGCTAAGTGGTCTTATGAGGAGTTCTATGGTCTAGTTCAGATTTCAGTTTTGTCATAAAAATGGTATAGGTGTAGGCTGTTATCCCGGCGAGGACCGCTTCCCTGGGCTAAGCATGAATATAGTTATCGATCTAGGACAATAAGGCCTTTCTGGTGTGGTGTTCATTGTATGTTGTCCCTTTCTCTCCAGGCCTTTTCTGTTGGCTTGCCAAGAACTGTAGACCCTAGTCTTGCTAGGGAAGTCTCCTACCGTGAAGATTGTTAGAATGGTTCTGGACTGTGGTGCTCCTAAAGTTTTACTAAATGATAGGATAAGTGGGTTCCCTTCTTTTTTATTTGAAATATTTATTTATGCATATAGAACTTGGGGACAGGCCAAAGGTGCAGGGGTGGTGAGAAGACTCACCAGAGTAGGGAGCAGAACAGGCAGATGGACAAAGTACACAGCTGAGGGGAGCAGTGGGCGGGTCAGGAGAGGTCTGCCGCGCCATCCTTCTTTCTGCTCTGTATGTTCTGTATACTGATGAGGTCTGGGAAAGAACAGCTAAGTCTAGGTCTCTGAGCTAACCTTCCCATGATATGCTAAAAAGTATGTGTGTGAAACTACTACTGATATGCATGGCTGTTGTTACTTCAGCTCGACTCTGTCCACTGGTGTGCTTCACATTGGTTTGTGTATGGTTCTGGCCTGGTGGTGGGCTATTTCATGAAATCCTTTCAACTATCGATAGGCAGGGGTGGAGGCCCAGTTCTCAGACAATAGCTGTTTTCTGATTTGCTGAGGACTCTGGATGTGAGCAGGGAACAGTGATCTGAACAAGACTACCAGCGAAGAGTGATGGCTGGAATGGACTTAGGCTCCTGTGGACTAAGTGACGCTCAAGCTGTCACGCTACTGGCCTCTGCGGCTACCACCTGTGGTCTGGAATGCAGAGGGCTCTTGGGTGCGTGGGCCGGGGCACGCATACCTGACTGTAGACACCTAGAGTGCGGGGCGGGCATGCATGAGTGGGCACGCCTGAAGCGAGAGACAGAGGCACTGAAGGGCAGTGCCACCCGGGACAGAGAGTGGCATAGAATGGCTATGAGGATGAGTGACAACTGCGACAGAAAGCCCAGAAGAAAGAGCGCGCAGGGATTCACAGGGCCCCGTTGCAGTCTCTGTGGGCCTGTCCCCTGTGCAGTACTAGAGAGCCTGTGTGTGCCAGGGGCTCCAAGGTTCTCTCTCTCTCTGTTTTAAGATTTTCTTGATTTATGCACGCAAGAACTGGGGTGCAGGCCAGAGGTGTGGGGGGTGAGAGGATTCACAGAGAAGAGAGGGAAGCAGAACAGGCAGATCTACTGAAATCCACTGCTGAGGGGAGCAGCGGGCGGGCCAGGACAGGTCTGCTGTTCCACGTGGATTAGCTCCCTGGCGGAGGGGATCCAAGTCATGCTGCAGTGGCTTCAGAAAGCTTCATAGTGCCGTGCTTTAACCCCTTGCACCACCAGGGGGCCCCCCAAAATCCACTCTTAAGGTTAAGCAATGTGAAGGACCTGAACTTATCCTGAAACACGTAGATTACTGGTCGCTCCTTGCCCAGCAGCCAGTTCCCATCTGTTCACTCGTGCACCATGGAGTGCTACCCAGCCCCACAACACCTAGCTCACCCCACATCATTTCCCCAGTGGTTGAACCTTGCTCGACCCTTGTCAGTTGCCCAGACTACTGCCATACCAACCAGGATTTTTGATTCCACAGGGAGCTTTTAGAAACTCCAATCTGGGCCCTCCCAGGTGGCGCAGTGAGTTAAAGCACAGCACTAAGAAGCTAAAGCCACTTCAGCAGGAGTTTGATCCCCACCCCGGAGGACCCACATGGCTGGCACACCTCTCCTGACACGCCCGCTGCTCCCCTCAGCAGTGTACTTCGTCAATCTGCCTGTTCTGCTCCCCGCTCTGTCTCTGGTGAAGTCTCTCACTGCCCCTGCACCTCTGGCCTGTACCCCAGTTCTGTATACACAAATAAATAAATCTTAAAAAAAAAACAAAAACAACTCCAATCTATTGAGTCACACACTGTGCTAAATGCTTCACATCTGCTACCTCATTTAAAGCTGACAACCCTATGAGGTCTGGATTACCCCATCAACCAATGACCGCTCACCTTCAGCCAATGACCACACCTTCCACTGTATAGCAGAGAATGAGGATATCAACTGTTTCCCCAACTTCCCTTTTGTACACATCATAAGTTGTATCTTCAACTGCTTCACTTCCTCTACTCCAATGCTGAATACAAGGTCAAATGGGTAGTGCTAGAAATCAAGGGGCATCTAAGAGACTGATGTGGTTAATCCATGGTATCAAGGAGCACAGACCTCAGTGGAGTCCATGCGGATCAATGAGACGAGCACGAACACCTGTCCACCAAGACCAGCAAGCTGGCCTCCCAGGAGATTCTGAAATCAGAAGACAAGGGGCCCACTAAGGCTTGAGGAGCTATGAGCATAACATGTCTTGGGGAACAGCTTAGTGATTTTTGAAAACACTTTTTACGTGGGGTCAGCCAATGTGTATAGCCTTTCACTCTTCAGATTTTTTCAAGACTACTCGCCTTCCGATTCCTTTCTTCCTGCCACAGTTAGTCACGCAAAAGGTTTTGACTATTCTCTAGCCACCACTTTTCTGCTTATGGCTCCATATGCCTCCCCAAAGAGATTCAAAATAACGACTGTAAGTGTCCATGTCCCCCAGCCCCCCACCATATAGCCAAGGGGCTCAGCCTGCCTCAGCTTTGGGGAAAATTAATTGCATCCTTTACATTCTGCCACATTTGGCCACCATCTATGAGGAAGCCTCTCCAAGCCTTTCTCTTCCTTTCATCTCTAACTGCTCTGTGCTTCCTCACCCACCCACATTTCCACTGTATCTTCGCCTCTCAGGCCTTTCCATGTGGTGCTCAGGAATTCTCATGCAAAGACAAACAAAAGTTTTCCATGGAAACTGCCAATTTCTGGCTTTAAATGAAATATGATTCTCTCCTTAAGACTCCACTTGCCTTGCATGTTCCTCCACTGTAGGGTGCTTGTTCACTCCTTCTCCACATGTTACAGGACCCAGAAGGAAGTGTCACATTTTCAAATACTTCATGGTGTCACTTATATGTGAGATATGGAGAAACAAAGGGTTAGATAAAGTCAAACATAAAAACTAACCCCATAAGAGCTGACAGTCAAACTGAGTTAGATAAAGTCAAATATAAAAACTAACCCCATAAGAGCTGACAGTCAAACTGAGGTGGGAGAAGGGAAAGGCGACACGGACTCCTGCAGGGGACTGGGTGTCTGAGTGGTGGTTGCTGTGTGGTAACACCTGAAGCAGGAGGCTCTATATTTCTAAAACACAAACAATGTTGTAAAAGTGTTACCTCAAGACCTCCCTGGTGGTGCAGGGATTAAAATCTCAGCACTATCAAGACATCAACAACCACTGCACCCGAGTTCAACCCCTGGCCAGGAAGCTGACCCACATGGCACAGCAGACCTCTCCTGTTTCATTCACTGCTCCTTCAGCAGTGTTTCAGTAAATCTGTAACAGAGTGGTCCCCAGGAAAAGAGGAGGTTCCAGGTTTCCTGCCCCACCCAAAGGAGGATGGAGCTGAGCAGAGAGAAGAATCTGGACAGGAGACTGGTGAAGGAAGGAAGTAGGATGGAGAGCAGGAAGGAGAACTGAAAGAGGCATGTGGAGCAGAGAAATAAGTGAAGAAGTGGCTCTTGGTTTTTGGTCCTAGACTGGTTAAAACAGATGTGAGGAAAGACCATGGAGAGGTTAACAATGGCTGGTTTGATTTTGATTTTGCCCTTTTCCTCCCAGACTTGTCTGACAGTTTTTGACCCTTCTTTATAGTTCCAGTCAGAAGGTGCTTTAGATTTGTGGTGGGCTTTCAGGCCTTGCTCTGGGCCAATTCTGTTTAATATAATAATATAATTGTTTGTTTTTACATCACCTTGTGCCTTTTCCCATCTCAGGTGTAATCCCTGTGGGGTTCCCATCACCAAATCACTCGTGTGCCATAACCATAGTCCAGTGTACTTCCCCGCCCACACCCGCCATTTTTTATTCCATTCCCCACTCCACCCCTGTAAAATGTCTCTGGTCTATAGTTGTTCATTATTATTAGTTTTCCCCTGGTCCACTCCTGCTATGATATATACTCCTGCTATGAGTGAAACCATCGGTATTTTTCCTTTTCTTTCTGGCTTATCTCACTAAGCATGATCCTTTCCAGCTCCATCCATGTTGTAGCAAAAGGCATGTGTTTACCTTTTTGGTTGCTGAGTAATATTCCAATGTGTATATGTACCACATCTTTTCAATCCAGTCATTCACCTTTGGGCATTTGGGTTGATTCCATATTTTTCCTATTGTAAATAAAGCAGCAATAAACATGGGGGTGCAGCTATCTTATTGAATCAGTGTTTTTGTGTCTTTTGGATAGATACCTAGGAGTGGGATTGCTGGGTCATATGGAAGCTCCATTTTTAACATTTTGAGAAACTTCTATTTGGGTAGATTTTTACCATGAGGGAATGGGTAACTTTGGGTGCCTGATTTACAAACTATATACTTTGTCCTGTCCATTGCACACTAATTGTATTAAAATTCCATTCCATAAAATGCCTATATGTTTTGTGTTGATGTGGCAGATGGCAGAAACTATTTAGAGCAGGCACATTTGGGGGTTCTAGGGTGCCTACCCTGTAACAGATTTACCTGTTTTGCTCCCCAGTCTGTTTTTGGTGAATCCTCTCATGCCCAGCACCTCTGTCCTACACACCAGTTCTTGTATGCATACATAAATAAAATAAATCTAAGAAAATCCCTCAATAGTAAAAAATTAAATTAAAAGGAGGCTCAGAGGATAAGTAATTCCATCCTAGGAATAAATGGGCAGGGGATGGTTAACTGCAAACTCCTGTTGTCTTTGCTATCCAAGCTGTCTCTTCCCAAGTGCATGGATCCTCTTCCTCTGTAGTCAATCAGTGTTTCTGGCTGAATTGAGACTAATACCACATCATCTTGGAGCAGGCAGCGTGGCCAAAGAAGGATACTTCGAGCTCATGCATTTGGAATGCTGTCCGATCTGCCCAAGCCTCTGTTACTTGGTTCCGGACCCTACAGGGCCCCCCTGCAACTATGGTACTTCTGTGATTCTCTGGTCCCTGTCTCCTTAATCATCTGGTAACTTTCTAGTCCAAGCACCTGGAGTTCTTTAAACTCCAGATGGTCATGTTCCAAATGTATGAACTACTAGAAACCCACCCAGGTGATACTTACATTTATCTCCACTTTACCCAATTCCAGTCCTCTAACTCCCTGCCTGATGACCCTCCTAAGCAGAGTGTAGCTATGGAAGAGAGAGACCTATGCCCCTAAAATCCCTCAAGAATGAGAAATGGGGGCCCTCCCTGGTGGCACAGCGGGTTAAAGCACTGCATTAAGAAGCTAAAGCCACTTCCACATGAGTTCGATCCCCGCCTGCCCCAGAGGTGCCCACGTGGCGCGGCAGACCTCTCCTGACCCGCCCACTGCTCCCCTCAGCAGTGTACTTTGAGAGTCGACCTGTTCTGAATCCTCTCACTGCCCCTTCATCTCTGGCTTGTACCCCAGTTCTGTAATGCATAAATAAATAATTTTTTTTTAAAAAGAATGAGAAATGGAACAAAACAGAGAGGGGATTTGTTATAGGCTCCCTTGACTCTCCACTTCCTCTCCTGATCTTCCTGCTATTGAGGTTAGGGAATTCAGCACATCACTAGTGACAAAGAGACCCTCCACCCTACAGTCTTCCTGCTTTCAGACAATGGTTTCAGACCCAGCTGAAACCTGATGGCTGCGCAGACTCAGATGGCAGAAAACTGAAGAAGTATGTCACCCATCTGTGCATGCTCCAATGTAACCCAACCTAAAATACTCACTGATGTTTCCCCTGCAGTCCTGCCCTGGGAACCAACCCCATAAAAACAGGCCTTTCTCAGCAGTGTATTTCAGTCAATCTGCCTGTTCTGCTCCCCATTTTGTCTCTGGTGAATCCTCTCACCACCCCCTCCCACACACACACACACCCACCTCTGGCCTGTATCTCAATCCTTGGATGCATAGATAAATAAGTCTTAGGCCCTCCCTGGTGGCGCAGTGGGTTAAAGCACTGCACTAAGAAGCTAAAGCCACTTCTGCATGAGTTCAATTCCCGCCTGCCCCGGAGGTGACCACATGGCGTGGCACACCTCTCCTGACCTGCCCGC
>NW_004567120.1:25935858-26013147 GCF_000260355.1 Condylura cristata
AAAAAAAAAAAAAAAGCCCTCCCGCAGCAATCGGGCAAGATTGTGGCTCTGGACAGTTGCTACCCCACTCCTATTGTGTGATCCACAATAAATATTCCTTGCTTGAAATGTGAAATATGTATATACATATATATATTGCTGTAATATTTCCAGAGAATCTATTAAGTGCCAGGATCTGAGAAAAGATAAAGGAAAAGAAACCCCTCACACATTGCTTAACTCAGTTCTGAACTGTTTAGCATAAATAATGCATATGTCAGACTGAAATAATGATATATAATTCACAGGGTTGTGAGTTTTAAATGAGATAATTCATACAAAAGGAATAGCTCAATAAATGGTAAGTAAAGGCATGGGGCTATTAGGAACTCTTCTGCACCACCCAAATGTGACCACCAGATGTCAGCCTCCCCCAGATAAACCCTCCGAGGCCTTGGGTGACCAGGTTGTCTACCCTCTTCAATACCTAGGAAGAAGAAAAACACCTAGGTGTGACTATTTGCCCTTCGCCTACTCCTGATCATAGTTACATAGAAGCAGAAATTTCTTAGTACCAACTTAGGCGCGGACTCATCTGCCTACAAAAAAGCCCATTTAGAAGGGTTCTGTAGTCCACCGCAATTTGGAAATGACCAAGATAAGCTCAAGGAAAGGCCCAAAAAAGACGATCAAGCAAAAGAGGAGCAAAACAAAGTTGATTCAGGAAAAGACCAGGAAGAGAATGAACTAGAAGGAGGAAAGAAGGGACTGAGAGACAGAACGATAAAACTTTTCTTACTCAGTTCCCTCTCTGGGGCTTCACCCAAAGCTTGCAGAAGTCCTCTCATTTAAGCGGCTAGCAACCCGAAACCCCCACCTCCCAGGCTCCTGCCACATGTCAAATCCCTTTTTAATCCTTGTAATCCTACTGATTCTCTAGCTGGCTTTCTCCCGGATATATTTCAGAGAGGAGCTTTAGCGTCCCTGGCAAAGTACTCCATCATTCTTTTTTAGCCCATGTAACTTCTATTTTATATCTGAGCTGCCATGTTTTCCACACTTTCCTGTTCTCCCCATAAGAAATTATATTTTCATTTTTGAAAGACGCCCTTTCCGCCCTTACAATAGCCTCTTTGACTTTGCCAGTTAACCAAGCTGCATACTTTATTTCCCAAGTGCCTAGTATTTTTGCTGGTCGGCATACATTTTCTTCCCCTTCTAACACAGTATTTTAAAATCAGTCCACAGGCTTTCTGTGGGTTTTTGACTTTTAGCGTGTTAGTCTTCATTTTTCCTAATGCCTTGTAACAGATAGCACACCCAAAGAAGAATAGGCCTTTTTCAGACACTATCCTGAAGCAGAACTGTTGACACAGTCTTTTCTCTCTGGACAGAAAACTGACTACATCTGTTATTTAGGCCCAACCACAGGTTAAGGGGTCTTTCCCTAACACAGCAAGATCTTTGCTTGGGACTTTCTAGAGAAAAATCCAAAGGATGAATTGAGAAAATGGAATCTACACATTAGAAAGAACAATACCACAAAAAGTAAAGCATATTACATTTAATATAAACGCCAAACTTGTGAACTACCAGCAATTCTTTGTCTCTCCTAACTTAGCAAGGTGTGGGTGGCAAAGGGAAGTGAATCAATTTCTAGGGCTACACAAGGATTCTAGGAACTAACACATCCTGTTACCTGAAAAATCTGAACATGGGTCATGAGCAACTCAAGTCACTGCCAGATCCGTCAAGAGAGACCTGAGCGCTTCCACTAACCCAAGGCTACCACTACTCTTTCTCTCTGTTGACAATAAAGAAAGTATTATCAGGGAGCCAGTCCTGCCCTAGACATATTGCATGGATCCGCACAGGCTAAATGCTTGAACCATGCGGGTTTGGGCAACATGCCTCTGATGTTCCTGGAACATACGAGGAGGAGAGGCCTGTCAAGAGTTCCTATGAGGCCATTTCCCACTCATTTCCCTCCCTTGGGATAGTTGATGAGACAGTTCCTCTTCACCTTCCGTGTTCTAATGAGGTTGGAACTTTCTGTCTTACTTAACTCCCTCAAAATAGAGCTTCAGGACATTAAAAACAAAAACAAAAAGCCCTTAGTGATCTCCTGCATTGGGCTCCTCAGCAACAGAATGTCTCACAATTTACCACTGTTGTCTTTTTTAGTGTGGAGGATGGGGGTTTTGGGAAGTTGACACGTTAGGCTTATTCTTTTTGCTAAGTAATAAAGTTCCTAAGTCTAAAAGTGACTCATTTTATTTTTACCAACCAAATCAGTCAGACTTGGTCTTGCCTTGTCTTATGTTTGAGCTTGTCAAGCCTTGAGACATTCCTCACAACCAAGTCATGAAGGCATCTAAGTCATGATGGGTTGAGACCATAGCTGATTCCATTGATAAGGACTCAGTCCTCCAAGCCACTCGAGGCTGTTGCTATTTCTAACACTAATAAGGGGCCTAGCAATTAATTCGCTCCCAGATTTATACTTCAACCAAGATCACCTCTGAGACACAATAACATCTCTAGCGCTTTCCTATTTTTTTTAATTGAGATAATTTACATAGAATCAAATGTAGACTTTAAGTGTGCTGTTTGATGAGTTTTTTTTTTAAAGATTTATTTATTTGTGCATACAGAACTGGGGTATAGGCCAGAAGCTCAGGGGCTGTGAGACGCTTCACCAGAGACAGAGTGGGGAGCAGAACAGGCAGATGGACAAAGTACACTGCTGAGGGGAGCAGCGGGCAGGCCAGGAGAGGTCTGCCTCGCCATGTGGATACATGGATCTCCTCTGGGGCAGGCGGGAATCGAACTCATGCAGAAGTGGCTTAAGCTTCTCAGTGCTGTGCTTTAACCCGCTGCACCACCAGGGAGGGCCTGTTTGATGAATTTTTAACAAATACATACACCCACACCAGCAACTCCACTCTCCTCTTGATATATAGAACATTTTGATCACCTCAGAAAGTTCCTGTGTAAAGTTGCAACCAGTAGATCCATAAGTCCTGGAGATTTAATGCATGACATAGTGATTATAATTAACAGCACTGCACTATAAATTTCAAAGTTGCTATGAGACCAGATTTTTTTTAAAAAAGATTTATTTATTTGTGCATACAGAACTGGGGTACAGGCCAGAGGCTCAGGGGCGATGAGAGGCTTCACCAGAGACAGAGCGGGGGCTATGAGACCAGATCTTAATTGTTCTTACCAGAAAAAAAAAACAGAAATAGTAATTATGTGATGTGATAGAAATGTTTGCTAACCCTATGGTAGTAATCATATTGTAATATTACAAATGTAGCGAATAAATATTTTGTATGCCTTAAACTTACACAATGTTAGATGACAGTTCTATTTCAATTTTTAAATTTCCCACTGGCTTCAGAAAGAAAAGAAAAAATACAGGATGGTTTCTCTCATAGCAGAAATATAATGGAGCAGGTGAGAAAATAATGATAATGATGAACAGCTATGTACCAGAGACATTTTGTGGGGAATGGGATCAAAAACAGTGGAGAGAGGGAAATGCACTGGACTATGGTGATGGCACATGGATGATTTGGTGATGGGAAGCCCAAGGGGATTAGAAATGAGACGGAAAAATGCACAAAATGATGTAAAAATAAACTATTATTAAAAAAAAGAAAATGGTCTCACAACAATGTGTGTTGTTAACACTACTGATTATTCCATTAAAATCAGATAAAATGGCAAAAAAAAAAAATCCCACTGGCTTCTTTTCAATCAATCACCAGCACTCTCCCCCGAGGCAGTCATTGTTCTAATTTTCATTTATGTGTAATTCTTGGAAATGGAATCATAATATATGAACTCCTATGTATAGTTCCTTTTGCTCAATGTTATGTTTTTGTGATTCTTGCAGGTTGTTGCACAAATCAGTGGCTTCTTTCTAGTGTTGAGTAGTATTCCCCTGCATGGATATACCACAGCTTGTTCATTTACTTGATAAAATTATTTCCATTTTTTTTACTATTATGAATAAAACTGTATGTACATGTATATACAATCCAATATTGTTTTGAAACTTGAGGAGATGTCTGTTTGCAAACATCTTTTACTCTTATCATGGAACATAGTCACGCATTGCTTTGAGAAATTCATCATTAGGTAGTATATTTACATGACCCTAGATATTGTGACCAACTATATACCCAAGTTACAGATAGGAATGCTGTCATATATGTGATCCATTATTGACAAAAGCATCATCGTGCAGTAACTGCATTTCAACATACAAAAAACATATGAAGAATAATATTGTAGGGGAACCTCACTGATGGTACAGGAGTTAAGTCTCAGTGCTATTAAGCTACCAGCAGCCACTGCAACATGAGTTCAATCCGCAGCCAGGGAGGTGACCTACACAATGCTGCAGACCTCTCCTGTCTAACTGCTGTTCCACTCAGCAGTGTATTTCAGTACATCCACCTGTTCTGCTCCCCACTCTGTCTCTGGTGAATCCACTCATCTCCCACATCTCTGGTCCATACCCCAGCTCTCATATGCATAAATAAATAAAAAGAAATATGTTTTTAAAAAGAATAATATTGTAAAAGGGGTACCTGTGTAACCCTCCATTCAACCTTTCCCCTTTTGTATAGACTATTTCTTTTTTGGATCAGTTCTAGATTTATAGCAAAATTGAGAGGAAAACACAGATTTCCCATAGACTCCCTGTCCTGTCCCCTGACATGTGCAGCCTCCTCAACATCACCATCCACCTCCAGAGTAGTACATTTGTTACAGGTGCCAAAACTACATGGATGCACCACTGTCACTCAAAGCCCACAGTCTCTGTTAGCATCCACTCTTGCTGTCTTACATTCCATTTGTTCACACAAAGATATAATGATTTGTATTTACTATTATAATATCACACAGAGTCGTTTTGAGACTTTTAAAAAATATTCATTTATTTATGCATACGAGAACTGGGATACAGGCCAGAGGTGTGGGGTGTGAGAGGATTCACCAGAGATAGAGTGGGGAGCAGATAGAGTGGAGAGCAGATTCACTGAAATACACTGGCTGAGGGGAGCAGCAAGTGAGACAGGAGAGGTCTGCTGGGCCATGTGGGTCACTTCCTGGCTGGGGATGGAACTCCTGCTGCAGTGACTGGTGATAACTTCATAGTGCTGAGCTTTAATTCCTTGCGCCACCAGGGAGGGCCCAGTTTTGTTACTCTTAACACCATTTGCATCTGCCTCATCTCTGAAAACCACTCACATTTTTCTTGTCTCCATAGTATTGCCTTTTCTATGTTGGATTCTATAGTTGGAATCATACATTATGTAGCCTTTTCAGGTTGACTACTTCTTTTAGCTATATACATTTAAAATCATCTATGCTGTTGCATGGATTGATAGTACATTCCTTTGATTGCAAAATAGTCCATTGTATGGATGTGCCACAGTTTGTTTACCCATTCACATATCAAAGGATATCTTGGTTGCTATTAGTTATCAAAACACATAGAATTTTTGTTTCTTTAAATTGTCTATTGGACTCTCATTGGAATATATCATTGTCAAATTTCAGAAGTACAGGTTCTCCTCTTTCAGGTGTAGTTACACACCTCATACACCAACACACCACCCATAATCCACTGTGCTCTCTCTCCACTTTGTTCTCACTCCTCTCTCTCTGGATGTCTCGGTTCTACCATCAGCTTTCAAGGGCTAATGTTACGTATGATTTTATCTAGCCCTTTGTCTTGTTTTCTGTATTCTACATATTACTGGACACTATCCAGTATTTGTCTTTTCTATTTCTGACTTATTTTACTTAGCATGATCCCTTCCAGTTACATCCATGTTACCATGAATGGCATGAATTTATCTTTTTGATTGCAAAGTAGTATTCCATTGTGTGGAATATACATGGCACTTTCTTGTATAGCCACTTATCCATATTTGCACACTTAGGCTGTTTTCATAAGTGCTGCAATAAACACAGGAGGACAAGTGTCTGTTCAAATGAGTATTTTTGCATTCTTTGGGTGGATACCTAGGAGTGGAATTTCTTGGTTGTATGGCAGATGCATTTTTTATCTTTTGAGAAACATTGATTCTGTTTTCCAGTGGCGCTGGGCCAGTCTTCATTCCCATCAGCAGTGTATGATGGCTCCTTTTTCTCTACATCCTCATCAGCACTTGCTTCTGGTTACATGGGTGTGAAGTGGTATCTCATTGTGGTTTTGATTTGCATTTCTGTGATGATAAGTAATGAATGTTTTTTCATGTCCCACTGGTAATATATATGTCTTCTTTGTAGAAGGGACTATTTAGCTCTTCTGCCCATTTTTTGATTGAGTTTGTTTTTCTTTTTTCCCCCTCAAGTTGTATGAGCTTTTTGTAGATCTTTGATATCCGTACCTTGTCAGATGCATGGTGTACAAATGTGTTCTCCCATTCAGTAGGGTGTCTCTTCATTTTACTTTTTCTGTGCAGAAGCTCTTAGTTTTACATAGTCCCAATTATTTTTATTCTCTTATATTTTCCTTGCTGCTGGAGACAAATCTATAGAGACATTGCTGAAGCTTATGTTATGAAGTAAAAACCATAGAATTTTATAGCAAAAGGAGTGAACCTAAATATATGCTAATTAAGGAAAATATCATTTGGGAGGTAGAGAGAATATCAGGTTGAGATCGAGTGTGACAAAAGAATAACTATTGCAAATGCATAAAGTCTCCTGACTGAAAAAGTTGGGGGAAATTGCTAGCCTAAGTAACTTTGAAAATCAGTAAAATCTGTAAGATTAAAAGAAAAAGGAAGACCATCCCTGGTGGCACAGCGGGTTAAAGCACAGCACTAAGAAGCTAAAGCCACTTTAGCATGAGTTCATCCCCGCCCCAGAGATGACCCACATGGCGCAGCAGACTTCTCCTGGCCTGCCTGCTGCTCCCCTCAGCAGTGTACATTGTCAGTCTGCCGGTTCTGCTCCCCACCTTGTCTCTGGTGAATCCTCTCACTGCCCCTGCCCCTCTGGCCTGTACTCCAGTTCTGTACGCATGAATAAATAAATCTTTAAAAAAAGAGAGAGAGAGGAAAAAAAGAAAAGAAAAAGGACTGTTCTTAAGTTCTGAACTCTGGTAGTTTTTTCTCATGGACATAAAGGTTAACAATTCTGAAACTGCCATACAAATAAACTAGGATAGAAAACTTAAATAAATAGAAGATATGTATCTCACTGTTGGAGCGAGAGGTTACAGATAAGAGGAAAGGACTTGCGTGATCCATGTGATGATGCACTACAGTTAGAAACATCAATAAGAACTAATTTTTAGCTTACTACGATACTGATGATTACATGTAAAAATTCTTACGGATATGTATATATAGATGGCTTAAATAGACACATATGTTTTTTCTCCATTGGCTATGAGAACCTAGAATCAATAACCATCCAGTAACACATCCAGATCTTGATTTCTAGTTTCATTCTCCAATAAAAGGAATTTGACTCCCTACAAAACTAGCTAATTCTGGGAGTGGGTCAAAAGATATTCAAGATGAGTCTGAAACAACCTGTACTGCCAGAAAGTAAGGAAGTGATCAAATGAAAACCCTCAGTGATGGAGAAGCGTAACAAAAGGACACCGGAGTCAGCTGAAAAAAAAAATCCCTTTAGCCAAAGCTGGAACGATTTAAGCAATACAATAAAGCAATATTTACTCATGGGTCTCTATTGGCATGATGATTAAATGAATGGATAGATAGATGATAAATATCCCATGCAGAGCAATTTCAAATAATTTATGTAGGTATTCCATCCTTACAGACTATCCACATCTTACTGACCAGTAAATATAGTGATGTCCTTCCAAAGAGCACAGATTGGAAAGGGCCAAAAAAGAGTTCAGAGTGGACAACTACGACAAACACTATTTCAGCCAGGTGATCAAGGTCAACATCAGCAGTAACAAGTCATGTTGATCAAATGTTGAATATTATGTAACAAGATTTGGACTTTACTCTGTGCTCTTTCTCTCCAAAACGCATCACTCATGAAAAAAGCATCAGACAAATTCCAGTTAAGGAGTTTTCTACAAAACCTCTGACTAACACTCCTCAAAGCCATCAAGACCATAAAATGTGAGGAAAAATCAGGAAAATGTCTCAGTCATGAAACATATAAAAGGCCCTCCCTGTTGGCACAAGGAGTTAAGTCTCAGCACTATGAAGCCATCTGCAGCCACTGCAGCATGAGTTAGACCCCTGGCCAGGGAGGTGACCCTTATGGCACAGAAGACCTTGCCTGTTTCTCCCACTGCTCCCCTCAGCAGTGTATTTCAGTCAGTCTGCTTGTTCTGCTCCCCACCCCTCCTGTAGCTCTGACCTGTACCCCAGTTCCTGTATGCATAAATAAATAAATGTTTTTAAAAAGAAATGTATAAAGAGACATGACAGCTAAAGGCATGGTGTGGTAACCTGGATGGAATTCTGAAACAGTAAAAGGACGTTAGGTAAATACTAAGGCAATCTGGGGCCCTCCCCGGTGGCACAACAGGTTAAAGCACAGCACTATGAAGCTAGCCAAAGCCACTGAATCATGAGTTCCATCCCTGGCCTGGGAGGTGACCCATATGGCATGGTGGACCTCTCCTGTCTATCCCGCTGCTCCCCTCAGCAGTAAATCTGCCTGTTCTGCTCCTCATTCTGTCTCTGGTGAATCCTCTCACCCCCCCCACACCTCTGGCCTGTACCCCAGTTCTTATATGCATAAATAAATAGATCTTTTTAAAAACCTAAGGCAATCTAAATGGGGTATATGCTGTAGTTAATCATAACATATCAATATTGATTCCTTAATTGTAACTAATGTACTATACTATTTTACTGGGTATTTATTCAAAGGATACAAAAATATTAATTGAAAATGCTACACACACCCCCATGTTCATCATAGCATTATTCACAATAGCCAAGAATTGGAAACAACTTAAGTGCTCACAGATTTTTAAGGTAAAATTTACATACCACTGAATGCCCAAATAATAATTATAATATTAGCTAAAGTTCTAACAAATTCACACGTATCTGTGTAACCCAAACCACCATCAAAATATAGAATATTACCGTCATTCTTAATTCCCCTCCAAGTCAATTCCTGGCCCCACTCCCAACAGGTTACCACTATTCTGGGGTTGTTTCCCTTGACAGAGTCATTTTTTTCTGCTCTACATGTAATGTTTATTCTTTTGAAGAAAAAAACAAAGTTGGGCTTTTTTTTTTTAAAGATTCATTTATTTATGCTTACAGAACTGAGGTACAGACAAGAGGTGTGGTGGGTGAGAGGATTCACCAGAGACATAGTGGGGAGCAGAACAGGCAGATTGACAAAGTACACTGCTGAGGGGAGCAGCAGGTGGGTGAGGAGAGGTCTGCCACGCCATGTGGGTCACCTCCAGGGTGGAGATTGAACTTGTGCTGCAGCGGCTGCAGAGAGCTTCATAATGCGGTGCCTTAACCCATTGCGCCACCAGGGAGAGCCCCAAAGTCAGGCTTTTAAGAACAAAATAAGTCTCATTTGATAATTTTCTTGACAAAAAGGACTGACTGAACGAGTTAGATGATATGATGGGCATTTTCCATAAATTGAAAGAACTTAAATCAGCATTTCCAAATTTTTGATGAAAATGTATCTAAAACAGAAGATAGAATCACATGATTGTTAAGCTATATCAGTAAAAATTCATTCGTGTAAAAACATTTCAATTTTTCAGCCCTTTCCAAATGTATCTAGTTAAATCTGTTGCATGTAAGTAAAAAAGTAAACAAGTAGAGTTACTACTCAGCTAAAAAGTCTTTTGGTATAATTCCTAAACATTGTGTAAGTAAATAACTAGTGAATGAGTAACAAGTCCTTTTTGCAAGTCAGGTGGTTTTCAGTCCATTGCTTTCAACAAATTCTAAGGAAAATCAAATCAGATAGTCAGATAATAGACCATAAAAAAGCATTTCTGATAGAACACTGTGATTTTTGGCAGTCAACTCAGGAGTTCAACTAATTAACTACTAGTGCTATTATGACTCTTTATAATCCCATGGTCGTATATGTTTGAACAAGTTCCTCAACGTGTATATCTATAAAAATAAAAATAGCAATAGACTGATGCTGAATTCTCATTCTAGCAACTAGTATTCATACATATATACATGGGAAGGGGAAAATCTAGCTCATTCAATGTTGGAATTCCATAAAATTTGATTTTATTGTGTTTCCAATTTGTTTATTAAAATGCATAAAATATTTTGAACAGTTTTATACCTATGATAATGGTTACAATAACAATCCAGAGAAATTTGGGGATGGCAGCCCTAGCAGACTAATACATGAGCTTTTTAAAAAATGATTTATGTATGCATGTATAGAGAACTGGGGTATAGGCCAGAGGTGCGGGGGTGAGAGGATTCACCAGAGACAGAATGGGGAGCAGAACAGATAGATCTACTGAAAAGCACTGCTGAGGAACAGGAGAGGTCTGCCACACCATATGGGTCACTTCCCTGGCCAGGGATTGAACTCATGCTGCAGTAGCTGCCATAGCTTCATTGTGCTGTGCTCTAACCTGTTGCTTCACCAGCAAGGGCCCATGAGATTTTTTTAAATCTTTATTTATTTATGCATACAGAACTGGGTACAGGCCAGAGGTCCAGGAGCAGTGAGAGGATTCACCAGACAGAGTGGGGAGCAGGACAGGCAGATTGACGAAGTACACTGTGGAGGGGAGCAGCGGGTGGGCCAAATAGGAGAAGTATGCTAGGCTGTGTGGGTCACCTCCTGACCGGAGAAAGAACCCGTGCTGAAGTGCTGAGGCTAGCTTTGTTCTGCTGCACTTTAAATCATTGTGCCACGAGGACCCTAATACATGAACATTTTATTTGGAACCTACCTCTCTAGAGCCTTAGCTCATTGTTGGGCTCCATCCTCCATCACCACCCATCCCCATCTCCACCACTCATTAATTTTGAGATCCTGGACAATAAAACCTTTTTGTACCCAGTTTTCTGTATGTATAGTGAGGATATTATCTCTATAGGGTTGAGTGAGGATTATATGTGATTATCCATGTAATGCATTAACAATGTGTGGGCATAAAATCATTCAGTGAATGCTAGCAACTACACTGCAGTCATAAGGCATTAATTGTCATTCCCCAAGTGTGTGCTGTTTTGTTTCACTTCCAGGAGTGAGCCCATGCTGACAAGTCTGCTTGGAATGACTTTCTCCCACTGTTTCATCTAGTTAACTCTTCGTCCTTCCTGATGGACCCAGCTCTGATCCTCCCCAAGCTAGGGCACCCCTCTGAGCCCCCACAGCACCCTATGCTTGTGTTTACCAAGTGAGAAGTCATTGCAGAGTTTTAGGAAGAAGAGTGACCCGATCTGGTTTGATTACCTACAATGTGCCAGGCACAATTCTAGGTTCTGTGTGAAGACCAGCATAAAAAGAACACTTAGCTCATTGGTTACTAGGATGATTGCAAGAGATAAAAGATGTATTATCTGGCATATGATATTCAGTAAATGCTATTATTATCTATAAATATTCAGGACACTCCCTTAGGGCCATTGATATCTTTGACCACTAGTTCATAATCTTTCCAAACAGTTTTCAGTGGTACCCTGGGTGGTGATCTTTTTCTAGACCTCAACTCCAGTATTTTTAGGTCATCGTAGTCATGATATTGCTGTTGGATCATCAGGCTTTTGCAGACTGAGTTGGTGGTGTATGACCATAGAGTGAGATTCAGAAAGCCCAGGTGCAATTTTCCATTCGTTTGAAAGAGACTATATTCTTCCTCCTCACCCCACATAAGCAACAAGTCTCTTCTGTATGACTGGGTCCCTGGAAGATAAAGGCAGAGACGGGAAAGGGAGGGCTGGCTGGAGATGATAGTTTTGCTGGCACAAGATAAGGGCAGGCATCTTTATAAGTGTCAAAGGGAGGAAATTACAGCTGCAGTCTTCTGGCAGCAAGGAGGGAATAAGAGGTTAGTGATTAAGAGTCAGGAGACTGAGAAACAGGTGCTGGCCACAGATAGGGCTCAACATGACTAATCTTCACAAAGGTTGTTCACTGATGATGAGACCAGAGAAACCCTATGCAGGTGTGCACTCCTTCCTGCAAGAAAAAAGTAAATAAAAATGATGACTCAAAAGGCAAAACCTGGAAGTTAGGGTTTTCCCTAACCCCTTTCACCGAAGGCAGCTCTGCCTTTTATCCATTTTATTTGGGCTTTCACTTATAACTGCATTTGCAAAAAGTGTTCCAGTGCCAAACCTTTGTGGTTTTCCTCAGTAAATCACTACACATTTTACTTTCCATAGAATGTAGCTGCTTTTGAGGTGTGGCCACACAAGCCACCACTCTTGCCCTTTGGCCTCTGTGGATGTGTCTTGTTTCTTGTTCAAGGCCAACGCCACTGCTCATACGTGATCCTATCTCTTCCTCATTTTCTTCCTACTGGGTGGAACCACATTACGTTGCTGTTGGGACATTTGGCAGTTGTGGAACATTGACCATTTCACATGATTCAAGTTAATATACCTTCATTCTTTCCCTCCCTAAATGTTCTTTTTCCTCAACCAAAAACAATTAAAATAAAACATCCTTATACAGGTAAGCATAGCCTCTTCGTAGTTGTCTCTCTAACCTATATTCCAATGAAACTGAACTACTCACTATGTCCCTACCTATCTCCAAGCTTGCCTGACTTTCATTAATTAGATCAAATTAATTTGCCCCATCTGTCTAGGTAAAAAGATGGTCCTTATCCCCCAGGCTCTCTCTGATTCCCTTAGCTGAAGGCATCTCCAGGACTTTTTCATCTTACTGGGTACTTGATTTGGTGTCTGTGTTATGGAGCACGATGGTTTCTGCCAGGCAGTATAGCTATCTATGTGTGTACCTGCTTTATTTAGCTCACCTATGTCGTAAATTCATTTATGATAAGATCTAGGTGTAACTCATTTTTGTAATTCTTTCAAAAATGCTTGCAGTCACTTTTAATTTCTGTCTCTCCTACCCTGAATCCCACCAGCTAATCCTGTCATGTCAATTTTTAAAATCTATCTAGAATATCACCAATTCTCATCAACTCCACTGGGCTGGAAAAGCTTCCTCACTGGTCTTCCAGCTCGTGTCCCAAACCCTGTAGTCTATTCACAGCAGTCAGTTAATCCCGATGAGTCAGATCATTGTCATTTCTCTGCCCAAATCCTTCAAGGACTTCAGGTTTATTCAACAAAAACCAGATTTATAAAGACCTACATAGCTAGTCACCAAAATGACCTCCAACAATCCTCCCCTGTTGCTCTCCATGTCCTGGACTATAGTAGCAACTCAATACGTTTGCTGCCTTCAGTTTGACCTCCCTTTTACCTCCATTACCCTACCCCTCAACCCCAGGGCTCCGCAGGTAAAAACCGTGGGAAAAAAACACTTCAGAGCCTCAAAGACGTAAAGCTGGAACAACTGGGGGGAGGGTGGGGGGCGGGAACTGCGCGGTGCCCGTTGCGCATGCGCGCCCTCTCCGCTCCAGCTTGAGGGGGGGTGGGGGGGGCGAGGGAGTCATTGGTCCTAGCAGCCCCCTTCCGGCCCCGGGAAGTGGCAGGACCTTGGCGGTGGCCCGACCGGGCTCAGCGCCAATCGGGGGGACACTGGGCCGAGGGGTAAGTTCGAAAATGGCGGAAGGGAAAGGAGGGGCTTTGCATGGCGGGAGGCCGGCCGGGCGGTGGGAAGGACGTTGCAGGGGGTTCCCAGGGGCGCGGCCGCGACCGCCGCACGAACAGACCGCGCCCGGCGTGTCGTCGAGGCCTTGACGTGCCCACTTTGGTTCCGGACTCCTGGTTCCCCCGGGCATGGGCGGACTGGCGGGTGCGAATGAGGGAGACGAAGGGACTTCCGTTTCCTTCTAGGCTGGGGCCCAGCAGCTGAGCGGAGTTGGCCTTTCCAGACTGTGGCTCGGGCCGCCCATCTTCCAGCACCCTCCCCTCGGGACCGCGCAGGGCGCCGCGGGCGATCCGGGCCGGCTCTCCGGGCGCGGTGGGTACTGTGAGTACAGCTTCCCCCTCCCCTCTCGCCTGCTCTGCTCTCCCTTCTGCCCTCTCTGGTCTCCTCGTCCATCCCTCCCCTTGGGCTCCTTGCTGCGGGGGAGAGTGGGAAGGCCGCGCCCGCCCGGGGTGGCCGGCAGGGGCTCCCGGCCCGGGTAACCGGGTCGGCCGAAGGAAAGCGTGGAGGGGTGGGTGGGTGGGTGGCTACAGGCCATCCTGGCTGCCTCCCTAAACACCCAGACCCCTGAGGTAGAACTAGTCAAATAACTTTTTTTTTTTTTAATCATCAGAGGGACCGCCCTCACCCCATCCCCTCCCATGTGATGCCTGTGGCTTGTGAGCTGCGGGAGGAATGTGTGGTGAGAGCGTGTGAAACTGAAAGAATAGAAGTCAAAGATCTTCCGGAAGAGGAAATTGAGTAGTAATATTTGCTGTGCTAGTCAGCACCCTAGCATATTGTGTGAGTAAAACAAAATTCAGTCTAACTTTCAGTTTTATTTATTTTCGTCCCATAATATACTCAATTGGTTTCTTGGAGGGGAGTAGGGGGAGTGGTTATTGCTGAAACTAAGCAACCACCCACTCCACTTCCAAAAAGAGAAAATGTCAATCAAAGCTTTGCAAAAAACCTCAGATTTTAATAACCTACTACTATGCTTTCAAATGTAATGATGTCACTAGTATTCTCCCAACTATACCTTGATAGTGGCCACACAGGATTGTTTTTTTGTAAGACCGGAGGGTGCTAAGTGTTCATTTTACTTAGCATTTCTTAGAACCAGTTCAAGAGAACACTGTTACAGACGGCCATCTTAGAATTCTAACATTTTAGAGTTGGTGAGAAGGTTTTATTTAAAGCAGAAACTAGAGCACAGAAAGTTTTCATGGCTTGCCTACCGTAAACCGACTGCTTAGCTTAGCACCCAGGTTGACTGGCTTCTTGCTCACTGCTCTTTGCAACCGCTCCACATAGTTTCCAAGCAAGGAAAATAACTGTTTAATTCAGTGTCCTTCCTGAAGCTCTTCCACATTGTGCTATACTGTTCACAACTTGTGCATGTTTACTTAAGAGGTGGTTGCTTGAGATATTTTTCACCATCATTTAAGGGGTGACAGCAGTTTAGATTTAAAATGTTTGTACATACGTATACTTGAAGGAACTGGTTATTGCTGGAGGGTGGAAAGGGATGGGAGGCTTTGCTCTCACACGTAGCCTTGTGTTACTATTTGAATTTTTGCCATTAGCTAATTTTTAATTAAAAACCTTTTAAATGCCACACTGTGTATAGCAATATAAGTAACTATCCATGGTATGTATATGTTTATTTACAGATCAGTGGTTTCTTGTAAAAATCCAGCGTGGTTCATGTCAGCCCAGCTCCTAGCAGAGCCCGCCCAATTATTGTTCATATTTCTTATTCGGTTTTGTCCTTTTGTTCTAATATAAGATGGTAAAAATATCTGTTACTGGTCTAAATATTTTTACAAAATGTGTTTTGCTTTTGATTATCGAATGAAGTAGTGGTATAGGGTAGGAAAGTAATTTCCTTCTACCCTTCTAACATCTTAGCTGGGAAATCTTGTAAGTTTTAATAAAAAGCACAGGTCAGCACAAGAGAAAAAAAAAGTTTAATTATGTGTCTACGGAAAGACCCAGGAAACTCCCCGAATTGTCTCAGGCCATCATCTTCAAGTACCATCTTCAGTTAAAGACCAAATGTTGAGGCTTAGGACCTGAGACTAAAGGGGGCAAAAATAATTTACAGGGAGATGGGGAAAACAACAGAAATTTTTAACAAGCTGACTTGGTGAGATTTCCCCCCAGTCAGCCACATTTAATTCATATTCTTCGTAGATACCACTGAAATCTCTCTTTTCTGGAACAAGGAAGGAGATACTTTACAAATGGAGATTTCCCCCTTGTATATGTAAATGTCACTTGCAGAAGAGTATCTTCTCAGTTTTCAAAGCTTTCCCTATGTTCACTGTTTCTTAAAAATAACCAGCTCAAAATAATCTTTATAGTAACAAACTATAAAATTTAGGACATCAAATTTGGCATAATAAAAGTATCAGAAAGTAGAATTTTTGTGAATAAGAATAATTTTTTAAAATCAAGACTGGGAAAGGCCCCTGGTGATTCAGCTCTTTTGTTTTTATGAGTAGGATAATTAGGGCTCAAAGAAGAAAAAGTGAATTGCCCAAGGTTTTGTATCTGATTATTAACAGAACTTGGACTAGAGTCTAGGTCCTAGTTCAATGCCCCTTGTACAACATTTGTAATTTTATTGCTTTCTAAGTGCTTTCCATGGCTCAGAATAGGCTGACAAACTATTGCTGACTAAAGGTTAGTCAGGCTCATTTCAGTAAGTAAAAATTATTATAACTGATGTGCCCAGTAAGTTGTATAGTGTTTTGGAATATTTTAATTACATAATTGTTCCCTTTATATTTGGTTGTAAATATTAATATTAGTGAATTATTTGTGTGTATTGTCAATGCTTTTTAGATCCTAAATACAGAGTATTGATATTTCAGTTTTTATTTGGTCTAGTATATATTTTTAAATATTTATGCATACAAGAACTGGGGTACAGGCCAGAGGTGTGGGGAGTGAGAGGATTCACCAGACAGAGTGGGGAGGAGAACAGGCAGATCTACTGAGATCCACTGCTGAGGGGAACAGGATGGAGAGGTCCACCACGCTGTGTGGATCACCTACCAGGCCAGGGATCAAACTCATGCTACAGATAGCCCTGTAGTGCTGCGCTTTAACCCATTACACAGCTGGGGAAGTCCCCTGATCTAGTATTTAAGCCTGGTATCTAGTGCTAACATAAAAAAAATGGGTTAGAAAATGAACACCTATTGAGCACATACTATATGCTAGTGTTGTGGGGGAAAGGCTCATATTATGTGGTAACATTCCAGTGTTTTACTATGGCAAAATAAATGCCCTTGTATGTGGAGTCTGGGAGATTATCACGAGCTGTCAATTCTCAGGCTTTTATCTCTGTGATCTAACCTGGTAATAGTATTATAAAATCTAATCTGTATGCTGCTTAATGTCGTTGTGTGCATAGTTTAGAGGACGCAAAACAGTTTTGATAAAATAAGAAATTTATATTGAACAAATATTTTTACATCTTTGAGGTCATGTACCATGGAGAAGGAGTGCTGGAGCCAGTATCTGGGCTGTTGTTTTGACTGTTTCTAACTAGCTGTGGGATTGTTAAGTATGTCACTAAACCTCTCAGGTGCTTCCATTTCTTTTTTTTTAATAACGTTTTTTTGATTTATTTGTTGCATTTAATTTAAAGCATCAAATAGTATTTTGAATATTTTAAATTATAAAAATATATCATGGCAAACTTAAGATATTTGGACTAGCATAAACAGAATAATTCAATACAACCCGTGTCCTTTTATATTTACTTCTTTCTTTGAGGGTTTTATTTTATGAAAGTTGGCTTGATCCTTTTTCTCTCTTATTCAGCATTCTGTATTGAATGCTGAATAGACCACATTTCCTCTGTGGCCAAGTGTTTTTAAAATGTAGTTCTTATTTAACCTGTGTATTATTCCATGTCCTAATTCCTTCATCTGTAAAGTAACAGGCTTGAGCTAGTTGATTCCAGATTCAAAACCCATTATAGTATTTATTTTAAATTGATTATCTCAAATTTCATCAAGGAAAAAGAATCTCAGATAACTTTCTGGGATCTGTTTGAACAATCTGTTTGGAAGAAATACCTCCAGTAAAGGTATAAGACACTAATAACAAGGTACATATAAACCTTCATAATTTTTTGGTTTCTACTTAAAATTGTTCATGTGCAAAGTACAGGTGACCCTTGAACAGCATGGGTTTGAATTTCACAGGTCCACTTATATACAGATTTTTTTTTAAATCCTAGGGATTCAACCATCCCCAGAGGTCATTTGGTTGAATATGCACTTGTAGAACACATGGAGAGAGAGGGCAGACTACAAGGTACCTGAGTACCACCGGATTTTGGAGGGGCAGCGGAAGTTGGTTGCCCTAAAACCAACCCCTTTGCAGATACCAAGAGAAAACCACAATTTTTGGGGGAGTTGGAGGTTATACACAGAAGTTAGGTTACTTCTCACCCTGTGTTGTTCAAGAGTCAGATGTTCTTGGATATATTTTCTTTGGAGATAAAATGATATATATGTCATTACTACGCTAAAAACTGGCCACGTTTAGTTTTATTTTGTAGGGTGGGAATAGACTAAGTGAAGAGGCAGAACCTGAACTGGGTTTGAGACTTTGGTCTGAAATTATGTGGAAGCTCAGAAGTGTTATATAACTTGCCAAGGTCCAAGTGGCTATTGTGTTACGGAGGTAAGATTTGTATCTAGATTTCTGATTCTAGTCCTCATCCTTTTCTTCCATTGCCTGCTGGATTTCAAAAATGAAGACCTTGTAAGCACCTTTCTTGATGATGTTGTTTTGATAAATATTGACAAATTTGATATCTTTGAATAAATCGAGGAGCCAAGTTGGAGCTAGAACTTAGGAAAATGGTTTTCAGGCTGAAATAATCCAGCCAACACACCTTGAGCACCTACTAATTTCAGCTGAGCTCTGACATCTCAGTGTATTGACAGTGGCTGGCATGTAGTAAGTAGGTGCCTGCTAAAAAATCAATTGAATGCCTCTGCATGTTACAAAGAAATGAATGTATTAGACATGAAAGGAAAAATTAAAAACTTTGAAGGCCTCTTCCATATAATCAAAAAATTAAGGCCTTATTATGTTGGGAGAAATTAAGCAAAGCAGTTGTTAATTATTGATCTACTCTAAGAATTTGAGGTCAAACTTAGGCATTGCATATTTTATTTGCTCTGTGTATAGTACAGGTTGTCCTTTGTGTGGTAAAAGCATATTTATATCCATTTTTGTAGGACTCAGTGTGGACTTGTATTATTTTTAATTATGGTATAGTTGTAGAGGTGCTGTTTGTTACACTTTGGGATTTGATTTTGGTATGACTGGTACCCAGTTTTTGTTAAGGATACATTTGGTTCCATTTCCATGATCTGCTTTATAATATATTTTCAAGGATCTGGGTTGTGGTAAAAAGTGAAGTTTACTTGCATAAACTGAATAGATTGAACTCATGATCAGAGGACAAGTGTATTACTGCTGATTTGCTAATTGGGTGGAGCTGGTGCTACTGTGATTTCCTGTATGTAAATTCTTATGTCGTTTGAATTTTTATAGTTATTCCTATAATGATTTTATTGGCCTCAAAACACAGGCCTCAGCATAAATGTGCTGGAGCAATGGGAAGGGCGAGGAACTTCATGTTTCCTGCTTCCTCACCAAACTACCCCTTCTGCCTGTAATCCTGACAGTCATTTCTGTACAGCAACCACTGGATTTGATTTTTGACTCATTTAACTCACCATATGATCTTTGATGAGTAACAAGCTGTCAGAACCACAGTTTCCCCATATTACCAGTGGGGGTATGATATGTTGTGTAGGTTGAATGAGATAACATTTATGAAAACATTGTACATTGTAAAGCACATTACACATTTTAGTTTTCATCTTGGTGAAAATAAAGAGGGTGGGCTCTGGAATCACATTAAATTCAGGCTTAAATTTTGACTTTATGTTTAAACAAGTGGGGTTAGAAATTTTCAGTATCCAGGCATGTTTTAGTAGATGAGAGGAAATGTTTACATGTTGCTGAAATGATGGAATGGAGGGAAATAAAAGTTGTATATAATGTTTAGAACACATGGAAATGTCATACTATGGGCTTCCCTGGTGGCGCAAAGGTTAAAGTCTCACTACTGTCAAGCTACTGCCAGCCATTGAGGCATGGGTTCTGATCCAATCCTGGTGTGAGCTTGATTCCAGGCCAGGGAGCTGACCCACATGGCACAGCAGACCTCTTCTCTCTGGCCTGCGGTTCCCCTCAGCAGTGTATTTCAGTGGATCGGCCAATTCTGTTCCCCAATGGTGAATCTTCTCACCTTCCAACCCTCCCCACCTCTGGCCTACATCCCAGTGCTTGTGTGCGTAAGTAAATTCCTCTTTAAAAAATAAGTCATACTATTTAAGTGATCTTTGAAAATTCTACCTAGACATAAGATAAACTTAGTAGTTAGTGTATAGTCAGCAGAATGACTTTCAAATAGAAGTAAATATGTTTACTGAGGACAAACAAAAAAAAAGATGTTGGCTTTTTATAAGCACTTGTCTCAGCACTTGCTTGAGGTCCCATGATCGTGAAGAAAATAGTTTCTGAGAAATATGTAGGGTATTATCTATTCAACTCAGCATGGCCCTTGTGGAACCATCTGATTTTTTACTGCATTCTGATTGTTGTCTGGATAATTTATCTGGACTAGTAAAAAAATAGAATTCACTTCTAGTTCTGTGTCAATAACCATCTCTATGGCCTTAGTCAAACCTTTTAACTTCCTTATATCTTAGTTTCCTTATCTTTAAAATGAAATTGATTTTTATTATGTTCAGCGCCACTGTTGTCAGTTATAATAAGTTTTGCTTGTGGGTGTCTACAAAATACAATGATTGTACTTTCCAGTGAGCTGTCCTTTTGTAAAAATAATTTCTGGGAAATTTTTGGCCAAAGATCAGGGAAGATTCCTTTCTTCATACCAGGCTGGGAACTAATTAATATTGTTATAAGGCAGTGACTGACTAGTTGAGAACTCCAGCAGTGGACATCACTCAAACATTTCACAGCAGAGATTTTATTTTCCACTTAAGTTAACAATAAGTAGCAAGCAAGTATTACCTGTTTCCCAGCACTCTCTGCTGGTGATGCATTACCACCCCTGCTCTGGACTCTTGTTCACAGCCAAGCACCGTGGGCATGACCTGATTACTGCTTTATCTCTGTGAGTTGGCCTGTATTCCATTTCTTTTCTTTTTTTTTTCAAATCTGATGATTGACATTAATTTAACATTTCTCCTTCATCATCTGGGCTGCTCAGAGCAATTATCTAATAGTAATATAACAAATTAGCAATCTGGCAAAAAATAAAGACCAAGAATATATCCTGCCATGTCCTTGTTATAAACTGTAAAAATTACCATCTGTGAATGAAAAGCCAAATCCTTGCTATTGATAAGTTTACTGGGCCAGTGTATTTACTGATAAAGGACTTAGTGGAAAATTTTAGAAAATTAAGAAAAGCACAAAAAAAGAAAATAAAAATAACCACACTGCCCAGAGATAACAAACAGTAGAATTTGCTTTATAATTTAGCCTGAGTCTTCATATATTTGTATTTTTTTATAATTGGAACTGTACAATATTATTTTATAACCAGCTTTTTTTACTTAATGCAGTATGCATATGTCCATGTCTTTATTATTTTTCTAAAACCTGAGTTCTTTTTAATGGTTGCCATAACATCCACATTACCAAAATAGTGTCTTTTTGTTGGCCACTGAGTCTTGTTTATACAAAAATAGCCTGTAGTGAAAATCCTTATATATCCATTTTTTTTTTTACATCTCCAATTATTTCATTAGAGTTGTGTTTAGAACTAGAATGGCTGGTTCAGAAGGTAACCATATATAAAAGACTGGGGACTTCTTGCCAGATTACCTTTAGAAGACATAAACCAGTATTTAATTCCACCAGCAAGAATGCCTATTGTTCCCCCCACTGAATTTTTATGTTGGTGGGGATTGTGATTTCTGCTAAATAGGTCCAAAATGGGGCCTTCCTGAAGGTGAAAGGGGTTAAGTCTCAGCACTCCAAAGCTACCTATGGCCACCACAGCAGGAGTTCCATCCCTGGCCAGGGAGCTGACCTACATGGCCCAGCATACCTTCTGTCTTGCCCGCTGCTCCCCTCAGCAGTGTATTTCACTGTCTCAGGTGAATTCTCTCACCTCCCCTCCCCCACACCTCTAGCCTACACCCTAGTTCTTGTATGCATAAATAAATCAGTCTTTTAAAAATTAGATACATAAAATTTTTATTTGATTGCTAAATTTTACTTAATATTTTTGTGTATGCTGGCCACTTTGTATGTACTTGTTATTTATATAAATTTACCTATTCTCTATTGAGATGCTCATCTTTTTCCTACAGATTTATAAGCACTTTCAATATTTTCTTAAGGGTACTTGTAGTGAAAACCAAATTAGATTAACAGAAGGTGATGACATGATACTCTTTGAGACCATTTAATATCGGTGCTAAAAAGCAGGTAAGGACATAAACAGGTTTAGATAGGACACTGTGCCAACATTTTTAATAACAGTATTATTATCTTTCTAAATGTCCAGTAATGAAGATGTGCACCTGTATATAAAATACGTTAGCATTTGTGGTTTTTTAAGTGCTCATACATGTTTATATGTTCATAGACCATCTCCAGTGGAATACTGATAAGATTGATTAATTCTAGGAAGGAGTGGAAGTATTTATGTAACAGCAGTGGATGCAACGTTTGTACCTCTGCAGTTGTTTCATCATGTGTTATTGTCTCTTTTTAAAAAATACACATCTAAAATTAATGTTCACCAATATGGAATTGGTGAGGTTATGATTCATATATTCATACAGTCAGGTACTGGCCATCCATTTAAAATACTGTTCTATCCCAGATAAAAATAATGTGGAATGTGTTAAATAGGGGGAAAAGCAAATTATAAAATATGGTGTGCTATAGATCCCCTTTAGAAATATGTAAAATGGACATGTACTCACACTCATGGAAAAGATTCTTAAAGGATAAATATACCAACACAGTCACAACTTGGAAAATAGAACCTCCCCCCTCCTACCACCATACCTTTTAAAAAGTGAAAACAGTTTGTTTTCTAGATAGGGTTAGTATCAATGTTGAGGTTTTTATCAGAGCCCTAAATAAGCATCAGTTTTAATCTATCATGGATATATAGTTTAGACTGTAGATAATCTGTATTTTAATTAAAGACTACTTTACTGATTAACACTAAATTGTGTTATATTTTCAATAGGTTTTAGATGAATGGAAGAGGGAATCACAGTGGTCTTGAACCTTTTTATGATCTTAAGACAAAAATATGTTTGCACTTCATGCAAAATATTCTTTGGGGGAGCACACATAATTTGTTGGAGAGATGAGGGACTACTGTATGTCCATTCTGAGCGATCAGTACCTGAGGAGTTAATTATAAATAATTTGGCAAAGATTGGAGGTCTGTGCTCAAATTCAAGTATTACTATGATTTTCTAAATAAGATTCTCCATATGCCTTTCAGGTGTTTGCAGAAGTACGTTTCACTATCAAGCATATATTGTTGCCTGCAGTGTTAAAAAGTTTGTGTTGTCGACTAAACTTATGGGCTAGAAGCCATTACTGCCATTGAGTTACTTGAATGACTTAACACTTAATTTCAAGTGAAAAAAAAAAAACCTGGTTTGACTGAATAATTAAGGTCAAAAGAACGTTATTAACCATTTAACTAACAAAAAATATGCTTCATGGTTTGAAGAACTCAGTATCATAATGAATAACTAGATTAAAGATTGGATTTTTATGTAAATATATCAATACAAAAGATGAATTTTTTAAATGATAAGCCCTTTTTCTTCAGGGTATATCAGTTTTTAAGTTCAGCCTTTGCATTCTGTGGTGCATTTCCTAGATAACTACAGCTTTGTAAATCGAAATGCTTTTCTAAACTGGGAACTACCTGGCTGATACTTTAAGGTAATTAAGAGGTATTTACCTCCATTTGGTCAGGGAGAATATTGCTCATTTGATGAGATCTCTTGTGCTAGATCCTCTATGAGGAAAAAGAAATGACTAATGAGGAAAACTTGCAATATTTCTGCATGTAATGAGCAAAGTCATGAGATAACTTAAATCATGTAATGAGATAACTTAATTCATGATGGGTTTTGGTTAGCACATAAAAAATTTTTATTATGTTACTATGAAAAGATTTATGAATCCTATATTTTTGAAATGGGATTTTAGTATAGTTCTTTATGACTGTGCAGTTATTTTGTTTGCCTGGTGTACATATATTTTATGCTTCAGTCACATTTCCTGCGAACAATGGCCTATTTACAAGTTTTCATACTTACTGTGGCCTCAGGAGTCCAGGAGAAGTGGTTGGTGAGATGCTTAAGCAATGGCTTAATAAAGGTGGTTCAGCATTTTGCCCAGTATTTATTTAAGCGCTGCTGTATGTCATGAATTGCTTTAGGCATTAGGAATGCACATATAGTAAGCCTCTGCTCTTGCCATAAAGGACCTTTGTTTTAACAACTTGTGCATAAAGGCATGTAAACATACATACATACATACATACAGAATTATTAAATCTTGTTATAATACAACTTGGGCCATCAGCAAATTATGTAAACAATAGGGTGGAAAAAGAGTAATATTTGCCTTTTCTGAGTGGAAAGAATTAGCAAAAGATATAGATGGATTCTGAAATATGCCTTAGTTTTAAACAGATACCTTTATTTAATTACATAGCATGTTTCAGATAGCATGGTAGGTTTATTTGGCTTGCATAATTTTGGTTATATTTTTAACAACATTGTATTAGTTCCTTAAGGCTACCATAACAATGTACCACAAACAATTGAGTTAAAACAACAGAAATTTATTATCTCACAATTTGGGAGGTTAAAATACTCCAGAGGAGAACCTGTTCCTTGCCTTTCTGTTAACTTCTGGCGTTGCCCTTCATCCTTGGTGTTACGTAGCTTGTAGATGCATCAGCTCGCTAGATTCTGCAGCCCATCTTCACATGACTTTCTTCTCTGTGACTGTTTCTTTCTATTTTTTTAAAGACTGACTTATTTATGCATAAAGAACTAGGGTCCAGGCCAGAGGGGTAAGGGTGGTAAAAGGATTCATCAGAGACAGTGGGGAGCAGGACAGGCTGATTGGCGAAGTACACCGCTGAGGTGGGGCGTTGGGCCGGTCTGGAGAGGTCTGCCTCACCATGTGGGTCGCCTCCAGGGCTGCGGATCGAACTCACACTGAGACGCCTGTTGCTAGCTTGCAGTACTGCGTCCTAATCCATTGCGCCACCAGGGAGGGCCCCACGTTAGAATTTAAAGATGTAGGTAAAGGAAATCTTAACTAGGATCTCTGAAACAGGTTAAATATGTAACCACTTAAAATTTTTAATTCTCTCACATAGTTAGAAACTTGACTATAGCATCTAGTTTTTGATGACCAAAAGCAGAAAATTTCATTAGTAAAAATCCCTTTATTTTAGACTTAAAATAACAAGGTTCACCAAAGTTTATACTAACAATTATCAAAATATTTTAATAACATCTAAACAACTTTGTTGTGATATCATTCACATACCAAAAATTAATTTTAAAGTGGTTTTTAGTTGTGCAACCATCACTGTGATCTAATTTTAGTAGTATTTTACTCCTAAAAGATCCGGTAACCATTTGCAGTTATTTCCCATCCACCTCCTCTGCCACCCTTAAGCAACCACTAATCAACTTTGTTTCTATTTTTTAATAACATTTTAAGTGTACAATATTATTGTTTTCATGTCTATTCCAAGTCTTTGACTCAGATTTAAAAGCTCTTAAATTAGCCAGTTACAAGCCTGTGACATTCTCACTCAGCAAACATTCACATGATGGTTTCACGATGTTATGATTGTTTTGTCTTCTGAAATTTTTTGATGTGGAACATGTGTTTTAAGTTCTGTTTGCTCCACTTGTAGGGATACTAAATTCTTGTAGAAGGAGGGCCTCCCTTGTGGCGCAGGGGTTAAAGTCTCGGTGGTATCAAGCTCCCCACAGTATTGCCAGCCACTGCCCGCTGCTCCCCTCAGCAGTATATTTCAGTAGATCCACCTGTTCTGCTCCCCACTCTGTCTCTGGTGAATCCTCTCACCCTGCACCTCTGGCTGGTACCCCAGTTCTTTTATGTATAAATAAAAAATAAATTTACTTAGAAGGAATAAAACCATACTGTCCAGACTCAAAATTGAGTTTGTTCTATGTGTATCAACCAGTCTAGGTTTTCAGTAGTAGGAACAACTTTAGAAATCTTCTGTAACACAGTACTAATTTCAGTAATCATGTCATCTGTATCACATCTCATTCTCTGGCTCAGTGTTTGGTTCAGTATGCATGCTGTGGATAGTCAAGAAGGCTGTTACGGGGAGATTGGCTGGAGCTGCTAGAAGCCCCACTGTTGTAACTTCATTCTTCTGATTGCTAGTCTTTCTGTTAAGAGGTTGCGGCTGTTTACAATCACCATGTCTGTTACTTGACCAAAATCATTTACCATTGACATCTGAAATGTCATCATGAACAGCCAGTAGTCCAGTGTTATTAGCCAGACCTGGAATAAACCACAGTAAAATCCCTGGGTCCCACTCTAAGCTATGTGGTAGCTCCCTTACGCTGAAACCATTCCAGCTATAGGGTCCTAGGGAATATTCAATGTTAGGTTTGTTAAAGATAAACCAGCTCTATGAGTGTGTTCCTGGGGGAGGAGCCATTCCCATACTAGAAGACACAGGTCTAAGTCTGAGGCATACCAGTGACTGGATGTGACTTTTTTCTGTGGTTGGCAAAACATAGTGCATTAGTTAAAACTTTTTCCTTTGTTAGCATGTGTGTACCAAAAGCAGCATTTTCTTCTTTCATTTATAAAAAATCTTAAGCAGAGTCAGCTGTTGAAACAGCTTCATGATAATTATTATTTGTTGTTTATAGGTACTAAATAAGTCTACCTGAATGTCCATGTAGCTTACTAGAATGTCAAAATTAGCTATCTTACAAACATTGCAGAATGTTTAAGTTTTGCTTTTTAATAAAAACCAGTGAAATTCAGTGCCAGACCTGCTCATCACCTCCAGGACGCCCAATAGCCATGGTCATGCGGAGTGCAGGACTGCCCCTTGGGAGCCAAGTTGGTGCCTGTGCACTCAGGGCTGCCTCCAAGGAGCCTGCCTGCAGTTTACCAGGCGCACCTATACTGGCAGCCTTGTTCACAGTGTAAAGGCCACTAACTCCACCAGGCCACTTGAGATGGCCTGGCAGTGCAGCAAGTGGAGACAATGCTCTCCCTCAGCTTTCTGAACTGCAAGGCTCCAGGGGAGGTAAATGGGTAATCAGCCTACCCACTTTGCTCTTGTGTTGTGTACAGATACCAGGCTGGGTTTTCTGTATGTTTTTCTTTTCCAATTTCTCACTATAAAAACCACCTGCTTCCTTTCCTTGGCACCTGCCCATGGTTGTCTTAAAGCAGTTGAATAGGCTAAAAAATTATGTGTGTGTGTGTATATACCGCGTATACTGTGTGTGTGCGTGTGTGTGTATATATATCTTTTATTTTAAATACCACACTTCACCACCTTCATGGCTTCCGTTTCCCCTGCTTCCTGATCCTTTGTCCAGGGTTGGTTTCCATGATATCATTTTCCCCACACATTGCTTCTAGATTCTTGATTGTATAGACTCTTTAGTGTCAGAGGTTTCTTTGACATCTTGATCTTCAGTCAAGCTATCCTCCCTTCCCTTTGACATCTTTTCGTGCCTTTTATGCTTATTCAGTACAAATCTGAAAGGACTTTTACAAAGAAGCCTTAAATTATCTCAGCCTACTTCTGTCATATTCAGACTTTTTCACATCCCAAGCCTTTTGTCACCCTTCTCCAATATTCATACCCCATTTTGTTTCGTATTCACAATTCCTATACTACCTGTGTACTTACTTTCTCAATAATCTTTCCCATCTTCATTTCATTTAAATCTTTTGTTGAAAAATTCTCTCACCCATTTCTGTTGGTGTCTTCCTCTAATCCCAAGGTTGCTATCTTTGTTGGTCAGCTTTCTCCCTTACACTCTTAACTTCCAGAAGCTCAGACTCTGAAATATACATGTAAAATTCAGTTGAGTGTTTCTGAGTAAATATCTGCTTTTCATTATGGTGAAATGTAAACTATTATCATGGAAATAACCCTGGAAAGATGAGGTCTCCACTTGAATGGTTCAAATAGAGATTCTCCTCCAGAGAAACAAGAGCCAAAAGTCATAGAGTCTGTATTCCAAAAGTTACATGCAGATGTAACTCAACTCTTGAGGTACATGAATTAATACTATTATTATAAGTTGACCAGTATGGGAATGGCTGAATTCCCTTCCCAGCCTGCACAACAAACACCTTGTGCTTTTACTCTAAGAGAAATGTTTCATGACACGTTGTGATCACATAATGCCGAAAGAGAGCTAATTATTTTAAGGAATCGGTGAGTGCATATGTGAAGTATTGAGCCCAATACTAGGCACTGAACATGATTCTGTAGAACTGGGTTTGCCTCATGGCTGAGATAACCATATGCTTTGCTCTGTTTGGGCAATCCTATTAATGCCTATTGTCCCAGTATTGTCATTAGTAGTGTCATGTCTTCACTTTCAAGTGTCTAGGTTTGAAGAATAAATTATCTGACTACTCTTATCATTAGCTAACCAGTTGCTATTCATATTTTATCTGGGTTAAATACTATATAGCTTTAATTTAGCAGCTCGAATGATGCTGCAATTGTACTTCTCTTTCACTAAAACAAACTGTTCCTTGACCATGGGAAATAGATAACAAAAGTAAATGCAAATAAAGTCTGCACATAGTATTTTTCCTGAGCCACCTTCTAGGGGGCAGTATTATATACATCTGAAATCATACAGTTCCAACAAAAAATGGACTTTTGCTCATGCATGAAAATCAGAAACAGTTGATGTTCTTGATTGCACATTGGAACCAATCTTGTGAATAAACTTTATCTATTCCTAAGGAAATATAAAAAAATAATTTATTAACATTCTGAAAATTAGTCTTTTTAATTGTAAAAACTGAACTTTGATGACTTCAATATACAGTGGTCCATGTTAACAATTACGTATAGACTGAGACTGCATATTTGTGCTTTCGTGTTTCTCTAATTTACATGGTTAATGTAATACATTCCACATTATACATGGTTTTCACATTTATGAAGATAAACACTTAAACTATTTTTGTTCTATCTGCTTAAATATTACTTTCCTCTAAAAGAAAAAAACATAAGTGCTATTTTTACTTATGTTTGATGATAGGACTTGAAATATGTGATAATGTTGCAATCTAGTTTTCAGACTTAGAATGTTTTTTAGATATTGTGTAATTGTGTGGTAGGTAATTAGCTTCTAATATCAAAAGTAGGTTGTGTGCATTTCACATTTTGGATTTCCTAATGTAATGTTCTCTTTTTAGAAAAAAGGTGGACAAGTCCTATTTGCAAGAGAAGATGACTTTAAACAGTTTTGAAGGATCTAAAACTTGTGTACCTGCAGACATCGATAAGGACGAAGAGTTTATAGAAGAGTTTAATAGATTGAAAACTTTTTCTAATTTTCCAAGTAGCAGTCCTGTGTCAGCATCCACACTAGCTCGGGCTGGCTTCCTCTACACTGGTGCCGGAGATGCCGTGCGGTGCTTCAGTTGTCACGCGGCAGTAGATAGATGGCAGTATGGAGACTCAGCTGTTGGAAGGCACAGGAAAGCTTCCCCAAGTTGCAGATTTATTAATGGCTTTTATTTTGAAAATAATATCACACAGCCTACAGATCCGGTTGTCCAAAATGGTCAGTACAAAACTGAAAGCCATCTGGGAAGCAGAAATCTTTTTGTCTTAGACAGGCCATCTGAGACTCAAGCAGACTATCTTTTGAGAACTGGACAGGTTGTAGATCTGTCAGACACTATATGCCCAAGGAATCCTGCCATGTGTAGTGAAGAAGCTAGATTGAAGTCATTTCAGAACTGGCCAGACTATGCACACTTAACCCCAAGAGAGTTAGCTAGTGCTGGACTCTACTACACAGGCATTGATGATCAAGTCCAGTGCTTTTGTTGTGGAGGAAAACTGAAAAACTGGGAACCCTGTGATCGTGCATGGTCAGAACACAGGCGACACTTTCCTAATTGTTTCTTTGTTTTGGGCCGGAATGTTAATATTCGAAGTGAATCTGATGTCGTGAGTTCTGATAAGAATTTCCCAAATTCATCAAATTCTCCAAGAAATCCAGCCATGGCAGATTATGAAGCACGGATCATTACTTTTGGCACATGGATATACTCAGTTAACAAGGAGCAGCTTGCAAGAGCTGGATTTTATGCTTTAGGTAAACTTTATTATAAAACTAGGCTAATAAATAACTTTCCAACTATCCTAGGACTCTTTAAAAGTAAATAGATGACTTCAGCCCCCAAACTGGTAAATATTTAGGTACATGATCACATCAGTATTATTCTAGAAACCCTTATTGTTGAATCTATATTGAAACCACTGAATTTTTGCGAAAGACTACCATGTTATATTTATCTTCATGTAAGTTGCTTTTTTTTTTTTTTTTTTGAGAAAGTTGGCATGCCAAATATGATCAATATCCATGGTACGATGGGTCTGATATTAATACTAAATGTGATTTTGTATGTTTAATACATATATCATATGCATTTCCCATATACATCACAATAATTGTATAAGAAGAATTAACAAGAATTTAGTTTGATTAGTACTAAAATTGATACCTATCTTTGGTATGTAGTCTGTATATTTGAAAGCTGCCTTATATGATGCCTTTCTGTATGAAATGAGTATTTGTTTTTCAAACGAACTCAGTATCCATGCCAAGAAGAGCTATTAGTATGAGAGCTTCTAGGGATAATCAAAAAAATTATGCCACTGTATATCTGACCCTTTTACTTTAGGGTTATTTTGCTTTTTTAAATATGAGCCACATTTATTCAGTCTCGTAGTCACATTTTAAAAAGTAAAAGGTGAAAATGGTTTTAATGGTATATTTTAGTCCATTATATCCTAGATTATCATTTCACATATATTCAGTATAAAAAGATGAATGAGATAGTTTAAATTCAAATTGTATGTTTTTTTCACATGTAGAGCACTTATATTTTATTTACATAGTATAATACCGCAAACATGAAGATTTGTTTAGTGTCTAATTATAACCTTTGAGAACTTAATTATGCTAAACTTTATTATTACAGCATCGCTGTTTTAAAAAGAATATGTAGTAGTGATAGCCCAAAATAATGAATTTTAAAAGAACATAGCAATTGCTATTTCTCACATAAAAATGGGCAATTTTATTTTTGTCTTCTGTAAAAGACCTCAAATTGGAGTCGGTGAATTTGGTGTGTAGTTCCTCCTCAAATGATCGTATCTGTTATTTAGATATGAGTTTGAATGTTTTCTTAGAATCTGTGAGATTTTCATGTAATTTAGAAGTCATAATTTCATAATACTAAAAAGTTTTTTGGTAGAAGCTTCTAATTGCACAAATACATGTATTTTTACTGATGTGTTTCTTAGGCGAAGGTGATAAAGTAGAGTGCTTTCACTGTGGAGGAGGGCTAACTGATTGGAAGCCCAGTGAAGACCCTTGGGAACAGCATGCTAAATGGTATCCAGGGTAAGGCACTTAAATGTTAATACAATAACAGGCAAGTTGGACAGTGTGCATTGGGAGGACTTGAATAACTTTTCACCTCAACTATTTTTGCCTTCACTGTGGCTTGAAATTCGCACCAGTTTTATAAAAATGGTGTCACCTACTTTATAGGGAAAAAAAAAACACCTAAGCCTTCTCTGGTGACCGACACACTCATTGTTTGTGTATCGTATCTATGACATTCAGGTGATTCTAAACACCAAAGTATACTTTTGAGGCAGGCGCTTTCATGATGGGCACAAGAGAACCCATGTTGCCAAGGAGACTAAAAATTCGTTACACCCCTTAGCAGATATCACTGTATCTCATTGATTCTAAAATACACATTTGTTCACATTTTCAGATACAAAATCAGGAACCATCTGGTGGTAGGTCATAGTTTAATTGGCAGCAGTGATACGTAAAATAATCACACTTCTTAAAATCAGTGGTGTCCAAGTATGATGACATACTAAATGTTTCTTTGCCATCTTACCTCTTTAAAATAAAGTACACAGATATATGTCATGAATTTTCTGCTTACAAAATAGTACAACTTAAAACTTTTGAGCAGTCATTTGAAAATAAATCTTAAGGACCATTCCTGGTGGCACAGTGGGTTTAAAGCACAGCATTATGAAGCTATCGCAGCCACTGCAGCATGAGTTCGATCCCTGACCAGGGGGGTGACCACATGGCATGGCAGACCTCTCCTGACCCGTCCACTACTCCCCTCAGCAATGTATTTCAGTACATCTACCCACGCTGTCTGGTGAATCCTCTCACACACACATACTCCCCCTCTACCCCCTGCACCTCTGGCCTGTATGTATAAATAAATAAAGAAAAATCTTATAGCCTTAAAAGTTGAAATGTCTATATAAGTATTCTCTGAAAAATGTGCAACTGGTTTATTAGTAAATAAATCTTCAGATTAGCCATTTTAAATGTTTTTTAATGTCAAAGTGCTAATTTAATAACTTTCTTAAAAGTTGAAAATTCTCAAGTTGGTTTTTTTGTTGTTCTACAAGCATCAACATAAGTAGCTTAACAGAAGTACATCTTTTTAACCTTAAAGTGACAGTCAGGTGGGGAATTAAGTTACATTTCATTTTGCAGCTGCTTAAAAATACAAATAAGTGAGTTAATGGAATTAAGGATGATGGGTATATCTTTATACTTACCTAATTTATCATCTAATAAAGTTTAAAAGTATCTTTTAATTGTTTAGGTGCAAGTATCTGTTAGAAGAGAAGGGACAAGATTATATAAACAAGATTCATTTAACACATTCACGTGAGGAGTCTCTGGTAAGTCACATATGTTTTCCACTATTATACAATTTGTTCTACAATAATCTTTTGGTGTAAAGTTCACAGGATGATATTTCAAATTAATAGTGTATGGTACACTTTAAAGGGGAGAACTTGAAAAATTTTGTGTTCTAAACCTGAAACAAAATTGTGAAAAGGAGACCAGGATGAACTGATTGAAGTGTCACTATTGGCCTTCTGAAATTAGACTTTTGTGTAAGTTATTTTGTACCCTTCAGTAATTTCAAACTTTTCGCAGATGATATTTAAAATCTCAACTATACCCAAACTGATAGCATGAGCTGGGGCGGCCACAGTGTCAGCACCAGCAGAAAGAGCTCTGCACTATGAGAGATCACAGTTGCCATTATGGCTCTGCTGTCCTGAGCAATAGCTTACTTTCCCTGAACCTCAGCTTCCTGTCTATAAAGTAAATGGGTCCGGCTAGATAATCTTCTAGCTTCATTGGGCTATTCTAGACCTTTTGTGTACACTCATGTTGAATCAGAATAAAGCTAGTTTATAAGTTCATGATTAGTGTAACTTCAAATTAAGGTGGTTCTCTTCTACCAAAAAGAATCCTAACTTATAATTCATCTTTCTATTTTAGGTAAGAACTGCTGAAAAAACACCATCACTAACTAAAAGAATTGGTAAATACTCTTATTAAAATATACTTGAATTACACTGTCGATCCATTACAGTTACCGTTTATAGGTAGGAAGGTAAAAATGTATTCTTTCAGTGTCACCAAATACATTTGAGGTGAAATTGCTATAAATTTAAGAATCTAAGGAAGTGCCTAAAAGTTGGACATTTATATATTAAGAACACTTGTATTGCCATTGGATAAGTAGGTTTTCCAAGTTCAGGAATTGCAGCTATAGGGTGTCCAAATTGCAAGGGGAAGGATTTAGTGTGTTTTCGGGGCTTCTTAGGCCAGTGAGGATCATGATTCCAAACTGTGCAAATGGTGTGCCATCATATGACCAGCCCTACCCTCGCTGCTCCCTAGCCTGTGCCATCTGTTTGCCTTCCTCAGCTTCTTCACAAGGGTCATATTTGGTTAGTTTACCTCCTGTTACCACATAGAGAGCTGGAGATTTATCAGAAAGCTTGTTTACTCTTCATAGACATCTTTAAAAACCAGAAAGTGGGAAGAGAAAGATATATTATGCTAAGCAACAAATACATGATTATCCCCACTTATCTGATGAAGAAACAAGAGAAGTGACCTGCCTGCAGTTACATTACAGATCATTGGTGGGACTAAGACTAAGCAAGAGCTTCTGTATCACACTACAGATTTCATTCTCAACTTAAACAAAATATTTCAAAACTAGTCAAAATTTTAATGTACAGCCTGTCGGGTGATCCCCTGTATTGGCTGCATCGTCTGTAATATTTAGTATCTTAAGGACTGCAAGACAATACTGGAAGTAGGCTTGAGAAGGAAAACCACTTCACTGTTGCTTGATAGAGGTGTTTTGTAGGGGATGTAAATAATGCAGTTTAAGAAGTCAATTTATTCCACCTACAAAGATTCTGTACCATTTCTCAATAGTATTTTTAATATTAATTATCCTTCGAATGCATTCTATTTTTCTTATGAGATGCTTGAGACTAAAGAGACTCTTGCTCTGGTTTAGGGTTCATGTGTTCAAAGTGACACAATTCCTACAAAGTTTCACCCTTACAAAATGTACACATTTAGTGTGTTCACAAAATTGTGTGGCCACCACTATTCTTGTAAAATATTATCATAATTCCAAAAGAACCTCATTACCCATACACACTCACTCATTGCCATTCCACCTGTCCCCTCAGACCAAGCAACCACTCATTTTTTCTGTCCTGTGGATTTGCTCATTCTGGAGAGTTCACATAAATGGAGTCATACTGTGTGGCCTCAAGATTCATGTTGTAGTACTTATGTGAGCACTTTATTTTTTATGTTGAAGAATATTCCTTTGTATAGATAATACGTTACTTATACATCAGTTGTTAGACATTTGGGTGGTTTCTACTTTTTGGCTATTAGGTGTTGATGTTGCCATGAATATTTGCTTATAATTTTTTGTGAAAAAAAATTTTTTTCATTCTTTAAGGTATATATTTAAGGATACAATTGCTGGGTCCTGTGGTAATTCCATGTTTAACATTAAGATAAACCACAAGATAATTTTTCCATTCTGCATTCTTACCAGCAGTATATGAAAGTTCTATTTTGTTTTTCCATATTATTTTTAGCACTTAATTATTGTCTCTTTTTTATTACATCCATCCTAGTGGGTATGAGGTGATAACTCTTTGTGATTTTGATTTGAATTTCTCTGATGGCTAATCTCTTCTTTGGAGGAATGTCCCTTAACAGTTAAATAATTTACAAATATTTCTCACTATTTTGTGTGTTCTTTTCACTTTGGTTAGTATCTTTTGAAGCATGTAAGTTTTAATGTTTGATGCACTACAATTTATTTTTGTTACTTATGTTTTTGGCACCATTTATAGTTTCTTCTAAGAATATTGTTATGATTCACATCTTTGATGCATTTTGAGTTAATTTTTCTTTATTGTATGAAGTGGGTATGCATTATATTTTCTCTATTTTTAATTTTTAAACATTCCTGTTTATTTTTAATTTTTTTTTAAAGATTTATTTATTCATACAGAACTGGGGTACAGGCCAGAGGCTCAGGGGTGGCGAGAGGCTTCACCAGAGACAGAGTGGGGAGCAGAACAGGCAGATCGACGAAGTACACTGCTGAGGGGAGCAGCGGGCGGGTCAGGAGAGGTCTGCCATGCCATGTGGTCACCTCCGGGGCAGGCGGGAATTGAACTCATACGGAAGTGGCTTTAGCTTCTCAGTGCTGTGCTTTAACCCGCTGCACCACCAGGGAGGGCCTATTTTTAATTTAAAAAAATTTATTTTTACTTTATGTATGCATTACAAGAACTTGGATATAGGCCAAAGGTGAAGGGTGGGATGAGAGGATTCACCAGAGATAGAGTCGGGAGCAGAACAAGCACATCTACTGAAACCACTGTTGAGAGGGGCAGCAGGCGAAACAGGAGAGGTCTGCTGAGCCATGTGGGTCAGCTTCCTGACTGGGGATTGAACTCCTGCTGCATTGGCTGTCTCTGGTTAATCCTTTAACACTCCCCACCCCATCTCTGGCCTATACCCCAACTCTAGTATGCATAAGTAAAATAAATCTTTTTAAAAAGAGATACCCACTCTTTAAGTACTTTAAGTTAATTATTCATAAACCCAGCTGAGTTGAAAAGCATTAGGATTTTTGAAGCACTTATCCCTTTTCTTATCTGTTCTGCTTTATCTTATATTGCAGCACTATGTCAATTCATAGTGCTACAGAATACATACTTCATTTTCAGTTGATCATGGGATTCGCAAAGTCATCATTTAGCACCTAAATATTTCAAAAGCTTCCTCCCCAAGTAATTTTGGTTGAGTGAATTTTGTTTTACTTGCTGCTTAAATTTTTTTTTTGAACTATATTTTGCTATTGAGTTATGTTCATTGAAAATACTAGTTTAGGGGCCCTCCCTGGTGGCACAATGGGATAAATGCAGCACTATGAAGTTATCTGCAGCCACCGCAGCAAGAGTTTGATCCCCTGCCAGGGAGGTGACCCACATGGCGCAGCAGACCTCTCCTGAGGTCCCTTCAGCACTGTGTTTCAGTAGGTCTGCCTGTTCTGCTTCCCACTCTGTCTCTGGTGAATCCTCTCACCTCCCACACCTCTGGCCTGTACCCTAGTTCTTGTGAGCAGAAAATTAAAAAAAAAAATACTAGTTTAAACTCTATGTTCTTTTTTTGTTTGTTTTTTGCCAATTTTCATTTCAGATGATACCATCTTTCAGAATCCTATGGTTCAAGAAGCTATACGCATGGGATTCAATTTCAGGGACATTAAAAAAATTATGGAGGAAAAAATTCAGACTTCTGGGAGCAACTATAAATCACTTGAGGTTCTGGTTGCAGATCTGGTGAGCTCTCAGAAAGACAATACACAAGATGAATCAAGTCAGACCTCTTTGCAAAAAGGTATGTATGGCTATTTTTAAAACAAGAAGCACCTAAGAGCATTTTCTAATAGTATCTAAGCAACTCTCCTGCCTGTGACTATGCAAAGCCTCTCTTTTCTTTCTCCTTTTCCTAATAAACCTCTTTTAAAATGTAAAAAAAAAATTGATAGTATCTTGTGTCTTTGTGACCCACTCACTGCCTTCCTCTCATATCTCTCTTGAATAACATTCTTTACTAACATTCTTTACCTTTTATAATGAAAACTTTCAAACATTTAAAAATATTCAAACACTCAAAAATGAAGAGAATGATGGGTACCTTAAAATTTATATCTATCAGCTTTAGTAATCATCAACAATTTTCCAACCTTGTTTCTTCCCCCAGTTTTTTTTTTTTTTTTTTTGCTATCGTATTTCAGAATAAATGCAAGACATCCTACTTAGGAATGTTTCAATATATATCTAATAAGTAATCATTTTTAAAACATAACCGTAGTGTGTGTGAGTCTCCTCAGAAGGCTGTAGTAGAATACCATAGACCAGGTGGCTTAAACAACAGACATTTATGTCTCAACAGTTTCTAGAAGCCTGGAAGTTCAGAATGAAGATGCAGGCAGAATTGCTTTCTGTCCAGGACTGTCCCTTGTAAATGACTGTCTTCTCTTTGCGCCCTCACATGCAGAGAGAAGGGAACACTCTGGTCTTCTCCTCTTACAGGCCAGACCAGTCATGGGAGCACCACCTTTATGAGCTCATCTAACCCTAATTACCTCACAAAGTCTCCGTCTCTAAGGGCCATGACACTGGTGAAGGGCGCGTGGAATCAGGTCAAAGCTACAATGTAGGAATTTTGGGAAGGTGTAGACATGTAGTCTAAAACATACTATTGTCACACTTTACAAAATTGCCAGTTTATTCTAGGCTCTCTGAAACTTAGATGGTTTTAAGTATCCCCTGTTGTCTTAAAATGTTTTTACAGATGATCCGTTCTAATCAGGATCCAATAAGATCCACTGTTTTTTCATCAGCTTTAAAAGTGTGAGTTTATAATCTAAATAAAGGACAACAAAAGCTAATGTTTATCATTGTATGTAGACTAAGTTTTGTAGTTGAAATGGTTTGGATTTAAAGTGTTTTACAACCTCTCATGATGTAAATATATAAAGGGTCCTGTTATGGAATGGAACTTGAATGGATGGCACCCTAATACTATCAATCATATATAGATAGTGTACTCAATAATGTAAGGGATACATATGAACTCCTTTTAGAGAAAAAAGATAAAAAATACTACTTCCTACTTTAAGGATGACAGCTACTTCAGTGCATGCCAGCACCATTGAACTTGAAAGAAAATGGTTCAAACTGAATACATTTTTGGATACTTCAGTACAGCTTAACATTAATGATTTTTAAAATTATATCAGTTGATATAAAAGATTCAGTAGAAAGCTTACTAGTCTCTTCCTAAGGATGCATTTATTTAAGACCTACAATAGCTCCGCTTGTCTGAGTAATAGTAAAATAAGCTGATTTGGTCAACTTTCTACTATCGTAGGAATGCCAATGATTATGTCATTTTCCTTGCATCTTAATCACAACTCAAGATTAATTCAGTTTGAGAGTAAGGTGCTAGCATTTATACCTGTAGATGTTGTCTACACAAAAGGATCCTAGTGGGTTGCCGTTGGGAGAGAACAAGGAACAGAGTAAGTTGGGGAATGCATACTCTGTCCAGCAGGCGTGGGTAGGGCTCTTATTTCCACCGAGACAACAAGCTAAGATGATGTGGCAAAGGGGAGGGCCTAAGCAAATGGCAGCCCTCAGACAGGGCTTGAATTCATTAGTTGACTTCTCCACCATCTCACTAAATTGAAAGGCAAGTAATTGATAACAGGCTATTTCACATGCTAGAGCTGCTGCCTACTTCTCTTTCCAATGGTGATGAGAGTCTTTTAGTCTTAATTTTATACAAAACAGAGGCCTAATTGAAGTAAAGCAGGTGGAAATTATCAGAAATGCATAGTGATGATGTTGCTTACTGAGAATTCCTAGACTCAGGATCCCCCCCCCATTACTGTGTGACAGAATGCTCCAGTAAATAGTCTTCTATAAATAGTGCTGAATCATAGTGTGACATAAAGTCCTTCTCTTCATGTGTGTTCTAAAACATTTTATCTTAATCCCTGTCTGTGTATTAGCGTATATGATATAAAAAATCAACCTATACATATTTCCTATCAGTCTATATTTCCACACAGATCTGCTCTGATAAGTTTATGCTAGAAAAAATGCAGTATATGGGCCTCTCTGGTGGCACAAGGAGTAAGTCTCAGCACTGTGAAGCTTTCTGCAGCCATTGCAAGATGAGTTTGATCCCTGGCCAGGGAGGTGACCCACATGACACAGCAGACCTCTCCTGTTTTGCCCACTGCTCCCCTCAGCAGTGTATTTCAGTCAGTCCGCCTGTTTTGCTCCCCACTGTGTCTGTTGAATCCCCTTTCCCCTCCCTTTCCACCCAACCTCTAGTATATACCCCAGCTTTTGTATGCATAAATAAATAAAATATGTCTTTTAAAATAAAATAATATAGTAGAAACGTTAGCAAATAACATCTCAAATTATCTAGCTGTTCCCTCTTGTTTATATGCCCAGCTGTACCCTTCTGACTAGAAGAGGGCCCTGTAGGATGTGGAAAAGGAAATGTTCCAGAGGGAAGGACATGGAATCCAGTAGTTACTCTAAAGCCAGAATAAGAAGTATTTTTCAGAATCTGGAGGTGGTGGGAATCTATATTAGAATACCACTATCACAAGCAAGTGGCTGTGTGCAAGGCTGAATTAAGGTAGAAAAGGTAGAGTTGATACCAGTGTTTTAGAATGCCTTTTCATTCCACTGTGGCCTCAAAGATGGAATCACAGTCAGAACCATGAGCAACGTGAAAGATCACATAGTGTCTTTTACCACCCCAGTGAGAAAGCTGCAGTGCAGATGTGCTATTGCCCAATATTGCTTAGATAGTTGGGGTGAAATTTCAGTTTCCTAACCTCTCATCCAGTATTCTTTTTTTTTTTTAATTTTAAAAAATAATTTTGAAATATATGTAACATAAAATTTACCATTTTAGCTTTCTAAGTGTACAGTTCAGTAGTGTCGAGTACAATCACACTGTTGTGCGGCCAGTCTCCAGAACTTTCTGCATCTAGGGAACTGTCACTCTTGTTCCCATTAAACAGCAATTCTCCAGTCATCCTCACCCAGCCCTTGACAACTGCTATTCTATTGTCTCCATAAATGTGACTGCTCTGGGTATCTGGTCTAGTGCTCTTTTTTACTTACTACATCATCACATCTATAAGTAATATGCAAATTACTTAGTTATTTCCCTCTAGATTTTTTTGGCATGAATATAATACTTTATTCTGACTATTTTGATCAGATGCTTTCACATTATATAAATCAGTTTCTAACGCCATCCCCTCACATATGTTGTTTCTTCTGCCCAGAATGCCTTTCCCATCTACATGTCTAGTCTTAGCCTTCACCTCCTATATTCCCCTAAAACCATCTTGCCAACATATCCTTTGAGTGTTTCCCAATGCCGATAACAGAGCTCATAGCCCCGTCTTTACTCTGCTGGAACGTTTGGGACTGTTTTGAAACTGTTTTCTGTCCTGGCCATTAATCCAAACTTTTTGAGGGCTCGTGCTTTATCTTACCTCTGATACATTCAGTGTCTCAGTCTGTAGTTTTGATTATGCCCAGGAGGGTGCTTTTTAAGAAGATTAAATAAGCCTTTCCTTCACTCCTGGCCAGGAGAATCTTTTTGAAGCACAAATCTGATCGTATCTCTCTTCATATCCCGTCACTGTAGCAGAGATCTCAGAATCAAGTTCAAACTCCGTTACACTGGTTGCCAAATCTTTCGTGATCAGGCTCCTGCCAGCCTTCTGTAACCTCATCTCGTGCTAATTCCCCCTCCCAAATTCTCCCAAGCCTTACTGTGTACTTGTGTGCCTGTTATTTCTCTCCTGGAAGCCAGTTTATACCATCTCCTCTGCCCACCACTAATTAGACAAACTATACCTCCCTCTGCTCAAAAGCAACGCTTCCCAAATGCCAGTGTGCTCAACCCCAGAAATTTTACATTCAGTACTTGGAGTCCAAGAATCTACTATTAAAAAGTGCCCCAAGTAACTCTCACGTGAGGCCAGATTTGGAAACCGCTGATAAACGATTACCAGATTGTTAAATTATGTAGTGCCTTTGGAATTGTGCCTGGCACATAGTAATAAGTGCCATATTATTGTTAACTGCTATTGATGTTGTCATTATAGTAACATGAGGCGAATTTTTGTGAGTCTAGTCACAAAGCTAGAACATTTACATGAAAACTAGCCTGAGAAGGAAAGGCTGACTTAAGCTAGCCTTCAGTGCACCTATACCTGAAGTTACCCAGGTCTCTTACTTCTGTCCCTGCCTTCTGACCTGACGCCTGCCCAGTTTCCAGTTACCTGCCGAGCATCTGGATCTGGCTCCTCTGCAAACACCTCAAAAATACCTTGAAAATTCCATCCTTTTTCCCTCTTGAGATCACCATCCTCTTGTTATTTATTTTAGAAATACTGAAATCTACTTTATTTCCTTTTCTTTTCTTCATCTTTCCATTTCCAGTGCATCACTAAAACCTACTTGTCCCACTTCAGAAGTGTCCCTCCAGTCTGTCCTTTATTTCTGGCACAAGCCATGCCCTTTCCACATGCTGCTGCTTTGACCTAACCCTTGCACTCTGCAAGCATATTGCTGGCCATGTTGAAGTGTCACTCAACTTCTCCCCTCCCCTGCCCAGCAGCTACCAACTCCTGAAGCCTTCCTTCCCCAGCTCCCCTGAACACAAGTTTTTCCCCTCCTGTCCCAAACACTTTGCACATAACTTTATTATAGCTCTTATCACTCTGTACTTTGTGCTTACCTCTACAGCCTCAGCTCATGCCCTTCTCTCCCACTAGCTGGCAAACTAAAGAGCAGATGCCACATGTGGTCACCCCATCACCCAACACTTGATTAGTGCCTGGCATGCAGTAGGGGTTCAGATGTTTAAATGAATTTAAGCTACTAAAAACGCCTAATATTAACACATTTCTTTTCTCTTTGTGCAGAGATCAGTACTGAAGAACAGCTAAGGCTCCTGCAAGAGGAGAAGCTTTGCAAAATCTGTATGGATAAAAATATTGCTATAGTTTTTATTCCTTGTGGACATCTGGTCACTTGTAAACAATGTGCTGAAGCAGTTGACAAATGCCCCATGTGCTACACAGTCATTACTTTCAAGCAAAAAATTTTTATGTCTTAAAATTTAACTCTATAGTAGGTGTGTTATGTTCTGTCTTAGTTCCCTGTTTGAATGTGTAATATGAACCAACTTTAATCAGCATTGAATTCCATTAGCATTTGCAGCCAGTTTTTTAAAAAAAATGTAAACTACAGTGTTGTAAATTGGTGATCTAAATTTTTTTCAGAATAGTAGCTGTATTATTTATCCAATTTTTTTACTATTTATTATTACTTAATTGAAATCCCAGACTAAGAATCATCACATTGTAACTGATCACAGTGTGTATTTGTAGTACACTGACTTAGCTTCTAAGCTTGAGTGAATTAATCAATGGAATTCTTCTTTCTTTTCTGATAGGCTTAGCAAATGGAGTATTCTGTGTAAATGTGGAGATTAGAGTTAATCTCCCCAATCATATAAACTGTTTTGTGTGAGAAAGGAACTGATCCACACTGGTAGATCATCCTTTTAGAAATTATCTTTTAGATGTTTGTCTTTGTGTTTTAGGACTCCGTCCATTTCCCTTTAAAATTATATACATGTACTTGGATGAATGATATTTAAAATGATTTTGCCTTTGTTAAAAGTATGTTTAATGATAGAATACCATGTAGTCTACATGTATTAATGTGGAAAAAATGTCAGATATATTAAGTATAAAATGCAAGTGGCAAACACTGTATCGCATAAGCCAAATGAAGGTGCGTGTGTTTTGAGTGTGTCTAGAACAAAAGGTTTGAAAAGATATGTATCAAACTGTTAAATGTGATTTCTATTGAGGGGGTGGGTGGGGGATGGGTCCCAGAGGGGGTTTATAGGGGTCTTTCACTTTTCTATTTTTTTGTTTTATTCTGTTTGATTTTTTTTGTAAGTATGTATCACTTTTGTAATCAGAATTTTTAGAAAGTATTTTACTGATTTAAAGGCTTAGGCATGTTCAAACACCTGCAAAACTACTTATTGCTCAGTTTTAGTTTTTCTAATCCAGGAAGGCAGGGCTGTTAACCTTTTTGGTGCCAATGTGAAATTTAAGTGTTTTTATGTTTTTCCTGCTTTGTGGATGAAAAATATTTCTGAGTGGTAGTTTTCTGACAGGTAGACCATGTCTTCTTCTCTTGTTTCAAAATAAATATTCCTGATTTTGTAAAATGAAATATAAAATATGTCTCAGATCTTCCAATTAATTAGTAAGGATTCATCCTTAATCCTTGCTAGTTTAAGCCTGCCTAAGTCACTTTACTAAAAGATCTTTGTTAACCCAGTATTTTAAACATCTGTCAGCTTATGTAGGTAAAGTAGAAGCATGTTTGTACACTGCTTGTAGCTATAGTGACAGCTTTCCATGTTGAGATTCTCATATCCTCTTGTATCTTGATGTTTAGCGTGAGTTTTTTACTGTTAGGATGATTAAGATGTATATAGACAAACTGTCAAGTCTTTCCCCTACCTAAAATTGTTTTTCTTGACTAGTAATAATAGGTACTTTTGAATAGTTGTTCTCTCAAGATCCTTAAAAACCTTTTGGAAATTATAAAAAACTGATGAGAGAAGAATTTTTAAAAAGAAAATAAAACTTGAATTAGAGTCCATGTTGATAAAAAATGGAAGTTTAAAAATGATTTGTAGAACACCCAGGGTTTACATGCCAAGCTTCCTTCAGTGACCTGTTGTAAAGGTGCGTGAGATGTTTTACTGCAGAGAAAGGGTTGGGAGTGAAACTGTTAAAAAATATGTATTTTCATTGTATTTCCTTAAAGAGTTTTGTCATGTTCTACTCACCTCTGTTGATAACTACTTTAAGTGATACCCATTTAAAGCATTGCAAATCTGAGATTTCTTTTAATTAAACGAGGACCCTATTTTTGTAAATCCTCAGTTTATCTTTGCACTATATTCCACTTAAGCTTAGTTATATATTCATTACGTTAAATTTTACATGTGCAGTCTAAACTTTTAAATTAAAATTACAAAGGGAGGAAGATGTTAAAGTTTTAAAATATGTTTTCCAGGACATATCAGTTCCAGATCATGTAGTTAGCTCAGTGTAGCTGGCCTTGGACTGAATTGTTTTACCATAAGGCTTTTCCTGTCCTGGAAGCCTCGGCTTATTAAAACTCTTCTTTTAAAATTTGTACAGTTAGAGTTAAGCAAGACCTCTTTTCTCCCCAGGAGTTGTGAAATTCAGTGCATGAAGCTGAAGTGGCTAACAAGTTTATTTTAAGAAATGTTTAGAAATCCTGTTGCTTCATGTTCTTAAATCACTCAGCACTCCGACTTCCAAACAAAATTTTTTAAAGATTTACCAATATTTGCTATGTTCACACTCTAAAAGCCCTAAAACCTTCCCATCTAACTATACAAAAAATGATCACTTGCAAGGTCCAAGAGAACCAGATCCAACTCTCTGCTCCCCCTTCCAAAATAGTTATCACTATCTACATATACACATTCCTTTTCTGTATAAAGTTCACACGAATATTGCAAAGTCACCATTTATTTTACTACACTTTAGTCATTTAAAGAGTTGAATTGTTTTGTAATAAATAGTTATCTTTATTCATAGCAATTTAGTGTGTTTGTCGTAAACCTTGTCTTTGAGAAACAGGCTTAGTGTTTATAAATTCCAGTTTGTTAAGTAAGGGTTTTGTCTTGCCTTTCCTGCTCTGTTGGTTTGTTTTTCTTCCCCCCTTTGGCTAAGGGCTAAGATGAGGTCGGGTGGGTATAGAGAATGTATATAATATGACTTGGCCCTATATATTATGGTGTTTTGTTGTTGTTATATTGTTTAACTTTGGGTAGGTTTTGTTGTTATTGTTTTTCATTTTAGTAGGGAGAAATTTGTATCCTCGAAGCTCTGAATGGAGACTACCACCACAGCATTAGTTTCCTGTATTGTACCCCTACATCCAAATTATTTCCTGGTTATCTAGGTATTGGATGGGGAAAAGCGGGTAGGAAGGTGGGAGAAATGGGATAGGTTATGTGTCGTTTTCACTAGAGAAATAGGAAAACAGAAAGGAATATATGACAGATAGAGTTCTTTTTAGCCAAATATACCTTAAAAGAAAAGAAATACTCTATTCTTTACATTGTAACCCCCTGTGAGTTTGTCTTGATCCTGAAAATTTGATGTAAAACTAACTCAGTGGCTGTTAGTTATCTTTTCTGTTGTCTAGCACAATTAAGATATAAATTCCTATAGATAAAATAGGTCAAATCCTTTAAAATATTTACATTCCTTTTTAACAAACTTGAAAAAATTATTCTCAACAAAACAAATAGAAATAATTGGTTTATTCCCACCTTCATAGTCAGTTTCAATTTGACTCTTATACACTAAGCACAATGTGAATTTCACTTGCGACATAATAAAATCATTGGGTCTCAGAGCTAGAAGTGACCTTAGAGAGTATCTTCTTCATCCCCCTCATTTTATAGTTGAGGGAGCTGAGGCTCAAAGGTGAAGTGATTTGTTCAGAGCTGTATAGCTAATTAGTGACAGCCCAGACTGGGACATAGTTTGAAGGAGAAAAGCTTCAAGCTCCCTCTCCTGGGAGGTCTCATATGTTTATTTTCTTCAACTATTCTTTCTTCTATACTATAGCCCTCACTACATATTAAATGACACTTTATAACATACAGTAGGACAATCTTATATATGTATCTTCAAATTGTACAATACAACATAATGTTTGGGTGGTAAGATACTATTTTGCAGTCTAAAGTTTGCATATATGCATATAGAGTTTTGGGCATTTACTGCACTCTTATTGTATGTCAATGTAACATTTAAAAATACTACATAAGTATATTTTGCCATTTTGTTTATAGTTAGTATCAAATTTGCATTTTTGGTTTAATAAAGTCTAATATGATTTCGGTTAGAAGATTTTGCATTTTCTTTATTGTTAAACTTTAACATGACAGAATGACTGATTCTTATGTCACTGTATTAGTGTTGTGAATAGTCATGTGACATGTTTTGAGATAGAATACTATATTTGTGAATATAATTTTATGGCTTTTTTCAATTATTAGAAACTATTCCATCAATATGGGGAAACAGAAAATTGCTTTCCACTGTAAAATCTGGCAGTCATCATAGATTAAAGCTTATTTTTCTGTGAATAAAACTTATTCAATAAAATGCTATTCTTTAAAATGATCTTATTACTTTGTATTTGTTTCCATTTCTCAGAAAAAGTAGTATAATTGAAGTATAGTATATACTGAAGTATAATATATATTGAAGTATAATATAATTTCTTACATGTCAATTGTATTTCAATTAATACTGATGATAGGAATTTTCAAAGTTTTACAGAAATTTTCAGACTTACACAACAGTAGAATGTGTAGAGAACCCCAAAGTCTTCATGATTCCCCTTCAACAAATAGCAATACTTTGCTGGTCTTGTTTTTATCTGGGATGCCCCAACTTTTTAAAAAGTTTATTTATTTATGCACACAAGAACTGGGCACAGGCCAGAAGGGTGGGGGTGGGGGGTGGTAAGCGGATTCAGCACAGACAATAGGGACAGAACAGGCAAAGCTACTGAAGTACACAGCTGAGGGGAGGCAGCAGTGTAGGTCCGAAGTATGCCGTGCCATGTGGGCCAGCTCCCTGGTGGGGATCAAACTGCTGCTGTAGTGGCTGCTGATAGCTTCATAGTGCTGCACCCCAACCCGATGTACCACCAGGGAGTGCCCGGGATGCCCCCCCGCTTTTTTTGCTGGTTTGTTGTAGTAGAAATCCTACACATGTCATTTCTGCTGTAGTTGACTTATAGCCTACCTATACCAGATAAGGGCATTTTACATAAATATGTTAATTTTTTAACATTTATGCATACAGAACTGGGGTACAGGTCAGAGGTGCAGACGCGGTGAGAAGATTCATCAGAGACAGAGTGGGGAGCAGAACAGGGAGACTGAGGAAGTACACTGCTGAGGGCAGCAGCGGGCGGGTCAGGAGAGGTCTGCTGCGCCATGTGGATCAATTCTGGGGCGGGGATCAAACTTGCAGTGAAGCAGCTGCAGCTAGCTTATAGTACTGCACCCTAACCTTTGCGCCAGGGAGAGCCCCATCCAGGTATCTGTTTTAATAAGACCTCTGTGTGGTTCTGCTAACATGCTAAAATTTGATAACCACTAGACTATGGCGTGGGGTCTGAATCTAGAAAGAACTGAAAACTAAATGGCTGCGACCTGAACATGAATTTGATGTAATATTCTGCAAATGAGTCATCCTCATCTTTATTTTCTTCATAATCCATTGCTTTGCTGATACAGTCCTTTTTATTTGCTGATTGTTTTACATAGAACTGGGGTGTAGGTCAGAAGTTCAGGGTAAAAGGACTCACCAGAAACAATGAACAGAGCAGGCAGATTGACTGAAATCTACTACTGAGGGGAACAGCAGGCAAGACAGGAGAGATCTGCTGCACCATGTGTGTTAGCCACCTGGCTGGGTATTGAATCCAGGCCATAGTGGTGACTGTGCTGAGACTTAACCCCTAGGCCACCAGGGAGGCCCCCCATTCCTGTTTTGTCCTGCTATCAAAATGTGAAAAGCGTAAGATGCAACATCTTCAGACTCCTTTCTAATTCTACTTTTCAATAAGACGCTTGCATACAGTATTCTGAATTTTTTTAATAAGAATCTTCTAAAAAAAATAAGAATCAATCTTCTGCTCTTGAATTGCTCAGTTCAGTATAGCCCCATACTGCCCATTACTATTAAACTATCCTCCAGTCAAGCAATGAAGGAGTTAAATTAGTTGAAGACTCATAAGTGCTAGTGCATCAGCAATCACTTGGAATTGTACAGAACAGACCTGTACAGAAAGAGCCAAAACTTCAGCAAAATGTGGGCAGTTAATCTACAATGATAGAATTTAAGAGTTGGAAGGGGTCAGCCTCTCTAATTCATAATATAAGTAGCAGTTATGAATTCTTTTTTTACGTGTGAAATTTTTGAAGTAACTGGCACAAAAGAACTAAAGAAATCTCAAATAAATATCTTAGCTCTCCAAAGACCTTCACAGTTGCATAGATTCACACTAATAAGTTCATCTTGAGCTATCTAAAAAATGAGTTAGTCTTGTCTTTTCCTCCAAACTGCTAATTTTCTTGCAACAAATACTTCAATATCCTAGTCATTTGACTTTATATAGATTTAGTCTGCCTGGAATTCTTTTCCAATTGATCTATTTAATTTGAGGTTTCTAAGATCCTCTGTGCACCATGATTTATGACAACATAAATATTTTATGTGGGCCTGAATTTGTTAATTTTAGGCTTATGAATAAATACTGGAGAAAAAATTTTCAAAAAAGAGAAGGGTATCATTAAGAGAATTCAAACCAATTTTACTTCAAAGTCTAATTTTAACTTCAACAGACTTGAAATATGGGGCCTTCCTGGTGGCCCAAGGGGTGAAGACTCAGCACAATAAAGTAATCCAAAGCCACTACAGCTTGAGTTGGGTCTCCAGCCAGGGAGGTGACCCATATGGTGCAGCAGATCTCTCCTGTCTTGCCCATTGCTCCTCTCAGCACTCTGTTTCAGTAGATCCAACTGTTCTGCTCCGCGCTCTGTCTCTGGTGAATCCTCTCACCCTCTGCTCCTCTGGACTCCACCCTAACTCTTGTATGCATGAATAAATAAAACTTTAAAAACAAGGAAATATAGCTTACATACAAAACTATAGATATCCACTGTTACATAAACTTTTTTTTAAAGTTAATTTTTTTTTAAGTCTGTGCACTGTGTTTCTTTTATCTTTATTTACAAGAGAAGTATTTTTAATGTCATTAGCCTGTATAGTGGGGTTTGCATTTTTTGGCTAAACATCAAAAATGTATTTTCTCATTAAATATTGGAATTTTGCTTAGCAGAGATTAGACTCTGCTTCTGCCAGATTACTGACAGTTACGTTAGGAAATAAAGCAAGCACATGAGCATGTTCATGAACACTTGCTGATGTTTCAGAAGAACTCTGTGTATTACAAAGGACCCCCATTTCAGCCCATGAAATTAATGTGAAGTCAAGAAAAACTTGTTTAAATTCACATTATTTTATTTTTCATTAAACAAATATTGTGCATGGATTTCTTAGTAGAATTTTAACAAAGACCTCTGTTAATCATTAAGAGAATGACCTAACTCTTCTGGAAAAACCTGTTTTTCTTTCAAATAGATTTTTTGTTTGTTTGTTTATTCTTTGATTACCAAAAAGAATATACTCTTCTGGCCCTCCTGGCGACCCAGAGGGCCACCGAGGAGGGCAAGCTAGCGGCAGCCGCTTCAGCGCAAGTTCCATCTCTGGCCCCGGAGGTGATCCGCTTGGCGCGGCAGACCTCTCCTGTCTCACCCTGCTGCTCCCCTCAGCAGTGTACTTTGTCAGTCTGCCTGTTCTGCCCCCCACTCTGTCCCTGGTGAATCCTCTCCTGGCCTCTGTACTGCTGGCCTGTACCCCAGCTCTGTATGCATAAATAAATCTTTTTTAAAAAGAATATACTCTTTTGTTAGTACCTTTCTTGGTTTTCTACTATAAATTTTTCAGTTGTTTTTTATGTTAGCTATAAAAATTAAGTAAAAAAGCCCATGTTATATAGGAATTATAAATCATTATTTGATCAGTTATATGAAATGAGATGTAACAAAAATATTAATACATTGGGACTTCATTCCCAGTCCATCTACCAAAGGATTGTTGTAAAGCTCCTATGAGTAAACATACATGAAAGAACTTCAAAAAATATAAACCCTGTAAGTAAATCCAAGGAACCATTCATCTAATTAGAGTTTACTATACTAATTATGGGTTAGTTTCATGCAAAATGAACCATTATGGATCAATATCTGATAAGCCAGTGATGTAAAATGAGGAAATTCATGTATACAGTTTCTTGGCCATTTCCATTGCTCCTGAAAACCTTACAAATATTTTCTCTTTGCCTTCCACTCTCTACATGTTTAGTCTGTGTGTGTAAATCGGAAGTACATGGGTAATGGAGCAGAGATAATTGGAGAAATTGTTACTGTGTACACTTGTGGAAATTGTGTTCATAAACGCTGCCATTCAAGTGGCTCTCAAATAGATGTACTTGGGCAGTAAGGTCAGCTCTATTTTCTAACATGTGAAAATTAAGAATAGATAAAATAGATTTTGGTGCAATAAAATAATTGATCTGGTGTTCTTGCCCAATGCCATTGTATCTGTCATTCATTATATTCCTAACATCCCTGTAATTTGCAGCTGAGGAATCCCAGACATAGAGGTCATGTGACTCACCTCAATCACATGGTGAATCACTAGTCAAGCTGTTCTTATAGGCAGTGAAAATGCTTCTAGCTAATTTTCATCATGAATTAGCTGCCTCACTGTCTGAACTTAAGGTATGTGTGTCCAAATCTGGGCTGTTTTTTTGATGGGAAGATACGGCTGGCCCTATAATACCAAACCACAAAACCAAGTAGAATAAGCAAATATATGTGGTCCTTAGCATGTCTACTAAATTAGAATTGAAAAACTCTTAAAAAGCTTCCAAAACAACAAAATTTAAATTTTTTTTAGATTTCTAAAAAACCTGTGTTTCTGATTTCACAAGTTTAGAAATGGGAAAGATGGGCCCGCCCTTGTGGTACAACAAGTAAAAAGCACAGCACTAGGAAGCTAGCCACAGCCACTGTACAAGTTCCATTCCCAGCCAAGGAGCTGACCCGCATGGCACAGCAGACATCTCCTGTTCCCCTCAGCAGTGAATTTCAGTAGATCTGCCTGTTCCGCTTCCCATTCTGTCTCTGGTGAATCCTCACAATCACCACACCTATGATCTGTACCTCAGTTCTTATATGCATAAATACATCTTTTTTAAAAAAGGAATAGGGGCCCTCCCTGGTGGTGCAGCAGGTTAAAGTGCAGCACTGCAAGTGGGCTGTAGTCACTTCAGTTTGAATTTGATCGCTGGCCTCACAGGTGATCCCACATGGCACGGCAGACCTCTCCTGACCCGCCCACTGCTCCCCTCAGCAGTGTACTTCATCGATCTGCCTGTTCTGTTCCCCACTCTGTGTCTGGTAAAGCCTCTCACTGCCCCTGAGCCTCTGGCCTGTACCCCAGTTCTGTGTGCACAAATAAATAAATCTTTAAAAAAAAAAAGAAAAGAAAAGAAAATAGAATACAATTTGGATTGTATTTGGACTGATCTTTCACAAAGTGAATTCTTCTGTATGGACAAACAGTAAATACCTACTGTGTGCTTGACTCAGTGCTAGATACGGGGATGTACATTCATCTTAAAATAATGAAAGGCAATAGAGACTATTGACATAGTAACTTAAATTGTTTGGGGAACAGACTTCTGGAGGAAGAGCCCTGGAAGTAGCCAAGGAGATGGAGTAAGGGAGAGAAGCCTGTGCAGCGCTCTGAGGCAAGAAAGTCTGGCACACTGAAGAAGTGAGAAAGGTTTTGAATGAGAGGGCAAAAGATGTACTGAGAATACTCAAGGACCCTTGATGTGCACAGGGGTTCTTGGGGCATACTTTCTGGATAAACGTCATCTTTCTCCTTAGATTGGATAAATTTAAGGTCGTATGATGGCTTTTCAATTTCTGAGCAGGGAACTCACAAGATGTTTCCTAAAGTAGGCTTTGTGAGATAAGCTGGGCGTAAGGGAAAGGATATTTTTTCACCAGGCAACCATCACCTGTTCCTGGCCTTTGCTGGGGTTGCAAGGAGGAGAAATCTCACATAGGTTCCATTTTATTTGAAACATATATCCAAATTAAGCCACCTTATTTAACGAATTTAATGAACCCTTGTTTCACTTCATTATTGGCCTTCCCAAATATCTCTTAATCTTACTAACAATGTATATGAAGTGTTTGCAGTGTATTCCGAAATTCTGGTAGGGAATGATGCGAGAAAACATAAGACTCAGGCTGGGTCCTCCTGGAGTCTTGTTAGCAGAAAGAGATTTACATTCGTCATTCATCATTCCAAACATAACATAAATGCTACTGGCAACCACTGCGTTGTTTAACTCGGAAAAGCAAAGAAACAAAAGAGTATAAATATAGTGTGACATGGTGCTAGATTACATGGCATGGACTATCATTATTGCAGGAACACAGGGCAAGTGAGGGTATGGCCCAATAATTGGAGTAGGTTTCCTGTGAGTGGTGTGACCAAGTGACAGGACCTGACATTGCTGAAAGCCACTCCAGACACTAAATCTTTTCAGTTGGATATATTTGTTGTTGTTTTGTTTTTTAGGCAAGGTTAATGATGGAAAACAACAGAGCACACTTGGCCTGCTATGCTATATAGGCTTTTATGTGTGTCCTGGAATGTGTCTTGAATAATATTTTAATATGCACTCCATTAAATAATAACTCTTTGAACAGCATTCCATCTTAAAAGGAGCTTAGCCTCCCATGCTTCCAAACAAAAATGGAAGCCAAAATTCAAAGCACTACTCAAACATTCCCTTTTTATTAGGAAATGGTCAATTAATTCAAATGACAAATCTGGAACAGAAGCAACTAAACTCTTCAGGTGATTCATGGCGTGACTGAAGGTGACTAGTAACCTTTCTGTCTCACAGAGGTGTCATGAAAAATAATTAAAGTTGGCAATGTGCTTTGAGATCCATGGATGAACGATGCTTTCAAATTGCGTAATTACAGACTGTAGTGAGTCTCTCAGACTGACTTCTTTTACTCACTCTTTAATAGGTATTCAAAATGACACAGCTTATTTTTTTAATCAAGTAGGTTTTCCTTATTTTCATATTATGGCTATGTTATTTGGCATCTGATAGCACTTGCCTTTAAAATAGAAGGCTAGGGTCTCCCTGGTGGTGCAGGGGTTAGTCTTAACACTATCAAGCTGTCAACAGCCACTGTAGCATGGGTTTGATCCCCGGCCAGGGAGGTGACCACATGGTGCAGCAGACCTCTCCTGTCTTGCCCACTGCTCCCCTCAGCAGAGTATTTCAGTCCATGGGCCTGTTCTGCTTCCCTCTCTGTCTCTCATGAATCCTCTCACCTCCAGGCCTCCTTGTCCCTGCACCTCTGGCTTATACCCCAGTTCCCATGTGCATATATTAACAAAAATAAATCTTTTAAAAACATAGACGGCTGGGCTTTCCCTGGTGGCGCAGCGGGTTAAAGCACAGCACTGAGAAGCTGAAGCCGCTTTCGCATGAGAGTTCGATTCCCGCCTGCCCTGGAGGAGATCCACATGGCGTGGCAGACCTCTCCTGACCCGCCCGCTGCTCCCCTCAGCAGTGTACTTCGTCGATCTGCCTGTTCTGCTCCCCACTCTGTCTCTGGTGAAGCCTCTCGCCTCCCCTGAGCTTCTGGCCTGTACCCCAGTTCTGTATGAATAAATAAATCTTAAAAAAAAAAACATAGACGGCTGATCACAGTGGTAGTAAGGACCACAAATTCTTTGGTTTTAGGGTCTTAGTTTTTTCTTTGAGGGAATTCAATTTACCAGGTCACTCTCTACTTCCATTTCTCAATTTTTCCACTTCAGCTGGCTCACTTCTATTTCTGATGTCAATCCCAGAAGATCATAAAATATCACTGGTGTCTCTAAAACCTAACAGGAGCTTCTTCTTTGCTTAATGCTTGGTGACTTCTTTGCTGTACTTATTTCTCTTCCTTCCTTTTCCCCTCCCTTCCCCCATTTTAATTGATCTGTGGGAAACACACAGCAGGTGAAATTCTTTAGATGACTCACCACCGGAGAAGAGACAGTGAAGTAAGGAAGTTGAATTGTAGAGTGAGAAAGGGGCTGGGATTGGCCCAACAGAAAACTAGTGGGGACAAGCTAGCAGGGTTTTGTGACAACCTTGCCGTCTCCCTGGGTAGCAAGCAGAAACCTCCACCCACAAAGCCAATTGAGGACACATGAGAAAAGACCCATGAACCACTAACCCAGAGCTACCTTCCCACTGACTCCTTTTGCATTTTGCCATTTGAGCAAAGAGAGCAAGAAAGTGAGTATCCCTCCCCGTCACAGGAAAAACAATGTCCTTCTAATAGATCCTAATGACCTGGGATCCAATAGTGACAGCCTTCCATTCAAGGGGACTTTCTGAACACTGGTTCCAAGATGGAATATGAAACAGAATATGAGGCAGTGGTGTAAATCAAAACTTTTTCTTCATCTTTCTTTGAAATGTGTCATTTATCATCATGTGGCAATTTCAATATATGAATCTAAGGCAAACTCTTTCAATGCCCAGGTCACAGAGTTCTGTCTGCACTACGGGGATGCAGGGTAGTTTTCCTTGACAATCTCCCATTCCTGAGAGACTGCAATTACCCATCACAAAGCTAGAACGTCGAGGAGACCATCAAGAGTGAGTCAATTTAACTTTTTTACTCTGCTAGTGGGAAATATATTCCATCAAATGGTGTAAGAAACACAAGGGGCTTTTACCCTTCTTGAAATAATGCTGCATGTTTCTCACTTGAAGTGCAGAAAACTTTTGAATCGTGTCTATTTATATAACTTTTTTTGAATGACAAATTGAAGAAATGGAGCCCAGATAAGAAGTTGTCTTATAAGGAGCGAGCAGAGGGAGATTATGAAAGGACAACTCCAGGAATCCTTGTGCTGTTGGGATTGTTCTCTACCTTGACTGTGGTAATAGGTATCTACACAGGTGACAAGACTGTATACAAATGAGTACAATTAAAACTGGGAAAATCAGCATAAGACCAGTAGATAATATGTCAGTGTTCGGCTTGTAATATAATATTGTACTTGTGCAAGATATTACCTTTGGGGGAACGTGGGCAACATATGCATGGATTCTCTGTACTATTGCTTACAATGGTTGGCAACCTACAATGATCTCGACAAAATATCAGTTAAAAAACTTAAATAGGCCCTCCCTGGTGGCGCAGCGGGTTAAAGCACAGCACTGAGAAGCTAAAGCCACTTCCGCATGAGTTCGATTCCCGCCTGCCCCGGAGGTGACCACATGGCGCGGCAGACCTCTCCTGACCCGCCCACTGCTCCCCTCAGCAGTGTACTTTGTAGATCTGCCTGTTCTGCCCCCCACTCTGTCTCTCTGTCTCTGGTGAATCCTCTCACCCTCCGCATCTCTGGCCTGTACCCCAGTTCTGTATGCCTAAATCAATAAATCTTTAAAAAAAAAAACTTAAATAGGGGCCTCCCTGGTGGCCTAGGGATTAAGTATCAGCACTATCACCACTCTGACCTGAGTCTGATTCCCCCGGCCAGGGAGACGTCCCACATATGGGGCAGCAGACTTCTGTTTTGCCTGCTGCTCCCCTCAGCAGTGTACTTCAGTCAGTCCACCTGTTCTGCTCCCTGCTCTGTCTTTGGTGACTCCTCTTACCCCTACCTCTGGCCTATATTCCAATTCTATACATAAAGAAAATAAAATAAATCTTAAAAAAATAAAAACTAGGACTTTCCTAGGTCTCACTTATATAGAGGCAAGGAGACAAACTGCCCATGGCTAACACATAAAAAAGAAAGTTGGCCACTGAGGACTGAGTGACACAGAACCAAGATTTGATAGACGAAAAAACAAGAAAAAAAGTTTAAAATTTGGCCTAACATGTAAAGTTAAAAAATAATAATAATAATAATAAACATGCTGACCTGTGCACTATTTGTTTACTTCTTTTTTCTTCTTTTAAAAGTTGGTCTGAGATGAACTTTATTATTTTTAAAAAGATTTGTTTCTATTTATTTATAGATACAAGAACTGGGGCATAGGCCAGAGGTCTGGGGTGAGGGAGAGTATTCACCAGAGACAGAGTGCGAAGCAAAACAAGCAGACTGACTGAAATACACTGCTGAGGGGAGCAGCGGGCGAGACAGGAGAAGTCTGCCGTGCCATGTGGGTCAGCAACCTGGCCAGGATCTAACTCATGTCACAATGACTGGCAATTGCTTGATAGTGCTGAGACTTTAACCCCTGAGACACCAGGGAGGCCCCCAGATAATAACTCTTAAAAATAAACTGATACAGGGCAGCAAGGGGCACTAAAACTGGCCAAGGACACTGAGCAAATAGCTTACTGGTCACTGAGTTGTTCACCCACACATACAATTGCAAACCACTACTTATATTAAGGGAACAGCAACAATGGGATTTACTTAACAAGCCAGGGAAAAACAAATAGGTACTGAGGCCAAAAGTGGCCATTTTCCTCACTCGAAGCAGTGTCCAGTGTCTTTCAGTCCTACACAAAAGCAGCTAAGATAGTGTCTTCCTGCCACTGAGGACTCAGAACCCTTCTTCCAACAATAGGCCATGTGTCCAAGATGGCCTCTTCCTGCCACTGGGAACAGCGGCAGCCAGACTCTAGGCCATCATGAAGACAAGATACAAGAAGATGCTCCCAGAGCTTCTGGGATGCCCCTAGTGCAGCACCAGACAAGAGACACACAAGATAGCAGCTGCAGTGACTGAAGCACCAGAAAAACAGCCACAATCATGCGGCTCAGCGAGGTACCCAGCTCTGGGGCTTTGCCTCTCTGCTAGACTGTAACAGCAGCAAAAGCAGGAAAAGTTTCAGTTGCTTGGCCACCTGCAAAGCCCCGGAACATTTCCTCTCTGAGGTTGGCTGCTGGAGACCTCCATTGTCAGAGGCCTACAACAGCCTTCTGGAAGATCAACACAGTGTGAGGGCTGGAATCCCCAAATGCTGATGATCCAAAAATCTGGAATCCCCAAGACCAAACGAATCTCCCTGGCTACGTCTTCAGTCACTTATATTTCTTATCAGTCCCTGCACCCCAAAATGTGATAGTTTTTAGCGTTTTCCCTGGGGCTATCGATCCTAATCAGCAGCCCCCTCTAGGGGGGCACCACCTGTAACAGACTTTTGGCTTCAGCCACTGGTTACAAAACCACTGTACTTGCCAATGCCTGCTTCATTATTTTATTGTAGAATTGCATTTTTATGAATAAGGGTGGGGAAAATCATACTGAAGTTTGGGCACAAATTTGCTCTAATCCAGGTGCCATTACTGCAAAATGACTGGCTCAAATTTGTCTGGAAAAATAAATCTTACAAAGGTTAAGTCTTCACACTGAGAGCATTGAGTGACAGCAAGTCATGCAGATACAAACTTTTGTGGAAATGAAGAAATATTAGTCTAGGTTTTGACTAGGTATTGAACAACAACAACAAAACAGTAAATATGACTAAAATGAGCTGAGACTCTACAGTAGCCATTGATATTCTGTTAGATAATTATTATCCTGAGGGAATAAAAGCAGAAGAACCGGCCCAGCCCATCTGTTTAAGTATTAAAGCCTCCTCCAATTAAATTATTCTGTGAGTCAATAATGAGGTAATTCAGATAGAACCTAAGTAACAAACACCTTCATTTAAAACTGAAAAGAATTCCGGGTCAAAGTCAAATCTCTGCCTTGTATCTGATTAGTATAATAAGCAAGAATAGGTGTGGCTGAACAATAATGATTAATGCATATGCTGAAAGTCCAGCTTCTGGACCATATTCCTGCAAATAACAACGGTCTTTCAAACAATATCCTGAAGGCTCAACAGGATGATATTTTCCATCTCCACAAAGACTTGAAGGATGTCATCCAAGCAAAAAGGAACATAATTTCCTGAAGGCTGAGTTAGGGATCTCAGGGCCAGCGTGGAATAGGAGTGAATTCATACCTTATCAGGCACACAATCACGATTACCACTACACTGGGTAAAACTTGGGAGAAAGGGAAAGGCTGGTCTGGAGGTTTTCTTTCTTTCTTTCTTTTTAGATTTATTTATTTGTGCATACAGAACTGGGGTACAGGCCAGAGGCTCAGGGGCGGTGAGAGGCTTCACCAGAGACAGAGTGGGGAACAGAACAGGCAGATCGACGAAGTACACTGCTGAGGGGAGCAGCGGGCGGGTCAGGAGAGGTGTGCCAGCCATGTGGTCACCTCCGGGGCAGGTGGGAATCGAACTCATGTGGAAGTGGCTTTAGCTTCTCAGTGCTGTGCTTTAACCCACTGCGCCACCAGGGAGGACCCTGGTCTGGAGGTTTTCAAAGATGTGGGCAAAATGAAACTCAGCCAGATACACTATTAAGCTAATTAAGGGTTATACAGTAATTTCTAATGAACCAGAAGAAGGACTGGATGCAGGAAACTTGAAAAGGGATTATTGGGAGCAAGAAGGAGAAAAGAAGTAAGATGGAGCTCCAGATCCAGAGGTGGCAAGTATTAACACAGAACTGATTCTAAGATTTCCAAGTGACTGAAAAATGTTGCATGAATGAAAAATGCACAGAACATAGAGTTGGTCCTAGGCTGTAACAAAATAAAAGACAATCAGGGCTTTAAAAAATGAGAATTTCAGGCCCTCCCTGGTGGCGCAGCGGGTTAAAGCACAGCACTAAGAAACTAAAGCCACTTCCACATGAGTTCGATTCCCGCCTGCCCCGGAGGCGACCACATGGCGAGGCAGACCTCTCCTGCACCGCCCGCTGCTCCCCTCAGCAGTATACTTTGTCTATCTGCCTGTTCTGCTTCCCGCTCTGTCTCTGGTGAATCCTCTCACCCTCCGCATCTCTGGCCTGTACCCCAGCTCTGTACGAATAAATAAATAAATCTTTAAAAAAAAAAAAAAGAGAATTTCAGGGCCTTCCCAGGTGGCACAATGAGTTAAAGCACATCTAGGAAGCTAGCAGAAACCTCTTCAGCACAAGGTGACCCACAGGGCACAACAGACTTCTCCTGCCTCTCCCACTGCTCCCCTCAGCAATGTGCTTCATCAAGCTGCCTGTTCTGCTCCCCACTCTATCTCTAGTGAATCCTCTCACCTCTGGCCTGCACCTCTGGCCTGTATCCCAGTTCTGTATGCACAAGTAAGTAAATCTTTTTAAAAAAGAGAATTTCAGGAAAGTATTACATAGGAACTCGCAAGGGAGCCTGATCATAGGTAATTTGGCTTTTTTGGAGCAAAATTTACATTGATTTTCAAGTATACTAAAGTGGTCTCTAACCAAAGCTCACTGCACCAAGAAAATCATTTCATGGCCACTTAAAAAACCTAGAGTCTATTATTTCAGAAAAAAAGGATCTTGAAGGTGATACTTTTGTAAATACAGTGTTGTCTTAGGGAATAATAACCATATGAAACTCCTTCCTTGGAGCTAAGCATAAAGTGTGGTTATATCCCACTACCCGTCAATCTCACTAGATAGACTATGAACTTCTGAAAGATAAGAAATGTGGCTTACTTTTTCTGAACCCCAAGTGCCTAGCATGTGCTAGGACCTCACTAAATATTTGCTTCTTTAATAACTGAGCAGCAAAGCAAACTTAGCCAAAAATGAAAAGCTACATGAAGCTACCCACTGGCTAGATGGCTAAATTCGAAAGGTGACATTGAACAAAACTAGATAAAGACTTAATTTCTTTGAAGAAGTTTGATAGAAGACAGTTCACAATGGAAAGGAACAACACAGAGAGGTGTTATTATGATGATGTATTATGATGCAAGGTGTGATATAGTTAAGTTCAGCATTAAATTATACAATGGTGGGGCCCTCCCTGGTGGTGCAGCGGGTTAAAGCACAGCACTAAGAAGCTAAAGCCACTTCCACATGAGTTCGATCCCCGCCCATCCCAGAGGCGCGGCAGACCTCTCCTGACCCGCCCGCTGCTCCCCTCAGCAGTGTACCTTGTTGATCTGCCTGTTCTGCTCCCTGCTCTGCCCCTGGTGAATCCTCTCACCCTCGGCATCTCTGGCCTGTACCCCAGTTCTGTATGAATAAACAAATCTTTATAAAAAATTACACAATGTAACACTTCCTGTCCAGACCTAGACCCAGCTTATCCTTTGTGAGCTACTCTTTACCTTGTTCCTTCTATCTTTTCTTTAACCACACAATACCATTTGCCCTGCCTGGAACAGCCTGTACACTTTGATTCCTCTATTGCTAACTCTCTTTTAAGGTCCACCTGGGGCCTGAAATCCCAGAGTGTCTCTTCTCTGCTGCATTTTATTGGCAAAGCAAGTTACGCGGGCAGCCCAGATTCACGGGGAGGGCACAGACTCCATCTCTTGATAGGAGGAACTGCAGAATTACTGCAAAGGGACAAGAACTCAGGAGGCATTTTTACCAGTCCATTCTTGTGGAGCCATTTTTAACAATGACGGAACTGAAGTAGCCACATTCCTACCAAGGGCCAGCACATATAATTATTTCGTTGATAAAATCATGTTCCTTCTTTCTATGTCTGTTTCATCAGTTATGATCTGGCATACCCTTAACTCACTTGAAGGAAGCAATAGTTTAGGGAAACAAGTACAGAGTCTAAAAGATTAGCATTCAGATAGCTGATAAGAGGAAAGCTGTAAGATGCAGTTGTAAATACAGTTTGCAGTCAGACCTCCGACCTTGAATGCCACGCTAAGGAATTTGGATTTTATTTTACAAGCTCTAAGAACTGAAGTTAAGGACATATTCTCTCTTCCAGTTGCTTCTCCTGTGTCTCTTTTCTAGGTGAATGGCAGAAATAGAGGCTCAAATCTTCATCTACCTCCAAATGCAGCCTATTCCAATTCATAATATCTCTTGACTCTGTCTATCTTCCCTTATACTGTGTGGCTTTAGTCCAGAGCCTCTTTTCTCCTCTTACTGATTGTCATAGCCTGCTAAGGAGCTTCCCTGATAGTATTCTTGCTCCCTTGACCAACTGCCATACTTCATCCAAATGGGCTGTTGATGCTAGCTAGCTCCCTCTTTCTAAACCTTCATGAATTCCTCTACTCTGCCCTGCCCTTGCCTTTCAGACTTCAGCAATCCCAAACTTGTCGCGCCTCAATTCATGCCATGCTCCTGTATGCTTTTGCCCATGCTAGACTTTATAAAGCATCATTACCTGCTCCCTGCCTGTGTTGTTCCCAGTTTTCTTTAAAGACTCAGTCCTGGGCCCTCCCTGGTGGCGCAGCGGGTAAAAGCACCGCACTAAGAAGCTAAAGCCACTTCCGCATGAGTTTGTCCAGCCTGCCCCGGAGGTGACCACATGGCGCGGCAGACCTCTCCTGACCCGCCCGCTGCTCCCCTCAGCAGTGTGCTTCATCGATCTGCCTGTTCTGCTCCCCACTGTGTCTCTGGTGAATCCTCTCACCACCACTGCACCTCTGGCCTGTACCCCAGTTCTGTATGCACAAATAAATAAATTTTCAATTAAAAAAACAAAGACTCAGTCCTTAGGGATGCTTCATGACCCCTGCTCCCCTCTCAGTCTGTAGCTCATTCATACAATGGATCACATGGATCTTGTATGGTGATTAAAATTTCAAAAACAGTATGATACAGTATGATACTATTTGTGTCAAATACTGCCTTTTGACAACATACGATTTTTTGTATAATTTTTTCATTAAGGTAACATTGGTTGACAGTACTGTACATGATTTAGGAGAGTAATTTCACACCTCCTCAGACTATCACCGTGCCCACCACCGAAAAACATATAGTGCTTTACCTGAGACATTGGACACCTTCCTGCTTTTGTTCCCACCCCCCCCCCCAGTAGTCTCAATTCTGCAGTCAGATTTCTAGATTTCTAGGGTTTTTAAAAATTTATTTATTTATGCATGCAAGAATTGGGATACAGACCAGAGGTGGGGGAGGTGAGAGGATTCACCAGAGGCAGAGTGGGGAGCAGAACAAGCAGACTGACGAAGTACACTGCTGAGGGGAGCAGCAGGCGAGCCATGTGGGTCACCTCTGGGGCAGGGAATTGAACTCACACTGAAGTGGCTGCCAATAGCTGCGTAGTGCTGAGACTTAACCCCTTTTGCCATCAGGAAGGGCCCTCTAGGGTTTGTTTTGGATTAGTTTTGTCATTGTCTTTGTTTCTTTATATTCCAAATATGACTGAAATCACTGGTATTTGTCTTTCACCTTCTGACTTATTTCATTTAGCCTAATGCCCTCAAAACTAAATATATTTCTATACTTCTCAGGTATAAGTAGTTAAAAGATTTATCTAGGAGAATGTACATTAACTCAAAAATAGTTATCTATAGGAAGCTGGGAGGTGATCAAGGGGTCTATGATGGCTAATTTTATGTGTCAATTTGACTAGGCCTCAAGGTACCCAAATATTAGGCCAAACATTAATAACGGATGTTTCTGTGATGGAGTTTTTGGACATTTAAAACAGTAGGCTGAGTTTAGCAGATTGCCCTCCCTAACATGGGTGGCCCTCATCCAATCAGTTGGAAGCCTGAATAGAACAAAAAGGCTGACCCACGCTCCTTCTGGCTGCTTGAGCTGCTAAAACTGAAACCTTAGCTCTTCTTGAGTCTCAAGTTTGCCAGCTCTGGACTGGAACTAGACTGTGGGCTCTCCCGTGTCTCCAGCTTGCCAAGTGCAGATCTTGGAACTTCTCAGTCTCCATAACTGTGCTGACTAAATTCCTTATAATAAATCTCTTTATACATAATCTTTTAAAAAAAGAATTTATTTATTTTGGCGTGGAAGAACTGTGGTGTAGGGCAGGTGGGTCAGCTCCCACATACAGTTCTCAGGAAAGTTGCAAAACAAATACAAGATTATAAAATAAAAGTATTTGGAGGCCCTTGGTAGGGCATAAAAATTAAAGGTATTATCATTTCTTGATTTTTTTTTTTCTTCTCACCTTTTCTCAGAGTGGGGCGGTGAACAGGAAGATGTACTGAAATACACTGATGAGGGTTATTTCAGGAAAGGTCTATTGCACCATATGTGGGCATTCTCCCTGGCTAGGGATTGAACTCAGGCTGAGACGGAAAACCATTGCTGTGGTAATGCTGAGACATAACCCCTAGGCCACCAGGGAAGTCCCTCCCCCTTATATATACTCTTTATATAAATTACATTTATATATTTTATATATCTTTATATGTAACATATAATCTTTATGGCACTATACATAGTGATTTGTTATGTTTACTAGAAAATAAACTTACTAATGAACATATACATATTTGCATGCACACATATAGATGTGCTGATCAATGTTGATATAAATATTAATTATCTATATCACTATACTTTAAGTTCTCTTCTCTGGTGAACCTTTAATAACACAGCTTTAACATTCTAATGTTTTGACTTTTTAAAAAGAGAATGAACTAGTATATGTATTATTAACTTTACCTTCAGAGAGTCAAAGTACGTCAAGCTTGTTCTGTTATTCCCAGTTAACAGATAATGAAACTGAAAGGTTAAGCGAGTTCTTAAAGCCTTCCTCTTAGCTTCCACATATAGTTCTCAGGAAGTTGCAAAAACAAATGCAAGATTATAAAATAAAAGTGTCTGGAGGCCTTTGTTATAAAAATTAAAGGTATTATCATTTCTTGATTTTTTTTCTCACCTTCTTTTCTCAGATCTTCCACACCAAAGAGTGAGCTCACACAAATGGAGGAAGAGAGAAGAGGCAACAGATGTCTCATAAACATGGTAATTAGCTCCATATTACTTTCAAGATTGGAGGATGAGCCAAAAGTTGCCTGACCCCCAGAGTGTGGAGCGAATATTGCTTTAGAAATCACTGAAATTTAATGCTTCAGAAACACAATTTATGGGCACAGTAACTAGATAGCAACATTTGCAGTGCAAAATTCCTCTTCCTCCCAGGTTAAAAGAAGGGGATAATTCTCTGGGCAAGAAAAAATGTGCTTTGAAATATGTAAGTGAAAGGAAGGCAGAAAAAAATTAAGAGGAATATTAGATGATAATTTATGAAATCCCAAGCTCCCTTGGGTGAGATATAGTGGCATGATACCTATTTGGGGGATTATCTGTTTTACTTAAAATGGGGAACATAGATACAAAGCTGTTTCTTACCATTTGCAAGAAGCAGAAACCCCCTTTCCACCAAACTAAGAAAAAGTCACTGCCTCTTAGATGTAGGAAGGTCTTGTGTAAGTTCTTGGATATCTGTAAATAGAGAGATAGAATAGTTTCCTTTCTCCTGCCTTGCTCCAAGTCAATGCTTTGACCTTTAAATTTAAAATGTTGTACATTTGTTACACGAATAAAATGTCCTATGATTCAAAGGGAATTATGCATCTTTTCAAACTGGTAGTTTATCTGTATACTTCTAAAGGCTGTTTTCAGAGTCCTTTCTCTTATCTGATTGTGATTTTTTAAAAACAATGTAATTTAAATGTATGAAATAACAGAACTGCATTTAAGGAATTCCAAAATGGTTGTGTTTTTCTGGTTTGAATTCAGACATGGTCTCTCAAGAGACCATGTATGTGTGACTTTGGTGAATGTATGCTAATGGTATTTTATTGTGAAGTTTTCATGATATATATCTGTACAATCTAATTTTTTCAGATTCTAGTGTATTTCAAATAAAATGAAAAAGGATTTCTGATTCTCACAGAATCTTTATTTTGCATTATTTGCATAAGTATTTAAAATTATAATCAGAATTGTTTATTATACTTGAGAACCAAGACAAATTGTCTTTACATTATACCTTTTCATTTCTTCTTTGCAAATTTCTATTTTTAAAACTATGAAATGTTTTAATATACACAGAAGAAAATAGAGGATACTATAATAAATTTCCATGTACCTACCACCCATCATTGTCATATCTTCTCAGGAGCTAGTGACAGTAGTGAATTTGTTGCCTTTTCTTTAAACAAGTGTCTTCATATTTTTCACTATGTAGGTATCTATTCATAAACTGTATAGAAAATTGCTTTGCATATTTTAAGCTTTATATAAATACTAGCACACTATCAATACTAGAAGCAGAATAGCACTGTGAGTAAGAGCACAAACATAAAGTCAGAGAGTCTGGAATATCTGCAGTACATGTTTTAAGATTTATTTATTCATACAAGAACTGGGGTACAGGCCAGAGGTATAGGGGTGGTGAGAGGATTCACCAGAGACAGAGTAGGGTGCAGAACACACAGATAAATGAAGTACACTGCTGAGGGGAGCAGCAGGTGAGACAGGAGCGATCTACTGCACCATGTGGGTCACCTCCCTGGCCGGGGATTGAACTCATCTTGAAGCAGTTGACGCTAGCTTCCTAGTGCTGGCTTTAAGCTTTAACATGCTGTGCCACCAGTGAGGGCCTCATCTGCAGTACACGTTACTGGCTGGGTGCCTTTGGGAAATTTACAAGTCTCTGTGCCTCATTTCTGTCACTATAAAGTGGGAGTCATAATGCCTACTTTGTAAGCCTGTTTTATAATCTTCTTAAAGATTTATTCATTTATCTTTGTATAGAAGAATTGGGGTGTAGGTCAGAGGTATGGGAGTGAGAGGATTCACCAGACACAGAGTGGAAAGCAGAAGAAATGGATCTACTGAAATACACTGCTGAGGGGAGCAGTGGGGGAGACAGTAGAGGTCTCCTGTGCCATGTGGGTCAGCTCCCTGATTGGGGAGCAAACTCATGCTGCAGTGGCTGGTGATAGCTTGATAGTGCTGAGACTTTAAGCCCCTGCACCACCAGGGAGGCACTATCTACTCTTCTTCGATAGACATTTGTGTCATTTCCATTACAAAAAGCGCTGCAATGAACATCTCACATATGAGAGAATTTATCTAGAGTTCTTCATCTTTAATTTACTTTCTAGAGAGACATACTTTTAGAAAATATGTCGTTAATATATTTTTTTTTACAGGCAAAGTATCCATGTGTCTCATCCATTCCATGACATCAAAATCAATAGGGTTTGTGATTTTCTAAAGATTTGAGCAACAGAATTACAATTTGGCTGAAGTAATGATGTCATAACAGCAAATACTGGTCTTAGTAATAAATTCAATTAGATTGCATTTTAATTTTCACATACTGATATTTGCAAATTGAATGATAGAAAATCAAACAGCATACCATTTTTATACTAGGTATAAAAAAATCTGATTGATCATTATACTTCAAAGGTTTTTTTTTTTTTTATTAAAAAGTTACTTCAAAGGTTTTTGAGCTCTGTGTCTCAATAGTTGTAACTAATGAATGTCTTTTCAAACTGTTTTGCTATTTCTCCTTGGGAAAGACTGAATTGGTCAAGTGGGTGTTTTATTGCTGAATAGTAGGTCTTAACTTGCTGAATAGTAGGTTGTAAACCCTAAGAATGTTTCAACAACTCATAAAGGAATAAAGACCCCAAGTAAAAAGTCTGTGATGATTGGCATCTTAGACTACTAGCTTCATTAAGTTTCATCTGGTTGTCCTTTGGAAAGCCTAATCAAATTTTATCATTTTGTCATTCTAAATTGTAGCAAAGTGTTATTTTAAAAAATGGAGTGGGGAAACAAGAAAAAAATAAAAATAAAAAAGCTACAAACGGGGCCCTCCGTGGTGACACAACAGATTAGGATATAGCACTGCAACCTGGCTGCAGCTGCTTCAGTGTGAGCTCGATTCCCCGTTGCGGAGGTGACCACATGGCGAGGCAGACCTCTCCTGACCAGCCCGCTGCTCCCCTCAGCAGTGTACTTCATCGATCTGCCTCTTCTGCTCCCCACTCTGTCTCTGGTGACGCCGCTCACCCCCATACCTCTGGCCTGCACCCCAGTTCTGTAAGTGTAAATAAATCTTAAAAAAAAAAAGCTACAAACTGCTGCTACTCATTTTTTGCACTTTCTTCTGCAACTAATTGATACAGTTCTCCTTTAAGAATATCTAAATGACTATAATGTTTTTCCCTCCACAATGACTTTAAATTGACTCTTGAAGTGTTCTATAAGTCCTATTTAAATCTGAAAGATGAAAACCTCAGTAAAGACTCCAAGGATGATCTCATTTTATAATTTGGCACCTAGGCATTTAGATGGTCCGCCCTCAGTGAACCAAGTCATCTACTTTTATTGTTGGTAGCCAACTCTTCATTTACAGCTCTAAGAAAATACATGTCAGGTTATATTGCTTTGTCAATAAAAAGCATCTTTAAAAAAAAAAAGACAAAACAGTGTGAAGGCAACCAAGTTACTGGGTACCTCAAGTGTTTATTGAGCACCAAGTTTTATTGTTTCTGGTGCTAGATAGTTGTTCTTTCTCTTGAAATGAATAAACAGAAGTTTGGTCAGAAAGCAGAGGACTCTGGTCTGGTATCTCAATCTGGTCTGGTAAGTGATCTCTAGTGGTGCAGACAAATAGCCTAGGGCTTCTCTGGGGAGGAAAGAACTGGGGTGCTTCTCCTAACTCTGTGCCTGGACATTGTGGCATACTGGGCATGAAGATCTCTGGACTCGTCAGTTTTTTCATCTGAAAAATGAGGACGGTGGTCTGAGTGTTCTTCTATGTAGCTTCCACACAGTTCTGTGAACCAAAAGGAAGGGGCCAATATAAAATGTGGCATTCAAGAAAGCACGATGGAGAATGGGGGGCTTCACAAAGTCCCCGAAGGACTCGGAAAAACAAGTGTTTGGAGAAGGTTAAATTGGTTCCTAGGTGATTGTATTTTATTACAGTGAATAATACATAATTTCAAAACTGGGAGAATGTACATATTTACCTATTTCTTGGAAAGATAAGTTTGAAAGATACTTCCAGATGATTAGAGAAGGGTATATTAACATTATTAAGCATTATTATTTTACTTATTTAACACCACTAGGTTTTTGGTGAATGTATCAATTCAGGTCAAAAGCAAAATGGAATAGTCCATCAATTATTCATGAAAATCAGGAAATGCTACCGACAAAAATTTCGTGAAGTGGACATTATCTTTGATTTTCATCCATGGAAATTTTTTCGCTACTGGCTCTCCAGATGGGGGAAAACAAGTATGTAGCAGTTACTGATTTGCATGGTGTAAATGTTCTCACCATGGAAGACTTTAAGTTTCCAGTGTGAAGTAACTATCAAGTCCTGAAGACTGATGTACTCATTACCATAACATGTAGCATAGATAAGGAATATATTTAATTCCCTTTCTTTCCAAACCATTTAAGCATAAATTGCTTATATAATGTTCTCTATACCTTTAAATACTAGGTATTAGACTGACTTTGCCTTATTAAAATTCTATCAATTGTCCCAATAATACCCTTTCTAGCTCCCCCCCCCCCAAAAAAAAAGTTTTGGTACAGTATCTAATCCAGTATTGTCTATAATTCATTTTTAGGAAAAAGAGTATTTTCTCAGAAGTTTCTAACTCAAGCCCTTTTGCTTCACAAATCTCCGTTCGTCCTTTCTTCGCACCTCTTAATCTTTCCACAAGCAGTTCTAGCATTAGTTTTTAGTGTCTAACAATAGAAGTGCTATTAACATACAACAGGAAACTTGTTACCAATGAGAGACATCAAATGCTGACAGTAGTTCTAGTGTTTGAATTTTATTTAACTTTGGCAGATACTAGTAACAAACACTTTTAATGCACTTAAAATTAATGCACTTAAATTCAAGGAGTAGTCTTTGTTGATACTAATGTTAGTGTCCATCTTAGTTATTAATCTGACCTTTGTTTTATAAGCTTGTGTGTGTCTCAGTAACAGAGGGTCTAATCGGAGGTTGTAAGCAATGCTAATTTTAACCAAATCAATTTTAGCAATATAGGGAAATAGCCAGAAAAATGTTTATTTGGGGGCATTTCTTTCTGTTATTCTGCTAACAATAATACTTTTCTTCCAAAAACTATTGCTATACCTATAAAAATGGATTCCCAGCAATAGTTCCACAATAGAAACAAACAAAATAAATGCTAACATAATCATTAAATTGTGTGGGTTTAAAATGATAAATGTGGGCCCTCCCTGGTGGCACAGCGGGTTAAAGTGCAGCACTGTGAAGCTAGCTGTAGCCACTGCAGCATGGGTTTGGTCCCCGTTTAGGAAGGTGACCCACATGGCATGGCAGATCTCTCCTGTCTCGCCCGCTGCTCCCCTAGCAGTGTGTTTTAGTGGATCGACCTGTTCTGCTTCCTGCTCTATCTCTGGTGAATCCTCTCACTACTGGTCTGAACCCCAGTTCTTGTATATATAAATAAATAAATCTTAAATAAAATGATAAATGTCTCCTGAACATACTGAAAAATCCTGCATCTCAATAGGACCTTTAAAGTAATCCATAAGTCTGAGTTGATTGGTCTGCCTGTGCCTTGATAAGTCTTTCTTGTGGCTGTTTATTAAATACTGGCACTCAAACAATAATGCAAATGTCATCTGTCTACACAAACAAATCCTCTGACATGTTTAACTGCTTAATACAAATACCTAGGACCAGTACCAGCATTAAGTGGTGGAAGAATTAGCTACTGATAGGAGTATATTATTTTGGCTAGGATTTCTGAAACAATGTAAGCAGAAGGAAGAGGTAATTTTTTCCTTGAAATTTCCACATATGCGTACCAAGTTTCACTCTGCTTCCATGGAGATCTGGCCATTCAGTGAAGGCTGTGTCTTTCTCTATATGCAAAATAAAATAAAAAATAAAAAAGGGAAATCGAATGGATTATCAAAGAAAGACAAAACAACTATGTTAATTGTAATTACCTCCCCATTTCAGACTATATGCACATATATCCTGTCTACACTCTGCATTTTCACTGTCACTGCCTATTTCAAGCCCCTTCAGTCTACACTTTTCAACCCGTCCTCCAAAGACTATCTTTCTAAACGCCAAGCAGAGCCGGTCGCTTGCATGGTTTCCCCTGCCTGTCGGATACCCAGTTCCTTCTTGGGCGCCTTATTCCAAGGGCCCGCTGTGATTGCATTCTGACTGTCTCTAGCAGTAACTACTGCAGCTCTTCCTTTAGTCGGCCCCCTTTTCACTTCCTGGGTGTCGGCCAGAAGAGCTACTTGTGGAGGAGAGAGTTTTTTTGTTTCCATGTACTGAGGTTTTGTTCCTACTCCTCCCTGGGCAAAGTGTCTATTTTATTATGTCATTTCAACTCTTACCTTCCTCAAAGACTCATTACTGACTCCTGCCTATGTTCTCCTTTGTATACACATTATACTTTATCTGTCATCTATAATAGCGACGATCATATTTGATTGGATTTATTTAATCCCTACTATTTTTCCTTAATAGGGTGCAAGCTCTTCGAGGTCAAGGACCATGAATTATTCATCTTTGTATCACCACCCCCTAGCCTATTTTGTGTCTGGCACATAGGAGGCACTCAGTAAATAATGTTGAATGAAGAACAATTGCAACTAGAATTATCTAGCCAGCTATTGTTCATTATGGAGCCACTAGCCACATGTGTCTGTTTACATTAACTTTTAATTAATTTAAATAAAGAATTCAATTCCTGCCTCTAGCCACATTTCAAATGCTCTGTAGCTAACTGTGGCCACAGTACTGGACAGCACAGAAGACAGAAATGGTTATGATTGGAAGAAAACATTTTAATACATAGTGCTGACCTACATAATTCTCTATTCTCCCAATTCAATTTAATAAACATTGAATTCCTACTATGAACTACCATTTGTGCTAAATATGGTGGTCATAACAAATGTTAACATACATGATTACTATTTATGATTATTATTTGCAAGGCATTCAAAATCTAGTAGAATGCAAAATGAGATTATTTTCATAATGGGACATAGGGGAAGACTTTATGGAGATTTTCTCACTTAAACTGGGAATTTAAAGATGGAGAGAATTTGAATGGGGTCACGTTGGGAAAGAAGAGAAAACAGTTTGAGCACATGTATAGAGACTGGAAAGTACTAGGTAAATAGAAAGTAATTTAGTTTGTTTCGAAAGTTAGTAGTTCTTTATTCATTTATTCCTTCAGTCAACAATATTTTTCAAGCACCTGTCCTGTTTCAGGCTCTATTCTAAGTGTTGGGGGTACAAAAGTGAACTATACTGGACATTGCCTGAGTTCATAGTTATGCATGATGTGATTTGGATAAGACTGTGGAAGGCAGTGAAAGGTGCCCAAAGGGTTTGTACTTTGTCCTTCAGGCCCTAGCACTCAGTGTGGACTTTAGATCTGTAGCGTAGACTGGGCTTAACTTGGGCGTTTGTCAGAAATGCAAAATTCCACCTCTTGCTCTAGCTTGAGACTTCCTGTAGAATTTGTATTTAGCAAGATTCCCAGGTCAATCTTTTTTTTTTTTAAGATTTATTTATTTATTAGTACAGAACTGGGGTACAGGTCAGACATGCGGAGGGTGAGGGGTGAGAGGCTTCACCAGAGATTGAACGGGGAGCAGAACAGGCAGATGGACGAAGTACACTGCTGAGGGGAGCAGCGGGCGGGCCAGGAGAGGTCTGCCACGCCATGTGGTCTCCTCCGGGGCAGGCGGATCGAACTCATGCAGAAGCGGCTTTAGCTTCTCAGTGCTGTGCTTTAAACGGCTGCGCCACCAGGGAGGGCCCTCCCAGGTCAATCTTAAGCACATTAACATTTGAGGAGTATTGCTGTAGGCCAACTGAGTCAATAAAAGCGTATGTAAGTGAATGAAAGTAAATAAGCAAATAAGAAGAGAACAAGTACAGAAGTAGGGTAGAATTCTAACCAGAATAGTATTTGGTGCAAAAGCAACTGGACATTAGTTGACTCTTCAGTATATGTAGCTGCAGTTCCATTAGTTCATACTGGAAATATTGCATGGCATTCAAAAATTGAAAAACCAGCAAAATCAGTCATATGGCATTTGAGGTGCCAGATTTGCTTACTGGTATGACACAAAAGCCCTGGTCTACTCCTGATTATCAAACAATTAGGCCTGTAATCATGTAAGTTCATACAGGGATGACGATGATGAGGATCTTGGAAATTAAGTCAAAATATACGACTTCATACAAAGCTGATTCGTAAACTAGAAATTGAATTTATTAATTTAAAAATTATTTTCTTTTATTACCAGTACTAAACATTTTATTACAACTCTTTCTTTTGAAATAGTTTAGGACTCTTAAAAAGTTGCAAAAAATAATAGAAAATTCTCATGTATTCTTCACAGTTTTTACTTATAATAACTTATAAAACCACAGTATGTGGTCAAACCCAGGAAATAAACATTGACACAATGCTATCAATTCAAGTGTAGACACTATTCAGAATTCAGGGTTTTTTTCATGCAGATGTGTGTGTATAGTTCTGTTAAATTTTATTGATTTGTAAATTTAAGTAAGCAACATCACAATCAAGATACAAGTTATTGATATTCTACAACCACAAAAAATTTCACTCTGATTATCCCTTAATGGGCACTCTCTTTCCCCAAACCTAACCCTTGGCAATCACTGACCCATCTGCTTGCAATCACTGTTTTTGAGATTATATAATGGAGTGACACAGTGTGTAACTCTTTGATACTGTCTTTTTTCACTAAGCATAATGCCCTTGTGGTTGATCCAAATTGTTGAATGTATCAATCGTTCCTTTTAATTGTTGAGTGATATTCTATTATACGAAAGTACAACATGTTTGACTAGTCACCAATAGATGGACATCTTGGTTTTGGTGATCACAATTAAGTCTATGAGCATTTGCATATAGGCTTTTGCAAAAACTCAAGTTTTTATTTCTCTAGGATAAACACTTCAGGAGTAACACTGCTGGGTCATAAATGTTTGTAAGAAAATGCCAAACTGTTTCCAGAGTAATCAGTATAAAATCTTTAAAATTACCTAAGTAATAGCAGCTCAAAATTTAACAAAAGGTAGCATTGTGCAAAGAGAAAATATGAAAGTTCTGGAATAGTCCACCTCCTTCCCTAGTCTCCCAGGTGCAGAAATTACGTTTCTATTATACTCTTCATGAATGTTTTAAGCATATGCAAGCACATATATGTGCACACATACATATTAACAAGTTGGGTCACACCGTACAAGCTGTTTGCAACTTCATTTTGTCCATTTAACATATTTTAGGCATATTTGCACTTGCAGTAGATAACAGATTTATTTCACTGTTTTAATGATGTGCATAGGACCCCATTGCAAGGACGTATCAGTTTCTTTAATCAGTATTCTAATGAGGACCATTTTTATTGTCTTCTCTTTATTACAAAGCTGTTATGAAAAATTTTCTATCTTTGTGTAATTTGCATGAACATATCTGCATGAAAATGGGTTGTCAGAAAAGTCACGATGCACTTTGTCTGTTTTTCAAAGATTTTAAATATCTGCCAATATGGTAGATGTGGTATTTAATTTGCATTTCTTAGGGTGACTAAGTTGAGCACTGCTTGATTATTTACTAGTCATCTACATTTTTTTTTCAATGAGTTGACTCTAGATTCTGTGTCTATTTTTTCTACTGGAGTATTTATTTTTATCTGATTGACAGTTCTTTGTATTTTGAGGAAATTAGCCTTCATCCTTCATGTAGCAAGTAATATCTCTTCGAGTTAGTTTTGATTTTGTTTATGGTACTTTGATCTACATAATTCAAAATGGCTGTGGAATCACATTTATCCACATTTAGGCTTATGGATTTGAGGTCACATTTAGAATGGTGTTAAAAAAAGAAAACTGAATTCATACTCAGAAGTGTACTATCTTTGTGTAAAGTCACAGCAAAGAAGATTGTGGGATGCTTTATTCAGACTATGGGTAAGGCTGGTGGATTATTTCTGCTACTTTGTGGGATATGCATTTCTAGAGACCAGAATATGTTTGTACCCAAGTCTTTGCCCCTTACACAGTATCAAATGATCCCAAGTTCTAACCAACTCTTCTGTTTCAGTATTTTTTATTAAGCACTGATACTTTGTATGTCATGAAGGACATACTACAAATAATTAAGCTAAAGCAAATTTTACATCAGTGACATATTTCATTTGATGACACTTTCTCACTTTGCCCTCAAATTCTCTGGGCATCCTCTTTGGGTTTTCAGTACTCTATGAAATAAATTCACTTCTTAGCACAGGACCCAGGCACATGGTACTGTGAGCTGCACATGTTAAATGCTTAACGTTTTTTTTTTTTCCTGTTGCTCATTAATAAAAAAAAAAAAACAACAACTCTAGGCAAAAAAACGGGGGCTTCTGTGGAACATTCTTAAATATCAGTACAGTTCTATATGTTCTTCAGTGGTATTTTTCACAAAATGAAAGTAAGTTCAGTGAACAGTAGAGCTTTTCAATTTTGTTCAAAGTATAAAATTGTTTAAAGAATCAGTTGCTTAAGACAATTGAGGATGTGAATTTACAAAATAGATGAAAAACTGTTTGCACTATGTACTATAAATGTACTGTTTGGAGTAGAAACCACTAGTTTTCAGCTAACACTAAAACAGGAAATCATTTAATATTAGTTGACATTAAATTGGCACAATTGAACCAAATTAATGTAAAATGATTTGGTATAGAGCCCAACTTTTTTATTAGTTTAAGTGGAATTTTGCATAGACTTACATAACTGTAAATTTCCACTACTTCCTAGTTTTCTAGCTGCATCATTCTGTAACTCGAACCTATTAAAAACTGTGTAACATTCCACCAAAGATGGTCTAGTAAAGAAATGGAAATTTATCTTGAATAGTATGCCACTCCCCAAAGTTCTAGAGTTAAATGTGTCTCAGATTTCATTTCTTATTATTGATATTTAGATCTTTCTGTTTAACGTTTATTATCCAGTTGATTAAATACACTCGTAACTTATAAAAAAGTTGCAGGCAAAAAAAAAAAAAAGAGGATGGGAGAGCAACTTAAGACACAAGAGAGAAAACAATATAATTTAAGGACTGAAAGGAATCGTTATATTGCATTAGGAGTGCTTTGGAAATGATACCGGGTGAAATCTCCATGATTTGCATGAGGCGTTCATTATTTCTCATTTGGAAAATTTATCGTTATTAAATGTCTATTCCTTTTCTCCGACTGAAAAGTAATTTAATATTAAAGGAATAGCTTCACCAAGCATTTAAACGAAGAAACAGAAACAAAGGGCTCCGAGTACCATTGGATGTATCTGGGAACTTCTCTAACAGTAATGGAGACGCTGTAATGGGTCACTTCTTCCTGTCCTAGAAAAAGCGGCGCTTAGGCGGGGACGGGCCCACCCCGAGTTCTTCTCCCCCAGCCGAGAGAGCGCTGGGTCACCAAAGGTCCGGGAAGCTGGATTTGAATACAAACCAACCACAAAACAAGGGAGATCCTGACGAGCGTTAACAGGGGTGGAAGGGTCGTAAGGGGTCCTTCCACACTCCAAACATCTTGCGGGGGAGGGAGGCAGGCTAAGGAGGAACCCCAATTCTTAATGAGTCGACAGCCTGCCCCAACGCCCCCGGAAACCCGGAAGACCAGGTGGGTCGGCCTTGACCCTATAGCCCAAATTTCGATTTCCCTCCACTCGCTCTGTCCCGCTTCCCCCTCCCCCAGCCCCCCCAGGCGAGAGCGGAGAATGAACGGGTCGAGCCCGCGGCCCAGCCGAGGAGCCCAGTTCCCTAGACCCTGGCAACGGAGACCACGTTTTCTGGGAGACTGGCAGAGTGGGTTGTAAAGAAAAAAAATTCCCCTGTGCCAGTTCTTCCTGGTAGAGAATCAGCTCGCTTTTCTCTCCAGTCGCAGCAAAAAGGAAACCAAACCAACCCCCAGTCCCCGAGTTCCGGAATCACTTGGGGTCAGGTGCCAGAGTTAACGCGAGTTGAGTTGGTTTGGTAGGAAGGAGTAGGGGCTGCGGGAAGCGACGCCGGGCACATTAGGGCCCAACGGCCGGGGCGTGTCGGCGGAGACGTGGGCGGCTGATGCCCGACGACGCGGCCACCTCCGGGGGCGCGGAGGGGCCGAGGAACGAGTTCCCCAGCGAGCCCCGTTTCCGATTTCCCACGGCCGGGGGCTCCGCGGGACCTTCCTAGCGCCCTCCTCTCGACCCCTCTTCTCCCTCCAATAACGAGAGGAAACGCGGCCCGAGCGGGCCCGCGGCGGAAGCGCTGCCAAAGGAATGAGTAAGTCAGGCGCGGGCACGGCACCTTGTTTACCCCACTCGGCGGCGCGCCCCTGCGGGCGCCGGGTGGGGAGGCGGCGTCGGAGACGCCGGACCCGCGAGGCAGTCGGCCCGATTGGCTGGCAACTGGGAGGAGGACGCTGGGTGGGAGGGCTGGGAGCGCGGCGTGGCAGTGGCGGCTCGCTGCCGCTAGATGCCGCTCTCCCCCAACGGGAGCAGGGCGCGGGTTCGTGGCCGACAGATGGCGCCTGCGCGTTCCATTAGCCTCCAAGTCGCCGAAGAGCGAACACCCCAAACAATCCCGAAGCGCCACCAAAAAAAAAAAAAAAAAAAAAAAAAAAAAAAAAAAAAAAAAAAAACCCGCCGGATCCGACCGCCACTTTCAAAACCCCCCACCGCTCTAGAACCGCGGGAGCTTCCGTCCCTGAGTAGATATCGAGGGTGTAAAGAAGAGGAAGGGGAAAATATCTTGTACCAGCCCAGGGGTGAAGAAGCCCCCGGCCTGAGAAAGAAGGAAGGAGGAGTGGGGGAGGCGAACAGTCTCGTTGCTGCTGCCTCTGTGTACGCTGAGGGGGGAGGTAAGTTATAAAATGGCGGAGGCGAAGCTTCTAGAAGTTTGGAGGGGCACCCGGAGGGCGCGGGGCCCACCGTGAGGTGTGTGTGGTGGAAATAGGGCGAGAGAGAGGAGTTGGGAGGGAAGGAGATGGGGCACTCTGGCCATTTAATTTCTGTACCGCCGTCTTTTGCCCCCCAAAAAGGGGCGGCCCTGGAGCGGGCGGCCAAGTCCCGGCCGGGAGAATCCGCCTGGTCCCTGCGTCCCCCCAACCCTTTTTTCTGCCTTCTGTAACCCCCACCCCCAGTCGCCACCTCCACCGACCCAGGAACTTCCAGCCCCCGTCCTCCCTACCTCCTACTCCTAGAGTGGCTTTCTACGGCCGGACGCTGCTTTTGCACTACCCTCCAGAAGATTTTCGCTGCCTTCCCTCGCCCAACTCTCCCTCGGGGCCTCTACGGAGACCCCCCCCCCCATGGGTGGCCCAAAATGGAGAACGCGGAGCAGCGCAAGATGGAGGCGCCGCTTCTCTGTGTAGCCGTCGACTTAGGTGCCTTTTCTCCGGCCGGCTCTTAAGCCCGGGAGAGGC